>NC_138177.1:65789022-66389022 GCF_964165515.1 Mesoplodon bidens | reverse complement strand
AATGAAGCATAATACTGGGTTGGATTTTTAGCAGCAGCATCTTGCCCTTGGCTCATATTGTGCTTGTGATCAATTAAAGGACCTCTGTCTTTTTCATATGAGGTTCTGCCAACTTAAAATTTTTTCACCACACTTTAATGCAACTATTTTTTTGAAATTTTAATTCTGGATTTTACTGTTATTTATTTTAGGTTTCATGTTATTTATTTCCACCTAGATTTCCAAAATTTCGAGGTCAGTTTAAATCTATGTATCATTCACATTAACTATTTCTTGTGGCTTAGCATCACCTACAAATTTGACCAGCATGCCTTTTGCTCCAGGGGAGATAAATGTTGAGTAGAACTGGGCCCTTTGCTGGGTTGTATTTCTTCCTTCAGAATGGCATAGAACTATTGATCAAAACTTTGGATACAGTTGTTCAACTTGCTAAGTTGTTCTAACCATACCTTTACCCAGACAACACTGTGATATCCATTTGTTCCAAAATAGCTTGGGAGAGTCTCTAAGTCCCCTGGTGAAATCAAGATATATTTTGTCAAAGAACCCTCTTTAGCTTACTTCATAATCATCTTTCATGAAAAGGAAAGAAGGATATGTTAAGATTGCCAAACTGTTCTTTGTGTAATTCTGTTGGACCCTAATGATCATCATATCCTTTTTTTCGCTAAATATTCTTTTCCATAGATATTTCATCTCTTCTAGTTTCAATCATCATCTTTATTTAGATAGCTTTCAAAAATCTGTTTCCTGTTCTGTCTACCTCAACTCTACTCCTTATTTTAGCTGCCTCATGGATATTTTCAATGGATTAGCTTATCACAACAAAAATAAACAATTATTAAATTACATTCAACATCTTTAGTGTCTTTCCTCTTCCTCACTTTCTCCTTCCCGCTCTGTCTCTCTCTCTTTCCCCTTCCCTTTTCCTTTCTCTTTCACTTAGTTTCTTCATATTCTTCAGCGGCATCATCATTTTCAAAATATCACAAAGAATTGCAATTTTGCATTTTCTTTAGATAATCCTGATATCCAATCACCAAGATAATGTCATTGATACTGTTCATAATAACCCCTTTCTAATCATACTTCTATCACATAATTTTCTAATACTCACGATTTCCAGCAAAAACTGGCTAAATTTCTTCCTTGACTTAAGATTCTCCTGCATCAAATCTGCCCTGAATCCTAAGTATTACCAAATTTAACCTGCTAAAATATCACTCTTATTACTACACTTTCTCATTTAAAACAGGAACTCCCTGTTTTCCTGTAGTTATTCATGCATTTAGTCAGTCATTCAACAAATGGTCTATGCACCTACTAGGTGCCAGCCTTTATATTTGATTCTGGGAGTAAGTATGAACAAGGAAGGCATGATCCCTACCTTCTAGGATTTTTAAAGTTTTGTATCTAAGCTAATCATTTTGATTGTTTAAGGTTTAATGGAAAGTGTATTCTCAATATAACTTTCTCTGACTCCTTTCAGATATCTTTGATTTCTCTCCTTCTCAAATACTATAGCATTTTTAGTCTATTCTGATCTGTGCTGTCCAGTGGGATAGCTACTAGCAACATGTCGCTATTTACATTTACTTTTAAATTAATTAAAATGAAATAAAATTTAAAATTTAGTTCCTTGTTTATACCAGCTATATTTTTAGTGCTCAGTATCCAGTCTGGTCTGGATTGTATGTTTTTTTAGAGTAGAGAGCATAACTGCATGTTCCATTGTACTGTTGTACTATTTACAGTGCTACTTGTAGAAGGTACTCAGTAATATATTAGTTGATGAATTAATACATACTTGGTGGGTAAATGGCTACACTGGCCATAAAAGTCCATGGATATTATGTCATCTTGAATTTCTCTGATTTGAAAAGTGAGATAATTACCTAGACCAATGCTGTCCAAAGAACTTACTGCTAGGAATGTTCTGTACTGCTCAGTACGGTAGCCATTAGGTACATGTAGCTACTGAGCACTTGAAGTGTGGCAAGTGCAACTGAGGAACATGTAGCTGTTTAAATGTAAATTTAAATAATCACGTGTCCCTAGTGGTTGTCATGTTAGGCACTGTAGAACTAGAGTTTGAGTTTAAAAATATTTTAACTTCAGCCAAGCTATCACAGTAAGACTTACTTATTATGTGAATGAATATGATAAAGTTCCACTTGGATACAGAATTTAATTAGAAATTGAAATATGTAGCTTTTGTGAGGGCTGTGATCTATTGCTATTAATATCCTGTGAGGGTTGGCTTAGAACTTCAAATGTTTGTTTGCTTCTATGGATGTGCCAGTGGAATTGGGCTTTAATGTTTCATTCATTTATTGTGGCTCTACCTGTAGGATTTGGTTCCTCCTTGAGAATATAGGTGTTCTCAGGAGAAAATTGTTCCTCTGAGTGTGTTGAAATGGTTGGTTCAGATATTTGCAGATTGTATATCTTTATTTAACCACACTTCATTTTAATAGTTTCTAATGAGTAATGTCTTTCTACCAAATTTATTCAGCTTTCTTTTTGGAATGAATAAATACATATCTCTATAGATCCAGGAAATTAAATTGATCTGTAGCTGCTGAAATGTGCTGATTTTTTTAAATGGTGTTTACATAAGATAGCAACTAATTCACCTTATTTTTCCTACAAGATTTAAGAAATAAAGGTATCAAAAACTTTTGATTTATTTTCCTAATGATTAATATTCCATCATAGTTGTAGTAATTTGATGCCTGACTTAGATCTTGGGAATCTAAATACCCTCTTCTATTTTTGTATTAGGATTTAATAATGATCTATGTTTAGATTTGGGGAAAATGTTTAGCCTTAAGCATCTATTTATATTCGCTTAATCTAGAGCAGTAGTTCTCAAACTTGCATAGGTGGCAGTCTCTGGAAATAGTGTTCTTTTTTGGAACATTTTGAATCCATACTATATTAAATTATAATCTATATAATTTGCTTAAAATCTGACAGTATCTACACTAGAATTTAAACTAAGATAAATAGTGGCCAAACTATGGGTTTAAGAAAAGTTTAATGGGAGCAGCACTTAAAATTGAGAACATTTATACCCATTATACCCATTTATTGCTTTTTCCTTCCATTGGAAAAGGCCTGCTGTTTTATTTCAGTGGTGAAACACCTTTTATAATCTTTCAGAATACTACTTTTTTCTTGTATCAAGGTTTGAGAATTGTTTTGTTTAAGAAAAATCAATAATAAACGGATCAAAATTACACTTGATGAGTATGAGATAGAATAAAATGTATGCAAAGTGGTTCACTTATTATTTTATTCAGTCTATAGAAATTGTTTTGTAATTTTTTCTTAATTCTTAACACATCCATATAGGTTTGTATGAAAACTCACGATTGCTTATAGTAGGACTGCCTGATCAGTTTGTTAAAACAATTCTAAAAGGTATTCCTATATTTCTCAGTCCTATAGATTACTTATTAAATCTGTTTACATATCATTTAAATAATGATCAGGGTCAAGTGCAGAGTACAGTAATCTAGGTATTTGCCAAGTAAACGTGAAAAGCTCCAAAGTAAAAATTTTTCTTTGGGCTTCCCTGGTGGCGCAGTGGTTGAGAGTCCGCCTGCCGATTCAGGGGACACGGGTTCGTGCCTCAGTCCCGGAAGGTCCCACATGCCACGGAGCGGCTGGGCCCGTGCGCCAGGGCCGCTGAGCCTGCGCGTCCGGAGCCTGTGCTCCGCAACAGGAGAGGCCACAACAGTGAGAGGCCCGAGTACCGCAAAAACAAACAAACAAACAAAAAACAAAAAAAAATTTTTCTTTGATGATGAAAAATATGTTCCTAATGTCTTGGAATTCAAGCCATTGTTAATGTCTCTGCTTTGTTCTTTCTAAGTAGCTGAGTTTCTGATGCATCGGCACAGCTTAATAAGAGTAGGCATACGAGTGTGTACATGTGCATAAGGTACTTTAGACTTTAAAATATTATTAATAAATATGAACGAGACTTGGAATTCTTGTAACTCATTTTTAGTTTAGGTCATTGCATGGAATAATTCTTATTATATTTCATTTTCTACTTAGGAAATATTTCTCAGCTTGAAAGCTGCTTTGGAGAAATACCATGAAGGCATTGAAAAGGCAACAGAGGACTGTCATACTAAAATAGATGAGAAAACAGCTGAACTGAAGAAAAAGATGTTCAAAATGTCAACCTGATTAACAAAATTACACGTCTTTTTGTAAATAGCTTGCCAATTTTTAATTTTATATTAAGAAAGGGAATAGTTAAATTGAAGTTAATGGAAGTATCAAAAGTACCAAATAATGTTGGCTCAGTTATTTTTTATATACCCTCATAGGTTATTATTTTGTAAGATAATGCATTTAATGTAGACTTTTATGAACTTAAAATTAAAATGGCTTGTGCAGCCATTCATGTCTCTACTCTGCTCCTTGTTGTAAGTGGTGGTTGGAGTAAAACAGAAATAATTGCATTTGAAATATATAATTTTTCTCTGTTATTATCATGGCTGTTGCTGCTTTGTTTGTCGACATACAGAGGTATAGTATTATTGAACCCTGACTTTGCACTAAGCATTGTGGGATCTCATTTGATCTTCACTCAAGCAACTCTAGGTAGACATTTTTGTAACTACTTTATAGATGAAGTAACTATGAAGGTCCTGAGCCAAAATTTGAACCGTGCTCTGTATGAGACTGAGGTCTGGAATGTTTCTACTGTACCACACTTTCTAATGTAATTATTTAAAAGAGAAAGTATGAGTGTGGTAGTCTACTTCTTCACTGATGCCATGGCATTTTTATGGGGAAAATAAGTTAAAATGTGCAAACTGCTTAGAACAGTGCCATGGTAGACATGTATATGTCTGGTAGACATATGTATATGTTAAGTATTGGTATTTGGAGTTCCAGGTACTTTTCTCTTTGTCAGAAATACTAAAATACTACGGTAAGTAGAGAGTAGGCTTTCAGTGACAGGAAAAGCCCTGGAATAGGAGTGGAAAGAGCTAGGTGTCCAGGGAGGAAGAGCTGGGACACAAAACTGAGCTATTGCTCTATCCCTTTCTTGCTTATTTAAAATAGAATTTTAATCCATAGAAAGGTCTGTTTATGAGGCTAGGTAACGGGTGTAAACATGACCATGTCTCTCATTTTATATTTAAAAAATTTTAACTCCCCTGGACCCATCTCCACCTTCAGCTCTTGCTCTTTTCTTTTTCCACAACCAAATTTCTAGAAAACCTAATCTATACATGTGCTTCTACTTCATTCCCTGCCCATCACGGCATTGTTACTTCTCTCCATACTAATTCACTGAACTTTCTAAGATCACATTAATAGTTATCAAAATTCCCTGGACGTGTTTTAACCTTTATCGTCCTTACATTCTACCTGTCCAATACTTTTTCCCTTTGCCTCAGTAACACTGATCTCTCGGTTCTCTTAATTCTCTGTCTGTTCCTTTTAAATGTTTTTCTATGAGGGCCTCATTCTCTGTTCTTCTCTGAAGGGTTTATGTTCTCTAGACTTCTGCCCTTGACCCTCCTTCTCTTCTCAACCTCTGTACCGCTCCTTGAAAACTTTTGTCAACACCCACCACTTCAATCATGAATTAAACATCCATGCAACTTTTACTGCATTATATACATTTAGTTGCACTTGTCATATTTTTCCGGAATTTCAGACTTGGGTATCCAATAGCCAGTACAGTTTACCCTTGAGAACCCTGCTTTGAACTGCAAGGGTCCACTTTTACGTGAATTTGTTTCAATAGAACTACATGATCCACAGTTGGTTGAATCTGTGGATGCAGAACCACAGATACAGAGGACCAGAGCATAAGTTGACAAAATCTGAGGTAGGTCCTGGGACCAATCTCCAGCAGATACTGAGGAATGACTGTAAATGGTTTTAACCTTTTGGCATTCTGGTGAAGCCTAATGGACCTTCTCAGGGTAATGTTTTTCATGCATGAAATAAAACACAGGAGTGCAAGCGATTAGATTCAAGTATGATTATCAAAATACTTAAAAACATGTTATGGAAAAGGAACTCACCCACTTTCCTTCTTATGCCACTACCCCTCACTCCTTTATATCCATTTAGTTAGCAAGAGCTCCATTGATGTACCCGTCTCCTTCTCTCACATCTTTGCCCATGTTGCAGTTTACATCATCATCATTTCTCAGCTGGTGTACTTGCAGTAATCTTTTTTACCAGGCTTTCAGTCTCTAACCCACCTCTACAAAGATATTAGGTTATTCTAAACATGCAAATTAGATTATGTCAGTAAGTTTTACAAAGTTTTTTAGATTTTCAAATTGTGCTGCTCGGGTGCCGTAGTGAACTCAGAGAAACCATGCAATATTTAAATTTGCAAAGAAAACAGTGATAGTTGCTGTCTAGTTGCTGTCTGTTGTACACCAATGCAAACTACTAGCTCAAGGCAGTTCACAGTTTCAATATTAGATCACACTACATTCCTTTCAATGATATATCTTTATGAAGCCGGGTTTTTGGCATTTGCTGTGATACAAATCACATATCACATGAAAATCATTATGGAATAAGAAATGAGGCTGGCAATATCCAATATGATTTCAGGGTTTGAGAATTTGTACAGTGCCAGATAGGCATGCACATTCAATTAATAATTGGCTATCTAAGAGTAGAATAAAAATATTCTTTCAGTTTGTGTGTTTTTCTTTCTTAAATGCACATTGCTAGGGTATAAATACCTATTAAGTTGTTTGAACTTAGGTTCAACTTGATACTTGAAACTGCTTGATAATGGAACTGTTAAGTTTCTTGTTTTTTGATTTTTTTGGCCAAGGGGCACAGTAAAAGAATTTCTGATACACTAAGGGCTTCATGAACCGAGGCAGTCTTGGGACCTGTCACTTACAGGAGAAGTTTGCATGAGTTTCAAGACCCTTCATACTCTAGACTCTCATGTCTTTTCTCTTGCCAGTTTTCATTTGAACTTTATCCTCAAGTAATACTGAACTGTTTTAGCTTCCTTAGCACCTCACACTTCTGTGTGTTTTCACATTTCTTCTCACAATTTTTCTTTTGTATGTCCAACTGGAAAATGTGCATTTTTCAAGTCTCCACCCGAACTACAGCTATAATACCTCTTTAAATGTCAAGTTTTCCTTTTCTTCTGTTATTATTTTCACTATAACTTGTATCATTATACTATAATTTTTTACACATCCTCCACTGTGCTAGGCTTCATGTTTCTTGAGGCCAGTGACTGTGTCTCTTTTTTTAGTACTAATAGTATAACGTAGTGCCAGGCACCTGGTTAGCCACTTTGTTTACTTAAGGAATAGCCATTTTTCTCTCCTATGACCAAATAATATAGCCATTGAGGCCAAGTTATCTTAATCCAAGAAGAAATACTTATCTTTCATGCATTTTTTTCACATCAAACATCAACAGACGTTCTAGTAGTTCAGTATCTTCACTCTCATCTTTTTTTGCCCCCAAACAGATAAAAGCCTTAATTAAGAAGCCCTCAGTACAATCCACATTAAAACCTATATTTGGCTGTTTTGATTGGAGAACAAATGACAAAATTTAGAACTTTTTTCTAACACCTTCTTGGAAATGACTGTTTGGGCTATGTAACCTTTAAAAGTTTATTAATATAGGGAAATGAATGCTCTGAAAGAAGGCAGTGGCATCGTGTATATGCGACATATGCTGAGGCCTGATCTTGAGGGAAATTCTGTGTCTATATAGACTTTAGTTATCTTTTATGAGTCCAGCTACTTATTAGCTATATGTAGAGCAAATATTTAATTTCAAGTTCAACTGACATATTTCAAGGAGCTAATCCATTTTATGACAAAGCAAGGGAAATTGAAATATGCACCTTCATAAGGCTGAAGTTAATACATCTGATTTTAGTTTAACGGGATGTTTCCTATTTTTAGTAAGACCAGAAAAGTTTTATATGAAATTCCATTTCAGGTTCAGGGCCTGCCACCTATTTCAATTAAGTTGGCTCTCCTTTGATAGAAATATGTTTCTCATCTTCCTATCCATATTGCCACCAGGGGGCATAACACAACTTGTATAACCAATGCTAGAATAACTCGATTTTAATATTTGAAGCATCAAAGCTGAAAAGTTTTAAAGTGATAGTAACTCAAAAAATTGTCAAAAACTTAAAGACAATCTATTGAATTGTTGAAATCTATAGAATTGAAATAGGTTCTAAACAGTATCTTAAAATTATTTTAAAAGTTTGCTAAAAGGATGATCCTTAGGCCAAAGCTCCAATCCTGACCCTATTTTATTATCTTTTTTAGATTATCTTGTCTAAGTTATCTTCCTAGTACTTGTTCAGGATTTCTAGCTCAGATTCCATGCAACTCTTACAACTGAACTTTCCTGAGACAAGAATTTGAGATACTCATAAAACAATGAGCAAGTCACTTAGGGAATGAACCCTAGACCACCACCTGCCATTGATGTCTCAGTGTGACATGCTTTTTTTCTGATAAGATGATAAAGTCAGTCTCTACTACCACCAGCCTCCTCTAATCCATTCATACTGCCACTACATAGATCTCCCTAAAATACAAATTTAATCATCTCTTTGCCACTGCTTTACAAATCTTTGATGCTAACCCATTTCAGGGTAAGATCCATAATACTTTGAAGGCCAGTACTTTGATGGAGGCAGTGTGGTGTGGTATAGTAGTTCCCAAACTAGTGTGTGTAATATTTGCCTGGGGTACTTGTTAAACATGTCTTGATTTGGTGGGTCTCTAGGAATCTACACTTGAAACAAGTGCACTAAGTTCTTGTAACAATGATCTTTGGAGATCACTTTAAGAAGCTCTGCTGTGGGCTTCCCTGGTGGCGCAGTGGTTGAGAGTCCACCTGCCGATGCAGGGGACACAGGTTCGTGCCCCAGTCCGGGAAGATCCCACATGCCGTGGAGCGGCTGGGCCCGTGAGTCATGGCTGCTGGGCCTGCACGTCCGGAGCCTGTGCTCCGCAACGGGAGAGGCCACAACAGTGAGAGGCCCGCGTACCAAAAAAAAAAAAAAAAAAAAAGAAGCTCTGCTGTTTGATTAAAAGCATACACTTCCGAGTCAGTATTTACATTTCTTTTCTTATAAAATGAGGATAATAAATACATCTATAGCTCATAAGGATTGAGTGAGTTTTATAAAACAGCACACCGCCTGCTACACAGCAAATACTCACATGGTAGCTGGTGCTGTTACAAACATAACTGGTAGTAGATTGCTCCAGGGGCCAATCTGATATGTTTTCTATTTTCTGCACAACCTCTATTGGCAGTCCTTTACACCTACTTGGTGATGAATGAATAAATGTTTGCTGAATTAAAAACTCTAGTCTGCTTGACCAAAATGAATGCAGGATCCTAAAGCAAATAGTTTACAGGGAAAGAAATCAGCTTTGCATTTTCAGTGCAAAAAACACAGATCATGACGGTTTTATCTTACCAGGGGAAAATAGCAGGTACACTCACAGAAAACGTGCAAGCTTCCCTTGGCTCCACAGGGTGTCACTGCTGACTCCTCTTTCCAGGTTGAGCATAAGTGTGAGGACTGTTTGGCGTTTGGAGGAGGGTTCTCAAAGCTCAGATTTTATCAGAATCACATGGAGGGCTAAGACAGATTGCTGCCCCAGTTTCTCATTCAAAAGGTCTGGGGTGGGATTCTAGAATGTTCATTTCAATCAAGTGCCCAGGTGAAGCTGACACTCCTGGTTCAGGGATCCCACTTAGAGAACCACTGCAGTAAAGAAATCCACCCACAGCTGGGGATAGGTTTTTTTCATAGGTCTTCCACAGCAGTAGGAGCACATTGTGCTTACAAGTCACCTAGAGATCTTATTAAAATACAGATTCTCATTCAGCTGGTTTGGGTGGGACCTGAGATCCTGCATTTCTGAAAAGGTCCTGAGTGATACCGATGCTGCTGAACCACAGACCACACTTTGAATACCGAAGTCAATAGCCCTCCTGTCTCTCCTCATTGATTCCACATTCATATCACCAAGTTCTTTGCCCTTCAAAAGAGATGGTATATGTAAAATCCTTGACACAGCACCCAGTGCATAGCCCAGCACTTTATATTGTGTTAGCAATTATTAGGATGAGGTATTTAGTGAGTGGTGAAGAATGTGCGTTTTGGAGAGACTTTCAAATTCCATGTTTGCAACTTACCAGCTGTGTAAACTGGGTCATGTTACAGAATGGCATTGAGCCTTGAGTTCCTCATCTGTAAATTAGGGATTATAGTAGTCTTTATTTCACAAAGTTCTTGTAAGAATTAAATCAGAAAATAATTGTGAGCTACTTAGCACTCTTTGTAAATGGCTATTATTACGAGTGAAATCCAAGAAATAGATGTGACAAAAATGGCTGCAGCAGATGCTAGGTGAGATTTTACAATTTGAAAGAAATATAATCTAATGAGAAAAAAACACAAGATACTCATGATTATGACCTACCCACTAGTAATGTTTATTTATTGCTCTCGGGTATGCCACCAGGCATACCTCAGAAAGGATTCAGAAAACACTGAGGTGCTTAAAACCATCTTTTAGACTAGACTTGAAGAAGAAAATGTTATAGAAATATTAATATCTTTTTAAAAGTTCTCAGAAATCAATTGCATTTTATCTCAGAGGCAAATTTGTCCTCATGTAATCAAGGAAACTTTATATCAGTGCTCTTTCAAGCCAGAGACTGTAATTTATCTTTTAATCTACAGAATTTAGCATACAATGGAAGCAAAATAATATTTGGTGAAGAAACCCCACTGTATTCAAAGGTGCTAAGGCTGCCCCTTGTTAAGTTCTCCTATTAATTTTCCATTTTTCTTAGAAGGGTTCCTTTAGTTCTCTCACTGTCCCAGTTTTAGCTCTGAATACCCCATATTCCAGGAAACTGGCTTCTGAGAGAACCCAGATGGTTGGTCTCCCTCGACATATATATTACACGAAGCCCTATTTGCTCCCTTACTCGTATCCATGGTTGGGCTCCCTTTACTTTCACAGAATTTAGGCCTCATCTTCAATCAATATCTCAATGGTCATTTACTAAGAGTCCACTTTATACCAGATGCCATATGAGTATGTACACTGGAAGAAGTCAAGTGAAAAAGATAATTCCTGCTCTCAAGAAGTGTCTGTGAACATTGTCAACTCTTAAGGACTTTCTCTCCACCCAAATGTTATTACTCATTTTTTGCCCAAATCCTTTATTAATTATCTATTGCTGTCTAACAAATTAGGTTACCAGGTCCCAGACACTTCTGAAGAAATCTCTCCCATCCTCTACCAGTACAGAGAAGGCTGACTTTTTTTTTTTTTTTTTCTGTTTTTGCTTACCTTTTATGTTCAGGGTGAAGGAAACTACCAAACTTTCTGTAAGCGAAGATTATTTTTCCAGCTGCTCAGAAAGGCGGGTGGGGAACAAAAGCCAGAGCTCCGCATGCCTTACCCACCCAGAGGTATGCCTCTGCAGGACATCTGACCAGAGGTATGCTTCCTTCCCTCACTCCCCAGCCATCTGCAGAAGCCAGGGAAAAAGCCCTTCTCCTTTCTACACACTTAGCCCCAAAGTCACACTTAGCCCTCCCCTTTTGTAGGTATATGAAAAGGAAAAACAAAGCAAACCATAGGGTTTGGGCTTGAGTTCCCCCAGTTGTGACTTTTAACTATGTAACAATGTATCAAGGAAATAGTTGATGTTCTAAGGCCCTCTGTGACTGTACATTCTCTATATTTGCACTTAGAAATATTAAAGATTTATTTAGTTATTTAAAAAATTTGCTTCCAAATAGGATCTGATCCTCTTTGAACTTTTTTTTTTTTTTTTTTTTTTTTTGCCGTACGTGGGCCTCTCACTGTTGTGGCCTCTCCCGTTGCGGAGCACAGGCTCCGGATGCGCAGGCTCAGCGGTCATGGCTCACGGGCCCAGCCGCTCCGCGGCATGTGGGGTCTTCCTGGACCAGGGCACGAACCCGTGTCTCCTGCATCGGCAGGTGGACTCTCAACCACTGCACCACCAGGGAAGCCCCTCTTTGAACTTTTAATAAAAGCAAACTCATATTAACCATATTTCTAGAATTTAGGAACCCATAGCCTGAACTCTACAAACCAGGTGAAATTCCAGAAATTTAGATCTGAAAACTTTGGGAAGCTCTGTTTGGCTCTTTAGCTGGGGGGTCTATATAAGAAACACAAATATGGATTTGGGATGCCCAGTTTGATGCCTTTATAAGATACAAATATGGATCTTTTCCCACCCTTGTTTCTATTTTGGCAGTCTGGGATTACCATGTCCCATATATGTCTTGGTTGTCTGCACTTTTTCCTTGAGGACTCCAGACCAGCCTGCCCTACACTAGTCCCAATGATTTGATAGCTACATAGCATGCCCCAAAGAGTGACTCCTCCCAAAGGCGATTTCAGAGTAAACTAGTTCCTCCAATGTAGTCCTGCTTTCATCAACCCCAAGAGACGTATCCCCTCAAAGTCTTTAGAACAGGTCATCGCCATGTGAGGTTAGGTGGCACTGCTATAGTGGAAGAAGACTAGGAATCATAGTCACATTTGTAAGTATCCACTGAGAAGTTTTCCTTAACTCTTCTGGATAAAACTAGTTTTAATTTTCTATTTTCCCTAAGGTCACCATCTTTTTTTTTCCCCCCTGGTTAAAAGTGAATTTCTACTAAGAAATTATAATCATCTGACACGGGGCCCTAGCCCAGAAACCCTGACACAACATCAATGAAGGCTATGTTTTAATTCATACTTCACCAAATCACAGTCACCAGCACTATTCTCAATGTAATGAAAAATCGCTAATGTGCTTACTTTGTCATCAGCAAGTGGAATCTATTCTGGATATTCAGAATGTCAGGCAGACTCTTTAGTTTGTTTTTTTAAAATTTGGTTGTAACATTTAATACTCAAAATCTTTACATAACGACTGAGCATAAAGACGTTTTTGTTTTCCTTTAAGAAAGATATTATGTTTCAGAAACATACAAGGCTACTACATTGTGAATAATAATGAACATCCATGGACCATCCCCCAACTTAAAAATGAAGATATTAGCAATACAATCGAAGCCCTTTCCATAGCCCGCCATGATGACAAGCCCCAGTCACTGCTCTCAGATAACGATTATCCTGAAATTGATATTTATTATTTCCATGAATTTCTTTATACTTTTACTGCCTAGATGAAGCATCCCTAACAATATGTAGGCATATTGTTGAATGGCATACTATATATTCTCCTGTAACTCACTCTTCATTTAATGGGACCAACTTGAGAGTGATGACTTTTTTGTTCAGTGCTGTCCATATCCATAGCACCTAGAACAGTGCCTGACACATAGGAAGCCTGCAAATATTCTTTGAATGAATAAGCATTCTATTTTTGAGCTATGTTCGTATTTATATATGTAGCTATTTTTGTTTCATTTTCCACTTCTGTATAGTATTTCATTGCATAGCTATATCACGTACTCCTGTTGAGGGACAGGAGTTTGATTACTTCCTCCTTTTTTTTTTTTGGCTATTGTAAATATGCTAAGCACTAAGAAAATTTGTTTACATATTTCTTTATGCACTCATGGTGAAATTTCTCTGGGATATATACCAAAGAGTAGAATTCCAGGGTCTCCAACGTGGTTTGCCATTTTTCTTGAGTACTAGCAGCATTTGTGTGTGCCAGAGATTTCATATCTTCATCACCACTTGGTATAATCAGACTTCTTAATGTTTGCCAATGTGATGAATGTGAAATGGCATTTCATTTTAGCATTCATTTTCCATTTTCCTGTTTACTAGTGAGGATAAATGTTCTTTCATATATTTATTGACCATTCAAGTTTCCTCTTTGGTGAACTACCTGTTCATGTATTTTGGTCATTTTTCTATTTGGTTACTTAGTTTTTTCCTTATTGCTTTCAAGGATACATATTCTTACATTCTAGATACTACATTTTGTCTGTTGTATGCTTTGCAAATGTCTTCCATTTGTGGCTGGTCTTTCATGTTCTTCTCCCCACAGCACTTTTTAAAAACTTTCACTGTTGTGCTTGTTCCACTGAATTGTAATTTTTTAATCCACTACATCTATTAAATCCATTAAAAGTTTACTCCACTAGACTGTGAGATCCTTTAAAGCCAACTATTTATCATTTATGATTGAGGACCTTGCACCATGCTTTGTTGATTGAGGACCTTGCACCATGCTGGGACACAGTCAATGTTTTTTGATTTTGAGTTTTGATTTTTGAAATGAATAAGGCTCTTTTTCCTCAGACAAGGTGAAAAGTAGCTGGCAGTGGTAGTGCTGGGTTTGGTAAACCAGAGCCCATGGGCCAAACCAGCACACTCCCTGCTTTTGTAAAGAAAGGTTTATTAGAACACAGCCAAGCTCATTGCTTACATATTGTCTATGGCTGCGATCATGCCAAGATGGCAGAGTGCAGTAGTTGTGACAGACACCATATGACCCACAGTTCCAAAAATATTTACTATTTGGCCCTTCACAGAGGAAGGTTGTGAGCCCGGTCTAGTAGATAAAGGTGGATGCACTGGGAAGCATGCTTACATCACATATTTATGGCTTCAAAAGAAAAAGTACACATCATCTCTTTTCTGTCACTTTCTTTACATTGCCAGACTATGTATGTTGCAACTTCTTACCTCATCCTACCTTAAAAGAATGAATAACAAATTATATAGAATAGTTTAAAATAATCTAAATTAATGTAGGTCCCAAATAATGCCATCAGCCCCCAAATACTGTCATCATTCTATCTTTAATCCATCAATACAGAAATGGATCTTATTTCATAAGAATGTTTACCAAAAATTTTCTCCTGGATCATCAACTACTCAAGGACAGAGGGAATGTCTTTGGATTCCTTTGTAATCCACCTTCCCCCTGTCCTCCTCTCCTGGCACCTCATTCAGTGTTCTCGTCACTGAGGTCACTCCATAAATGTTGACTTGTGACTGGTGATGTTACAGTGGGTTATGTACCTTGTTGTGCTTTGTAAGAAATAATTGTGGCAGACCGACAAGGTGTAGGATGGGTGTGGGGCAGGCAAAGTGACAGAGGGAAGCAATGGAGAAAGTCCTAAAAGCATTTGCTAATTTACAACTCCTGGGGCTGCTGAAACCACTTTCAAATTTTGCAGCCTTTGACATTTTTGCAATTTTTCCATGTCTTTGCTGCTGTTCTAGTACCACAGATAAGAAATCCTCAAACCTTTCTCTGTTCTTGAATAATGAGATTGGAAAGAAAAGATCTTTTTCATCTTTTTAACATTAAAAAAAAAAACTAGTCAAAGCCCAGCAGTTCAACAAATATTACTCATGTCACGGCAAGAAGAAAAGGGGAATTTTGAATAAAAAAAAATGGAAAAGACGAACACAAGAGGCATTGTTTGCATATCAGAAAAATTAATCTACATAGGAAAGTGTAAGAGCCTGCAATTCAGAAAGCAAAGAATTAGGACAGCCCAGCTGAGAATAATTTTCTAGCCAGTTAATTTAATTGCATAAATCATTCCTTTGTTAGCAATAAAGAGATATAATTAAAATGAGATTGCCTCTAGTTTCTATTCTCTAGAAACTAAAGGAATTGATTTTGGGCAAAGCATTCTTCCAAATACCACATCGGCAAATTACATTTACCTTTTTAGAAAAGCTAAATTATTTTGCCGTAATATCATGGTGGGTTTAATTAATTATAGATCTGCCATATGATCTTAAAGAAATAATTTATTTAATGTCCTTATAACAGAAGTTTGCAATCATGTGTGTATCCCTTTGGTAGATGGTGTGCAGATTTTTACAAACAGGTCAGAAGTTTAACAGGCAGCTGTCAGGAGGAATTTGAGGCAGTATAACGATTGTTTGGGGTTTTGGTTTGCTGTCCTTGTTTAAAATAAAAAACGCCACTGCTTAGTATTGCATAATTTAACTGAACTCATTTAGATTGGCTTTATTCTAAAATTGCTACTGGTAATTATTTGCTGTCTCTGAACCTTTGGGATTTAAAGAGCCTATAATTGTCTATTAAATAAGGGGAAATCAGATCAAAGAGGATTGCAAAATGTCTCCTACTATAAAGCCCAGGTCTGCTGATCAGTCAATTGAATGTCAGAGAGAATTGCAAGCTGTGACAGAGAAGAGGCTCATTTTTATGGTAATGAATTTGAATTTTTTAAAATGTACTAAACTACAGTTGCTTGCTCCAGATTTTTGAAATTCATTGGCATTACTTAGCAACAGGGATTTACACAGAGGTGGGAGGGGATCCCACCAGCCTTCAGAGGGCCTGGGCTCAGGGAAAACTATGCCCCTGCACTATGGCTGCTGTCAAATTTTCATACCACATCCTACCCCCACAGAGACAGGTGACCCTCTTTCCTGCTTCAAACTTTAATTTCATAGTAATATTTACCTGAGAACAGTGGGAGAGCTTGTCATCTTGGAGGGTTACAGAAGGCGTTTCAATTGTATTGCTAATGTTTTCTTTTAAGTTAGGTGTGGAACATGAGTGGTCATTATTAGTCACTCCATAGGATGGTACAGATGGATCTGAACTCCCTCTGCTTTAAAAGTTGCAGAAGATTCCTGTCTCTGCTGGGCAATCTCTGTTTATGGACATCTTCTAGGTAGGTACTGCTAGAGCAGGTCCAGAACTTGAGTCCCAAATGCTTTGTAGACTTTTTACCTAATGCCACAACTTTCAGTCTCACATTTCTTCTCTTGGCTCATTGCCTGACACCATGAAGATTGGCTGGTCCCTCATCAACCTTTTCAATGTGCTCACAGCCGGCAATATCTCCTTGTCTTTTTGACTAAGACCATTGACTTGATCAGGCTACTGGTGTAACTAATAACTAAAATGTAATGTTGAGGTTAATCAACAAATGTCCTGATTTATTTGGAAAGTCTATACTGGAAAATTCATCTGGAGGCATATTTAGTGTTGAAATGATGGCATCAGCCAGCATGGATATGAAATAATATTACAGTGTTAGCATTAGAAACAGCTCTTTACCCTTCAGTAGTTTCAAACTTATCACCTGATTCTGGATAATCTCTGTTAATTAATTTCAATTTTAGTCCTCCTTCTACATATTGTTTGTCTTAATCCACATCAATCAGATGAGAATTCTGACTTGCTCCACCAATAATGTGATTTTGGTTTTACTTTCTATTCAGTAAGTTCATTCATGGGTGGTTCAGATAATGTTGCTAATTAATTGGGTATATCAAGGGACATGCCAAGATGCAAAGCCTAGTCCCATGTACTTCAAATGTAATGCCTGTCCTGAAGATACATCTAAAAGACATATTAGTGTCACCAGGTGTAACAAGAATACTTAGGATATCTTGGGCCACCCCCTGAGTGCTTGGTCTGCTTCTGAGACATCATGACATTCATCCTCAAAACATTCAGAGTGTCACATGCCGTTAACTAGATTACTGACTGGGGACCTTAGGGTCAGAGCAGCTTTATCACACGTTTAGCCCAGGTACAAGGAGTAAATTATCAGGAGTTTCTCGTAACAGTCTCTGGCTTTCTTACATGAAAACTTAGACCCCATTCAGTCAGCTGTCCTGCACCAGGTAATGGTGAGCTGATATTTAACCAAATTATTTTGCATCAGTACCGTATATGGCTCTCATTACTGTAGTGTTTGAGAATAGGTTCAAAATACCCGCCAGTACACAACTGTTTTTTGAACTGTTAGGAGTTTTAAGGGCTTTATCTTTGCAAGTACTGATAAGGGTTAGTAAAATTACTTGATATAACCTGTCCTAGGGTTAGGCATTTGGGCCACAACCTAGGACCAAACTCACCACCTCCTCTCCATGGTGTTCCGGACCATTACTACCACTTCTCTCTTCTGTGTCCCACAACTCTTTACCTACCTCTTCATGTCTCACAGTAGCTTATTATTATTTCCCTGTATGAATAACTTCACCACCATCTATGAGCTCTTGCACTTATTCACTGTTTAATCTCCAACATCTGGCACAGTGCCTGGCATAGAGACACTCGATTACTGTTTACTGTCGTTATTAACCAATAGGGAATGGGGTGGTTCCACATCCTTGGCCTCCGTGGCCTCCTATTCACGTCCTTGTCTTTCTATACACAGTTCTCATCAAGAGGTATGTTGAATGCATTATACCATGCCTAGCACAGGACCTTGCTCATGCTGGGTATTTAATAAATTTTGCAGAATGAAAGTCATCCTGCTCCATGACAGGCCTTTTAACATGCACCAGGAGATATGTTTAGAGGTTGTCTAGAGTACATAACATTGGACATGAAAACCCGCCATGCTCCTGTGTGGCCGCAGCCTGGCACTCCTCAGGGCTGCGTCTGAGGCCCTCATTTCATGCCCTGCACTTTCCCTAGGCTTTGTCTGCTCTTCTGATAACTCCCAATTCCACATGTTCAACCCAGACCTTTCTTCTGAGCCCCAGGCCCATGTGTGCAACTTCCTGCTGGGCACTTGGATGTCCTAGGGACCTCAATCCAACACACCTGAAATATAACTCATCATTTTCATCTCCCCTTCTTAACAAGCAGTACCACCATCCACCCAGTTGCACAAGACAAGGAAGAAAAAAGCCTTCCCTCATTCCTTTCTCTCCCTCATGCCCCACAACAAACAAATCAGCAAACCAACCAACTCTCTTTTCCAACCTGATATTTTTTTCCCATCCCTTGGGCCCATCTGCCACATCCTGTCTTGCTCTTCTCCACTTCACATCCTACAGCAAAGCCAAAATAATCATTGTTTTTTAAAAAATTACTCATCTCCTTAAAACGCTCTGATGTTTTCCCATTGCCTTTGGGATAAAGCCTAAGCTCCCAAACATGGCTTTCAGAGCCCTTGGTGATCTTCTTCGTCTCAGTCTCATGATCTTCTTGCCTTCCCCAAGCTTTAAACGGTTGCTTTCTCTCAATGTGCAGATCTCAACACAAATGTCATCTCAAAGATATATTCCTTGACCACCCTGGCTAAAGCAGCCCTGCCCCTAACCCACTCAAACTCTGTCTCATTATTGTATTTTTTTCCCTTTGATGAACTTATCGGTACATGAGGTTATCTTATTAATGTTTCCCTGTTTGTTGTTTGTCTTCTACTAGGATTTAAGCTCCTCTTCAATGCCTGTCATACTCAAAACTGCACCTCTAGATTCTAGAACAGTGCCGGCACATAGTAGACACTTTGTAAATATTTGTAGATACTCTGAAGCCGGCTTTATGTTCTGGTCATTTCCACGACACATCACACTCTGTCTCTCTCATTAGGGGCCTTTATACATGTTATTTCGCCCCCCTACCCCATGCCTAACACCCATTTTTCTTTTAAGCTTGCTAGCTGCATTATTTACAATATACAAGATATGGAAGTAAGTTAAGAGAAGGTGTGGTATGTATATACAATGGAATATCACTCAGCCATAAAAAGAATGAAATCTTGCCGTTTGCAACAACATGGATGGACCTAGAGGGCATTATGGTAAGTGAAATAAGTCAGGAAGAGAAAGACAAATATTGTATGACATCACTTATATGTGGAATCTAAAAGACAAAACAAATGAACAAACATAACAAAACAGAAACAGAGTTATAGATACAAACAGGAAGTTGCAGGGGGTGGGTGGAAAGGGGGAGATTAAGAGGTACAAACTTCTAGTTGCAAAATAAATGAGTCACGGGTATGAAATGTACCATGTGGGGAATATAGTTAATCACTAAGTAATATCTTTGTATGGTGACATATCATAAGTAGACTTATTGTGGTGATCATTTTGAAATGTACAGAAATACTGAATCACTATGTCATGTAACAGGAACTAACAGTGTTGTAGGTCAATTATATGTCAAAAACAAACAAACAAACAAACAAACAACTCATAGCAGAAGAGATCAGATTTGTGGTTACCAGAGGTGGGGGCTGGGTGGAGGGGGAATTAGATAAAGGCAGTCAAAAGGTACAAACTTCCAGTTATATAAATAAATACTAGGGATGTAATGTACAATATAATAAACATAGTTAACACTGCTGTATGTTATATATGAAAGTTATTCAAAGAGTAAATCCTAAGAGTTCTCATCACAAGGAAAATTCTTTTCTGTTTATTTTTGTATCTATATGAGATGAAGGATGTTCACTAAACATGTTGTAATCATTTCATGATGTATGTAAGTCAAATCACTATACTGTACACCTTAAGCTTATACAGTGCTGTATGTCAATTATATCTCAATAAAAGTGGAAGAAAAAATAAAGTAAAACCATTATTTCCTCTAGGAAGACTTTCCAAACCTAGGTAAGAACCCCTGTGGCATCCTCACACATACTATACTTTTCCTATTGAAGACATTCAACACTATTGAAATAATTGAAGAATTAACTGCCTTCCACACTAGACTATAAGGGGCATATTTATGTTGTTCAGAGTCATATTCCTAGAGCCTAGTATAGTACCTGGCACATAATAGGCTCTCAGTAATAACGGGTGTGGAAGAATGCATGAATGAAATCTGTTTCTACTCCGTGTTTTCAGATCAGATCCCAAAGAGAAAGCACTGCTTCTTCCCAGGAGGGTGGATAAATATTCTCCTGTCATCCCAGCATGCAGACAATCCAGTGGGCAGAATGCTGATTGCACAGGCAACTCAGATTAGAAAGCTACAGCACCAAGCAGACAGATAGAGAAGCTATTCCTAGGGTGGTAAGTAATTAGCATACACTTGGCAGAGTGTATCGGAAGGAGCAAACATCCTTAGCAGTACTCTTGGAAAATGCTCAGAACTTAAAGCTGAGAACAAACAATGACCAGTTGCAGACAGACACTAAGAAAAATCTTCACATAGTAATAAGAGCCTTATTGTTTGAAGGCATCATTCCAGAAAGACTAGTAGGACAAGAACAGAGTGTAATATATGGCAGAATCTCCAAAATTAGAACTAGTCAGAAGACGAGGAATCTGGCTGTCACTAGAACAGAGCTATTTTTCTTCTCTTGGCCACACCAAGCTAAATAATTTTTTTCTAATTCCTTAATGAGGAACAAATTGAAGAGGAGTGTTCCAATCCTATTTTATGATTGCTCTGGTTGATGTACAGAGTTCTTCCTAAATTGGTCATATTCCTTAAAGTGAATATTTTCATTTGCAGTTCATACTTTTTTAAAATAACATCTTCATATTTTTTAAAAACTCCAATACCATTGTACATTTAGACCAGGTAGCTGCTACTGTGACTCTACCAGTCAAAATGCTGGCTCTCAAGTGAGAAAATTAGGTAATTTGTAGTTTTGCTTAAACAAGCTTATTTCTCTCTGAGTAAGCTACATAAAATTCAGTGGAATCATTTGGTAGATAATGAAATCCATCAAATGACTTGCCCAAGCAAAGCATTCGAAGGTGTACTGAAGAAAGAAAATGCAGCTGGGACTCGAGAACAAGAATTCTGCCCTAACTGCATAATTCAGACACAACTTCTCACCTCCGTGTTCTCCTATGCCTATTAGTAGTCCTGTAGTTTCTCTAAAGAAGAGCCTTTGCCATCCCAGCAAAACCTTAAAATTAGGGTTGACAGATAAAATATAGGGTGCCAAGTTAAATTTGAATTTCAGGTAAATAAGGAGTAATTTTTTAATGTAAGTATGTTCCATATTTATATTTATTGTTTATCTGAAGTTCAAATTTAACTGGGCATCTTCTTGCTTTTATTTGCTAAATCTAGGAATCCTAATTAAAATTCATTCATCGTTAAAAGGAAAATACCATTCCTCTCAGTTCTTTCTACCCATAATCACATGAAACCACAGAAAGTTAGAGAAGGAAGTGAACGAAGCTTCTTTGAGCTCTTACTAAGTGCCTATTGCTGTCACATGAAGCATAAATGTTACATTACGTGGACTTCTTAGGAAGGGAGAAGAGTTAAGAATCTACTGAGGGAGGTGGCATTTGTGAAGCTGGTGACTGGATTTCCACACGTGGTTTTTCATTGTTCGTATCTCTGTTGGCAAAGCAGTTTGGTGTGTTTTGTAGCATTTATCTCCTTTGATAAAAGCTAGGTACTGATGAAGCTGTGAACTCAATTTTCAAGAGTATAGGGCTACTCATTCTCTTAGTTTAGGGACCTCAGTTACATTACACTGGGAAAAAGAAGGGCCCTTTGATAAATCGTAAACAACCAGATGATTGATTGGTCCCAGCAATTTAAATATATAGGTATTCATTATAATTAAACACTTCATTGGAAAACACATAACATAGACTATAGTCTCTAGAACTGTGACAGCTATATTGCAGTTTTATAACCCAAAATTTAATCAGCAGGTGCTGATTAATCCTGCTCTAAAACTCTTCCATAGCAAGGCAGTTGCCCAGATTCTCTGTGCTTCAAAAGGGGAAGCGGGGGTGGGTGGATGGGGGGTGGTCAGTGCTAAAAACATAGATGGTCATCCTTTTATTTTTGCTCTCTCGTTCTCTGGGAGTTTTGATCTCAGCTGAAGGCAAACTACCCTCTTTAGCACATGTGTTCATATAACCATCATTTAATATTTTTAAAGACTTAAAAAAGAGTCCCCTCTTAAAATTATCCAGCTTGGAGTTTATAAAGACTGGCTTCAAATTTTCATAGCTCACTTTCAATCAGTTAAATATAAGACCCCTCCTGACACCACCTTCCCAGACTGACGCCCCTCCTCATTTCAGTACTCTTCCCCCAAACTGCACAGGGCTTCTCCCCTTGACCCATTCTCCTGCCTAGAATGTCCTCACTTTCCTTTGTTTAGCCAAATGGCCTTTATACTTCTGTCAACCTCCAGCTCAGAGGCCACCACCTCCTGAAGCTGGCTCTATCTTCCCCCTCAGACTGTACCAAGTGCTCTTCCTCTGTGACTCCATAATCACTTTGATGTGTCTGTATCACTAGATGCATGTACACTAGATTCACATTTTAAAATATTTATTTTTATCTGCTTCTAAAAGTAAAGTTTGCTTGTAGAAAATGGAAAATGGAAAAGTATAAAAAACTAAGAATCACCAGTAATTCTGCCATTCAGAAATAACAGCATTAATATTTGGATGTATTACCTTTTAGACTCCTCTCCACGTACACTGTGATGCATTAATTACAAACATTTCCCCAATTCTCCCCCCACCGCGTACATTCTTGTCATTTGCAATGTGACTTTGAGGGTCCTTCTGTCAAGGGGTGAGGTCTATTTTCCTTCAGTTCTGTTTGGGCTGCTCTCCTGACTTTATTTGGAAAATAGAATATGACAGAAGTGACGGTGTGCCAGTTCTGAGCCTTGTACACTTCCACTCTCTCTCGGAACCCTGATTCACCGTGAGAACAACCCCAGGCTAGCCTGATGAAGGCTAAAAGAACATTTGGAGAGTAGATGAGTCATTCCAGCTGAGGCCATCCTACATCAGCTAGTTCCCAACTGACCAGCTAATCAAAGTGCCCAAACAAGCCTAGCTGAGATAAACCTAGATGAAAATCGCCTAGGTGAGCCCAGCCTAAAGCGACTGCAGAATTATGAACTAAATAAATGGTTATTTTAAGCCACTAAGTTTGGGGAGTAGCTTGTTATGCAGCAATAGCTTACTAATACATATATATGGACAGGGACTTATACATGCAACAGTAGTTTACTGATACATACATACATACATATGTATACATATATACATTTACATAGTGGAGAGTATAGCAATTGCAACAAATTTGTATCCCGCTGTCCCTGAAAATTTGAATTAAAACCATACCATTAAAAAATCTTGCCAAGGATTATATTTATCACTGTATGATAGTCTATTTTTTGAATGCAACATATAAAACCTTACATTTTTCTATTATTCTGTATCTATATTGTTTTGTTTTTTTTATAGTAGAGAGCAGTTTAATGGACATCTTTAAGGTAGAAGTAGAATTACTGGGCTAAAAGCCACATGAAAATTTTGAAAGCCCTTGATACACCTTGAGTAATTTTTTTCCAGAAAGATTACAACTATCTACACAGTCACTGGTGCTGCCAGAGACAGCTCATCTTACCATGATCTTGCCACAGTTAAATATTACTTTTAAATAAATTGTAAATTTGATGGCCAAGAAATGCATTAAATTATATTTAAAAAAATTTTTATAAGTGAAGTTGGATTGATGTTCCTTTTTTTAAATTAGCTATTTGTATTTATTCTTTGTGAGTGGTCTCTTCATGCACATTGTTCATTTTTCTTTTTTTTTTTTGTAGTTTTGTATTGATATGTATGCTCCATATATTAATAGCATATATTACCAATAGCTACTATTTATTTCATGACTATGAAGAAGCAAACACCTCATATAAAGTATCTCATCTAAATTCTCACAAAAATCTTTTCAAGGTAAATTCTAGTATTTTCCTTTTTTACAGATGGGAAAAGTGAGGCTGGAGAAATTTAGTATCTTGCCCAAGATTATACATAGAAGATCCAGGTTCCAGAATCTGGCTTTTACCTTTAGACACTGCTACTTCACTTTGTTCATCACAATTTTGCAAGAATTATTAGTTTTTGGTCCTAAATTGTCAGTTATGATATTACATAGAGATTATCTCTTTACAAGTTCATCTGTCTTTCCCACTATACTGTAAACTTCTTGTGGTTGGAATCATATCTTTAAAGCTGCTGCACCTAACATGGTCCCTGGACATAATATACATTCCATAAATATTTGTTAAACTAAATGGTTTGCTCTCACATTGGCACTGATACTTGATGGCCAGAGTCTTTGTCTAATAGGGTATTAAATATATTAGAATTCCCTCTTCCCCAACCAGATATTATAAAATTAGCAGGCTAATTACATTAGATCATTTTACTTAGTCAATTTATTTTTCCCAGAATCAGGTAGCAAATTATGCCAGATCCACAGTCTATAATCATGACTGAAAGCAAATAACATTGGGTTTTAGCATTCCCCAAATGTCTATGATCCCGAATCACCTGAGGTAGAAAATCATTCATAATACTCCTCAATCCTCTTCCATATGACTGGAATTTGGTCAAAAGTACATTGGTGGTAACTTTACCCCTTCTCCTTAAAAATCGTTAGTGGTCAATCCAACTATTCCTTGAAAAATAGTTCTGGAAAAAACAAAACATAGCTACTGAATACAAGATCTGTGCACAACTTTTATGGTCTTTTTCATATATCGGTCACTTTGAAAATAAGATACAAAACTATGTTTAAGAAAATATTAAGCTAACATAATGATACACTGAACTGATGATTTGTTTTACAGTACCAACTTAAAAACTGTGCATGATTCCCCTGCTTTTAAATTTTAAATTCACCCTAAATTGGCCCAATTTTGGACTTTGTAACTTTTCTGAATGCCAGATTATACCTGTTATTTCTGTGAAAGTTCTTTGAAATCCTTGGTCAAAATAGAAAAATTTCTGATCATATTCATAAAAGAGAGTCTTTCCAATCTGCACGCATATTGTCTGTGGGTACAGTGAAATCTCCTTGGAAACAGGAAGGATGATGCCATATATATTTATACAGTGAAATAGTTACTAGGTTAACAAATGAGTTCTCATAGGTGCTTACTAAAATTTGTGTGTATATGCTTTCTAAAGCAAATCAAAATTAAATAAGCAACACTCTTTTCTTTCCTGGTGGGACATTTAGCAACCTTGGGGATAGACTGACAGAACTGCTAGCTTCAGCCTAGGGAGGGGTTTGAATAGCCTGGAAATGCTGAGCTGTGCCTTTGTAGAAATGTGCAGCACCTGGCACTAGTATTTTAAAACCCCCTGGAGAGAGTCACCAGTTTTTTAAAAGCTGAGCAACAACTTGCTGGACTCCAAACTAGGTCAGGGAACGTAGAAGGTAGGAACTTTCTGTTAAGATCAACTTCTCATTATATTTAATAAGAGTTTCAAAAACAAGGTGGGGAGGGCATGCACATAGGATTTCTCAAATGGAAAAGACCACCTGGCTCCAAAATTCTGAAGTCTATTTAATGATACTCCAATCATTTTTTTCCCTATGTTTTACAGCGGGGTTATTAACCAGTAGATTGAAATCCTTTAGCAAATACCTCTTTCTCTTAAAAATGAATATAATATCAGCTCAGAAATATGCAACTAGATCAGCTCAGTGGCATAGTATAAATAAATAGCATAGAAAAGATATTGAAATATATATGAATTTATTAGATGATCAGTGTGATGTTTCAAAATGATGCGCAATGGCTGGTGTAGATACCAGAGGCTACTTATCTATTTTGAAGACACAAAAGCCAAATTCCTGTCTTGTACCTTGCATAAAAGTAAATGTCAAAAGAACAAAGCATTAAAAGTCAGAATTAAAAAAAAAATACAAATTTTGTGCTGTGTTCTTCATTAATCCTTCACATTGCCTTCCATATTTATTTCTGGATACTTTATCCTTTTTCTGCTGATGGGATATCCTTTTCAATTATACTTTCCATCTGATTTTTAAAGATTTTTTTGATGTGGACAATTTTTAAAGTCTTTATTGAATTTGTTACAATATTGCTTCCGCTTTATGTTTTGGTTTTTGGCCATGAGGCATGTGGGATCTTAGCTCCACGACCAGGGATTGAACCCACACCCCCTGCATTAGAAGGCGAGTCCTAAGCACTGGGCTATTGGGGAAGTCCCACCACCTGATTTGTTAATATCAAGGACAGCTGTTTAATGTTAATCGTATACCAAGCCACTTTCTAAATTCTCTTAGTTCTAATAGTTTTTATTTTGGGTGAATCTCTTGGAATATATACATGTCTTTTTATTTCATTTATTTCATTAGGTATTAACTCCAAAATACTGTTTAACTGGTGAAGACAGTAGGCATTTCTCTCATTTTCGGCTTTAAGGAAATATATCCACAGTTTCACTATGTAATTTTATGTTTGTTATTGATTTCTATTTCATGCTCTGTTTTGTTTTTAAAAATTTTCGTTCTATCACTATTTTGCTTATGATATTTCTAATGAATTGATGTTTATTTTTATTAAAAAAATTTTTAACAGTCATTGTTCAATGTTTTCTTCTGTTAAATAACAAACATATTTAAAGTGAAAAACCACTGAACACTAAGATTTTTTTAAAGCATTTAATAAAATGCACAAGTAATATCATTTATTGCTGCTTTTTGCTCTTACTGAAACTTCTCAGAATAAGTTCAACTTGGTCATGAATAATTTTTTAATGCACTGCAAGACTCAGTGCTAATGTTTTATTTGGAATTTTTTGTATCTAAATTCATAAATGTTATTTGTCTATAATTTCTATTTTGTATTTGCTTCCACATTTTCTAATCTTTGATATTGTATACAATATCCTCTCTTATTACTGGTCTATTCAAATTTTTATCTCACCTGAAATAAGTTTCGGGTGATTTATTTTCTTAGAAATATGTCTATGTCATATAGAGTTTTCAAATTAATTATTATACTTTATATTTTTAAATACTTCTTTTATATTTAACTGTATTTGTAACAACTTTGTTTTCTGAATTTGTATATTTTTGTTCCCCTCCTTTTTTTGTCTTTTATTTCATCTTTGAAATGTGTTTATATATATTTTTTCAAGTTGTTACAGCTTTGTCAATGTCTTTTTGTTATTTTCTAGTTTTATTGCATCATTCTTAAGAGAGTTTTGGAGTCTACTTTCTTTGTGTGCACAAATGTGTATTCTCCTTCAGTTAGATACAAATTTCTACATATCCACTAAAACAGTGCATTATTTGTGTTAATCAAGTTATTTCCTTATTTATCGAGCATCTACCATGTGTTGGGCACTGTATGAAGTTCCAGGTTCATAGTGGAAACCAAAATAGACATCCTTCCTGTTTCAGATTTTAATAATTTTAATGAGGTAAAATTTACAAAAAATAAACTGTTCCCACTCAAAGCACACAATTACATGAGTTTTGTCAGGTGTGTATAGTTGTGAAACCACAACCACAATCATCATACATGACATTTTCATCCTTCTCTAAGTTTTCTTGTGCCTCTTTGCAATCCATCTCATCCTCCTGGTCCCAGGCAACCAGTGATCTCTATTCTGTCACTATAGGTTATTTTGCATCTTTTAGAATTTTCTGTAAATGGGCTCATACAGTATACACTGTTTTGTGTTCGGCTCCTTTCAAGCTGCATAATGATTTTTGAGATTTATCTAAGTTTCTGTATATGTCAATAGTTCATTCTTATTTAATGCTATGTGATATTCTATTGTACGGATATACCACAGTTTGCTTATTGATTCACCTGCTAGTGGACATTTCGATTATTTACAGTTTTTTCTATGATAGATAAAGTTGCTATGAACTTCTGTGTACCAGTGTTTGTGTGGACGTATGTTTTATTTCCTTTTGGGTAAATAATTAAGAGTGAAAGCCTGAATCCTAGGGTAGCTATATTAGATTAATCTTTATAGACAGCACAAACTTAGATTTTGGCTTTGGAACAATGTGTACGTTTGTCTTTATAACAATAGAATTTAATCCATATATATTTATGGGCCCAACTGAACTATATATTCTCACTTATTTTGTTTTTATATGCTTTCTTTTGATTTTTCTACTTAAATGATTTTCCTGATAATTTTTTTTCTTTCTGGTGTAACATTTCCCAAAGTATGTACTGTAGAATAAATAGTCCTATTGAGAAACTTTACAAAAAGTAGTTTTCATGATCAAATAAACTGAGGAAATGCTTCTTAAATACTTACAATTCATATTAGTATTTTTTAACTTATTTTTTATTTACTTATTTTTGGCTGCATTGGGTCTTTGTTGCTGCGCGTGGGCTTTCTCAAGTTGTGGCAAGCGGGGGCTACTCTTTGTTGCGGTGTGTGGGCTTCTCATTGTGGTGGCTTCTCTTGTTACAGAGCATGGGCTCTAGGCACGCAGACATCAGTAGTTGTGGCTCGTGAGCTCTAGAGTGCAGGCTCAGTAGTTGTGGTGCACGGGCTTAGTTGCTCCGTGGCATGTGAGATCTTCCTGGAATAGGGATTAGAAACACTGAGGATTCAGCAAAGTCTCTGTACCCATGTCATTTACCTTTTGGTGGGGCCAGCCAGCCAATAAATGTCTAAAAGTAAACAATATGTCAAGTGGTAATGAGTGTGTGAAGAGAAAGAATGGAGCAGGATAAGAGGATAGGGTATGGTACTTTGATTTATAAAGGTGGGTAGAGAAGACATCTTCCATAAGGTGACATTTGAATGAAGACCCAAGATGAGTAAGCAGTGCTGCTATCTGGGGAAGAGAATTCCTGAGAGCAAACAGCAAGGGCTAAGTCTCTGGGGTGAGAACTCGTTTGACAAAGAATTGAGTATAGTGATAGTAAGAGGACTGCCAGGGAAAATGGTGGGTGATGAGGTCAGAGAAGGTGGGAGGAGGGGCGTGATGTTGTGCAGGACCTTGAAGGTTCTGCTGAGAGCCTTGAATTTAGCTCTTAGGGAGATGTGAAGGTATTGAGCAGAGCAGGGATATGATGTGATTTATTTTAGAAAGGTCACTGGTTCTTGTGTGGAGAATATCATAGGAGGAAGGAAGATTGTTAGAAGTCTTTTGTAAAAATATAGATGCAAGACATAACTAGGTAATGGCACACATAGTGGGAAATGGCAGAATTCTAGATGTATTCAATATAGAGACACCAGGATTTGCTAATGGATTAGGTTTGGGGTGACAGAGAAATACAAGAGTCAGCCATCACTTGTGGGGGTTTTGGCTTAAGCAACAGTTCAAATGGTGTTGTCACTTATTGAGAATGTAGATTGTGAATGAGGAGACCTGAGTTTGATTTGATCTTTCTAAGTTTGAGATGCCTACTAGAAATCCAAGTGGAGATGTAGATTAGGTAATGGCATAATATGAGTCTAAAGTCAGGGGAGAGATCAGGGCTAGAGATATAAATTTGGCAGTCAGCAATACATTGATATTTTTTAAAACTACTGGACTGGATAAGATCACCAAAGAAATGAGAATAGATCAAAAAGAAAAGGAGTCCAAAGACTAAACCTTTGGTTCTTTAGTGTTATATCCTCACAGTAGTTGAAATTGACAACCTCACTATCTAAGAAAATAAAATTGCCATAAAAAGCTTTTCTCCTTGTTGCCAAATTTTTTTTAATTGTATGAGAAAAATTTATCTTCTCCTTTCTTTTTGAAAACATATTTTTAATAACCATTTAGATCAGTATATGCTCGCAGCTTTCTTGTCTTTTTTCATTTTATGTTGATTTATTCCTCAATTAATAGCACATATATATGTATATGTATAACTTATTCACTTTGCTGTACAGCAGAAACTAATACAACATTGTAAATCAACTATACTCCAATAAAAATTAATTTAAAAAATAGAAAATGACTTACACATTTTCAGGATCAGTACATAAATGATATCTTTTCTTAGTCCTCATATATTTGAGAGTATCTTTTTCTTAACACAGGCATTACAACTTCACTGAATATGGAGTCCTTGGGTTATAGCTATTTCCTTTGTACACAGCAGTTGCTGACCTCTTGTCTTCTAGTCTTCTGGCATTTACTGTTAGAAGGAGAGATCCTGTGTTTGTTGGCTTTTCTTTACTTTTTTTGTTGTGGTTATAGGTGTTTGCCTTTTTTCCCCCTGACTGGATACTCATGGGGTTATTTCTTCATTAAATTCAAAAAGTTACCACAATATATTGAGGTCTTGATTTCTGTAATTTTTTTCAGATTTTAGTATTAAAGTTATACTTTCTCCATAATATAAATTATAGAACTTCTCCAATTTTTTTTTATGGTTTAAAACAGTTTAAACAATACCAAATATAAATGATAGAATTTTAATTATTTTCCAAATTTTTCTGTTGTATCTGGGCCTTTTCAAATTTTCTATTTCTTCACAGGTCACTTTTATTCATTTACATTTTATTAGTAAATTATACATTTTCTCTAGGTTTTCAAACATGGCTCCACAGAGGTGCATGTTATATTCTATTCCAATTTTCAAAATTTCTTCCTCATTTCTTCTTTTTTTTAAGTTTTATAGTTTTACTCATTCTTTCTTTTCCCCTTAAACAAGATTATGTGGAATTTTTTAAAAAATTGTTCTTTCAAACAGCTTTTAGAGTTATTAATATTCTTTAACATTTTGGGGTTTAATTGTGGCATTTATCTTTACTAATTCTCTTCTACTACTTTCTTTTGAACCCATTTGTTTCTTTATAAAGTTCTTAAATTGTGTACTAAGCTCCTTTGTGACTATTATATGTTTTAAAATAAACATTTTATTTTTAATGCATTTTAAATAAATATTTAAGTAACATTTACTGAAATTTTCCTTTGAGTAGAAATTTAGCTATTTCTCAGAAGTTACAATATGACACACTTTCTTTCTAGAGATTGTAATTTCAATTTTTACTTCCTTTTGGATCAATGGCTTTGTATCAATAGAACTACTTTTATTAATTTCTAATGAGTTAAAATTTTTATGCCATCTTTATTTCTATTTATATTGAAATCGATTATAAAATCTGTTCTCTGAGAATTGTTAAAGTTTGTTTTATGGTAGTTACATAGAGTGATATTTATATCAGGCTTGGGAAGACAGGAGGGTAGAATAGGGAAGGGATGATATGGTTAGATGTAGGTTCCGGTTGCTTTCTTACCAGTTATTTTAGGTAGGGTTTCTCAGGTGTTTGTAACATAATTAAAAATAATGAACAAAACATTCAACTAACTAAATAAGAGTAAGCTATGAATGGACCAATGGTGATGAGAATATATCATGAACTAGGAATTATGAATAATCCACTTTTGTGAGCCCAGGTTCAAATAAAAATAATAAACTGGGCTTTTAAAAAATCAACATACAGCTTCCCTCTTTGATTTGTTAATTAACTTTAAACAGTACCCCATCTGATATTAATCTTGATACTAACTTGTTTTCTTTGTTTGCATTTGTCTGGTACCTCTGCCTAACTCTATTTTCGATGTCCTTTTATAAAATTGTTTTAAACATGTGTCTTGTAACATAATATTTCTCAAACTTTAATGTGCATGTGAATTATATGGAGATTCTTTTTAAACTACAGCTTTTGTTCAGTGGGTCTGGGGTGGGACCTGGGATTTTGCATTTTTAGTCCAGGCGATGTTGATGCTGCTGGTTCTACACACTTGAGGTAACAAAGTTGTTACAACTGAGCTTTGTTTTTTTGTTGTTGTATTTTTCCTTTGACCTTCTTTTTTTTAACCAAGAAAACCTCAGTCTCTGTATTTTAACAAGGGACTTCAGCATAGTCACATTTAACAAAAACAAGGAATATATTTGGTTTTAATCTTTCCATTCTACTTTATTTAGCATAATTTAGCATTTTATTTTATTTTATTATTTAGTTATTTATTTTGGAGTACGCGGGCCTCTCACTGCTGTGGCCTCTCCCGTTGCGGAGCACAGGCTCTGGACGTGCAGGCCCAGTGGCCACGGCTCACGGGTCCAGCTGCTCCGCGGCATGTGGGATCCTCCCAGACCGGTGCCCGAGCCCATGTCCCCTGCATCGGCAGGTGGACTCTCAACCACTGCGCCACCAGGGAAGCCCTAGCATTTTATTTTTTATGTTAGTTGAATCAAGTTACTATTTATTCACTTATCCTCTTGTTTGGAAGTTCTAAAATAATTTTCTATTCAACTCATGGTGTTTTTCTCTTTCTCAACACTTGCAATTTATTACTTCATCAAATATTAATAAATGCCTACAATTAGTTGTTGAGTGTATCTCTTTATTATTCTTTGAAAATAAAATGCCAACTATTTCCTCCTTCCATACAGGAATCATCCACTGATTCTCCCACCCCAATAAAGTTAGACCTTCAGACTATTTTCTTCCTCTCTTTCCCAACAAGGGAATATCTTTATAATTCATTCAACCCATCCCCCTAGTCTATAACCCGCAGGTATTACTGAAGTAGTGTTATACCTTTAAGTTCAAGCTATATTTAGGTTTTCCCTTTCAGCATGTGCCTTTTATTCTAAGAAATTTAGCTTCACAGTGATGCTGCTCATTATCATCACTCTGTCATTATTCTTTTAGATTCAATTATATACATTGCAAGTTTCATCCCTCACTTCTTTTTCCTCTCCTTTTTGTCTTCCCCTGACTTAACTTCTTTCTTGGGATTCATTCATTGTTTAAAGTCCCTTTCATTTATGTTTCTCTCAGGGAGGGTATGTAAATGGTATATTTTCTAAATTCTTATATATCTTTCTCTTATTCTGATAGATAGATGATTGCTATCTTGGCTGGATATAGAATTCTTGGGTTGCATCTACTAACTTTTAAAATTCAATACTTACATTTCAAGTTCTAGGAAGTGTCTGTGCTTTAATTTACTTTCCTTAAGTGTTCATAATATTATTATTACCGTTATTTTCAAATTATGTTCAAATTGCCATCTCTCACTTCCAAGAGTACTTCTTCACTAGGAAGGAGTTTGTGTGGGTGTTTGGCTTGTCATTCTTCTCTTTGAATATTTGTTTTTATCCCTTTTCCTTTTATATCATTGCTTTTTTAGATCTTGGGGCTAGGTTCAGCCACTATGCACTCTCCATGGGGTCAGTGTTGGTCATGAAGTTAAAATAGTGATGTCTATCCCTATGGACCAGGACCAGGAGTACAAATGGCCAGCAAGTCACCTCTCTGTCTCTCAGCTCCAAAGGCTAGTGCTCTTTAAATTTAGATGCCAGATATTTCTGCAGTTTTTCAGGAGCTGGGGAGACCAGATGGTCCCAACACCACTTGTTCATGTTCACTCTGTTCTTTCCCTTGTGGGTTCATTCTACAGGAAGACTAAGCTCCCTAAAGACAGACTAATCAGACAGTTCTCCTATGATCATTCACCTCCACATTATCATCAACACCAGGATCCCTACTACAATGATTTTCAATCCAGAGCTTGTTTCCAAGATCCAGATGGCATGAGTAATTGTCTAATCGGACCGGGCAGTTATCTGATTACATTAAATTATGTCACACATCCAGGTGCTCAGGGCTCTAACATGATATCAGCATAGAATAGGGTTTTAATAAGATATTTTTCTGAAGCAGTGCCTTTGCTAGTTTCTTAGAGATTAAAAGCAAGAAAACTACTGGACTACCATGGCAAATTGTAAAAAATACAGAAGTTAACCATAACATTTAGACAAACAAATCAATTCTTACTCCTCTTTAATGTTTCTAAAACAGTAGCTAGTGGAATATAATTTTCTTTCCATTTTCAACAGAAAGATCTGTATTGACCACCTTGATAGGAAGTTATGGTTAAAACAGTTTTGGAATGAAAAACTATGCTGACTGCCCTGGGAAAATCATTGATTAATTTATTGTGACATCAACTGCACAGATACCTATTGAGTATCTGCTTTGGGTCTGCTGCAGCGGTAATAGCTTGGACTTAACACTTATGTCCACCCTCTGGATCCAGTTTCTTAATTTGAACAGTTAAGGATGTTGATATAATTTTAGCTCTTATCACTCAGACTTCATAAGTCTTTGTATTTTGTCACTCTTAATATTTATATGACACCTAGTGAGTGATTGATCTTCTATAGGACCCTATGATCATTCACATTTGCTTATCATCGGCACATGGGGGTAATCCACAGATTTATGGCTGCCAATAAAAGTTGTTACCAAAAGTACAATTTCTTTTTTTCTGTGTGTTAATTTTTAATAACTCTTGTGCATGAGAGCAATTACTGACAAAAGTCAGCCTCTGTTAATAGAGTTTATCACACTTCATCATATATCCTTTGTAGTTGGAAGCATTTTGACAAGCCCAGGGTTAATTAAAACCAAGAAGACAATAAGATACACCTAATCAAACATTACAGGTACAGAAATCAATTAGCAGACTTATAGCACTTTGGAGGTTTCCATAATGTATAAAATTCAAAGAAACTGTCATTTCCATTTCCTCAGGACAGTGTAATTAAATTTCTAATTGAAACTATTTTTCAGTAGGTAATGTACAACCTACCCAAGTTTGATTTGCATTAAAGTGGGGTCTACAGAGGTTGAAAGAGCCTAAGAAATTAAAGAGATCATCAAGTCATTTCCATTACTGTTATTTTGTCTACCTGAAAGTTAGGAAAAGTTATACTGGATAAAAAAGGGAGGAGGGAAAGTAGTGTTTTGCATGATAAAGAGAATAAATGGAGTCATCGTATATATCCAGGATCTCTGTCTTTACATAGTGCAAAAAAAAAAACATCAAAGGAGAGTCCATATCTCAGATAATTCACTAGATTTGTCGGCATTGTTAAATAATAAATCTGACTTATTTGTTTTCTCTAACTTGATTGATTCTTTTGATTGGATTGATTGCATTGATTTGTTGCTTTGGTATCATGTAGATGTGGCTTTAAGTAAATTACATCTTTTTGCAGTTTTATCCCCCACCCCTATCCCCGCCACAGCTAGTTTAAATATGGTGCTGATTGTCATGCCTCGAACACATTGTTTCAATGGGGAGTGGGCAGGGGGATTGGGTAGGCAATGTGTATTTGTTGAATGTCTGCAAGGCTGTGTTCAAACTCCTTGTGGGCTAGCTGACTAATGGGCACATTTTCCCTACTGTCTGGGGTTTTCTCCTTTAGCCACTTGTAAGAGTTATTAACAAAATATCTTACCACTAGCTAAGCATAGAAATGATAATATTCTTTACCCTGCATTCAAAATGATCCCTGTTTTGAAATTTCTGTGCAACTGACATATGATTTAAAGAAAGAAAACTTCTTTTTCTTTTAAGTACTATCCTCAAATGTAATTATTATATTAACAACAACAAAAATAACTTATATTTATTTCCGGAATTCAGAACCAAACCACACCCATTTTCAGGGATTTACTTTTACACTCTGAACAAGTCAAAATTTACTATTCCTTTCATAGAATGATTGCTATAGAACAAACCTCGAGGTTAAATTTAGGCTTTAAATATTTCTTCTGGTTTGTGGGCTCGTGCCTACATAACGTCAAGAAAATCCAGATAATTTGAATAATTTCATGAAAAAATATCAGTTGAAACATTTTTGGGGTTAACATAGACAACAGCTAATTAATTATATTTTTCTGTTAAAAGTTAAGATATGTTGTTAACAAAGTAAAACAAATGAAAGATCCAAATGTACATAAACCAGTTTTAAGTTAAGCAAAGGCAGATATAATAATGTTTTCATAAATCAGACCTCGGGCTTCTTCTTCTTCCCTAATGCTACCTGTTTTCTGGCCAGTTCATTATTTTCAACAACTTCAGTTGAGTGTTAATGGGCATTCAATAGATATGAAAGAGGCAATGATCCCGTGGTGGCTGATTTACACTGCAACATGTCCCTAGGATTAGAATGGTGCTGTTTTCTGGGCTTGCTCTGCTGTTGGTCAGTGGACGGTGCATCAGGAACAAACTAAGGCCAAAATTCGATTTTAAGCTTGAGCGGTCTTTGTTATTTTCATATACAGTCATCCCTTGGTATCCGTAGGGAATAGGTTCCAGGAGCCCCCCTGGGGATACCAAATTCCATGGATGCTGAAGTCCTTTTTATAAAAAGGGGTAGTATAATAAATACTGCTGGCAGTCTGTATCTGTGGGTTTCATTGCCACAAATAAGGAAGGCTATCTCTAAACCTTTCTCAGTTCTTCACTGGCCCTTCTTCCTTCTTCCACTCCGTAACTATGAACATCTATTTAAGACTCAGCCCTCAATTCTTATTCTTACTTCCTTATACTCTCTTCACCTGAGAATTCTTTTATTCTATGGTGTTAACAAATTTTGCTTTGCAAATAACAAATCTCTAGTTCCTATTGAGTCCTTTCTCTTAAGCTTTGGTCCTGCTAGCTGCCTAATAGATTTTCTGCTCTGTTTTAGTATTTTCTAAACCCCCAAATGAACATCCCCTTCCCAACTCACTACTTCTGTTAGTGGTGCCACCATTCCTAAGACAATGGTTAGATTGTCTGATTTCTAAAATAATAGACAAAAAATGTATAATGATTCAAACTCAATTGAAGTTTTCTCTTTACAAAACAGTATAGGGTAGGGAACAAGTTTGCAGGGTAACCCTTCTCCAAGCTGTCATTCTGGAGCCCTGAGGCTTGTCTCCATTGCAGCCAAGTAAAAGGGAGGAAGAGAATGGAAGATTGCCTGCAAGGGGTTTTATGGATGAGGCCAAACTTGACCTTAAAGCATTTCATAATCTCTGATCTCTCAATTGCTAGAGCTCCGTGTGTCATGGCCACACCTAACTGCCAGGGAAACTGGGAAATGTAGTCTAGCAATTTTCCCAGGAAGAAAAAAGCAAATGAGTTTGATGTGAAGCTATCAGTCTCTGCCATAGCCATCTAAATTTTAAACTGTAGATTTCAACTTTGTTTCATTTCCCGTGTCAGGTCAAAGACCAAATTCTACCATCTTCTCATTTAAATTGTCTCTTATTACATTATCCATATACTCCTAATACTATCTCATGGTCGAGGCTCCCATCACCTCGCATCTAGATTACTACATTAGTTTTCTGGGTGAGCTCCACAACTACAGCCTCTTCTTCAATTCATCAAACAAACCCTTTTCATACCTGTTTTCCTTGTGTACAATTTTCATTGCTTTATGTCATAGTTCAAACCCTTCAACAGCTCTCTTGTCTAACATATCAAATCTCATCTCTCCTGCTTTACCTTTTAAGAACTGATGTAAGTTAGAAACTCCTCTTCCTACATCAGCCAATCTAGATCAGCTGCTTTTATGTTTTTGCAGGGTATTTTGTACCACTCAATTTAGATGTAATATAAACTGTCTTGGGTTGTTTAATATTACTTCATGTGTTTTAGAGCTGTCTTCCCTACTATGTTGTAAGCTCCTTGAGAAAAAAAGAAAATGGATGTTGGGTCTTCTTTTGTTTTGTCCCCCAAATAGCCTAGCATGCTGCTCAGTGCATACAAGGTTGGGTTCCAGTGAATATTTGTTCATGACATGGCTAGCTCAAAGAAGGAATTAATTATTATACTGATTTATATGAAATTTTACTCCCAAAATGTGCCAGTCATATTGGCAAATCTTTGTTACAAACTGCCATTTATCCATGGAAATCTATGCTTAATTTTTTTTTTTTCCAGTATGCGGGCCTCTCACTCTTGTGGCCTCTCCCGTTGTGGAGCACAGGCCCCAGACACGCAGGCCCAGCGGCCACGGCCCACGGGCCCAGCCACTCCGCGGCACACGGGATCCTCCGAGACCGGGGCACCAATACGTGCCCCCCGCATCAGCAGGCCGACCCCCAACCACTGCGTCACCAGGGAAGCCCCATGCTTAATTATTTTTATGCTTAATTTTAATTGATGACAATTAAAATTATGTCTCTCAACATAACCAGATGGATGTAAACTGAAGACATTTTATAACCTTGGGGAAACTAATTTCAATTAAGTATTTCTTTCATCAGTTCAACCAACAGTTTAAATTCTGGTCCCTGTCCTGAAGAGGCTCACAGACTGGAAGGGAAGTAAGGATTCCTGCACTTTTTGGAGACAGAATTCTAAGGTGGCCCTCCCAGTTCCTGCCCCTAGTGTACATGCTCTGTGTAATTCCTTCCCGTAAGTGTGAGTGGGACCTGTAATATGATGGGATATCACTCCCATAATTATGTTACATTATATCACAAAAGAATTGTATAGATATAACTAGAAGTCCTTGATCAATTGACTTTGAGTTAATCAAATGGAAGATTACTTTTGGCGGGTCTAACCTAGTCAGGTGAGCCCTTAAAACAGACAGGAAGCAGCTTTCTTGTGGGCCTGGAAAAAAGCAAAAACCATGCTGTGAACTGATTATTGAGGGGGCCACATGGCATGGACCTGAGGGCAGTCTCTAAGAGCTGAGTGAGATCCCCAGTGAAGAGCCAAAAAGAAAGTGGAGACCTTAGTCCTACAACTATAAGTAACTGAATTCTGCTAACAAACCAAATGAGCTTGAAATAGGATCCTGAGCTCCAGATGAGAATGTAGCCCTGCCTACACCTTGATTTTGGCCTTGAAACACTGAGCAGAGATTATGCCATGCTCAGGTCCAACCCATGGAAACTGTAAGATAATAAATGTGTGTTGTTTTAAGCCACAAAGTTTGTGGTTACAAATTTGTTACATAGCAATTGAAAATTAATACATACATTTCTTACAACATGCTATATAATTACTATGAAACACGGTTTTATATGAGTTTAATCATTTTGAGAGTCTATAAATTTTAATTTTTTAAGATTTGGATTAATTACAATACAGTCGTATATCAAACAAAAATACTTTTGGACTTGAAAATACTAATGCTATTTATTTCAATTTTCCTGACCTTGAGTCAGTTAACATCTAACCCACAGCAAGGAACTGTAGATTGACATCACCTGGTCTATTTTCTTTTATTTTTTTTTTAAAGATAATATCCTGATTTATTCCTGTAATTAGTAAAAGGCCAGGTATAGTTGAAGGTTTTCGGCTATAATATAAAATATCATAAGTAGGGGCTATCATTCCATACCATTTTCACCTCTGCTTTTTGGGTGTATATTAGTTTTTCCCTTTTGGCTCATTTGCCATGTGCCCACTTTTATTCTTCCTCTAATTGATACTTTATTAAATATATTTCTCATTTGTGGTATCCTCTGTAGTTTTCATTTTTTTTTTTTTTCTTTTTTTTTTTTCTTTTTGCGGTATGCGGGCCTCTCACTGTTGTGGCCTCTCCCGTTGCGGAGCACAGGCTCCGGATGCGCAGGCCCAGCGGCCATGGCTCACGGGCCCAGCCGCTCCGCGGCATATGGGATCCTCCCAGACCGGGGCACGAACCCGTATCCCCTGCATCGGCAGGCGGACTCTCAACCACTGCGCCACCAGGGAGGCCCTCATTTTTTTTTAATATATATATTTTTTATTAGTTTCTGTTTATAACAAAGTGAATCAGTCATACATATACATCTGTTACCACATCCCTTCCCTCATGCATCTTCCTCCCTCCCACCCTCCCCATCCCACCCCTCCAGGCGGTCACAAAGCACCGAGCTGATCTCCCTGTGCTATGCGGCTGTTTCCCACTAGCTATCTACCTTACGTTTGGTAGTGTATATACGTCCATGCCTCTCTTTCGCTTTGTCACAGCTTACCCTTCCCCCTCCCCATATCCTCAAGTCCATTCTCAAGTAGGTCTGTGTCTTTATTCCCGTTTTACCCCTAGGTTCTTCATGACATTTTTTTTAAAATTCCATATATATGTGTTAGCATACGGTATTTGTCTTTCTCTTTCTGACTTACTTCACTCTGTATGACAGACTCTAGGTCTATCCACCTCATTACAAATAGCTCAGTTTCGTTTCTTTTTATGGCTGAGTAATATTCCATTGTATATATGTGCCACATTTTCTTTATCCATTCATCCAATGATGGACACTTAAGTTGTTTCCATCTCCGGGCTATTGTGAATAGAGCTGCAATGAACATTTTGGTACATGTCTCTATTTGAATTATGGTTTTCTCAGGGTATATGCCTAGTCGTGGGATTGCTGGGTCATATGGTAGTTCTATTTTTAGTTTTTTAAGGAACCTCCATACTGTTCTCCATAGTGGCTGTACCAATTCACATTCCCACCAGCAGTGCAAGAGTGTTCCCTTTTCTCCACACCCTCTCCAGCATTTATTGTTTCTAGATTTCTTGATGATGGCCATTCTGACTGGTGTGAGATGATATCTCATTGTAGTTTTGATTTGCATTTCTCTAATGATTAATGATGTTGAGCATTCTTTCATGTGTTTGTTGGCAGTCTGTATATCTTCTTTGGAGAAATGCCTATTTAAGTCTTCTGCCCATTTTTGGATTGGGTTGTTTGTTTTTTTGCTATTGAGCTGCATGAGCTGCTTATAAATTTTGGAGATTAATCCTTTGTCAGTTGCTTCATTTGCAAATATATTCTCCCATTCTGAGGGCTGTCTTTTGGTCTTGTTTATGGTTTCCTTTGTTGTGCAAAAGCTTTGAAGTTTCATTAGGTCCCATTTGTTTATCTTTGTTTTTATTTCCATTTCTCTAGGAGGTGGGTCCAAAAGGATCTTGCTGTGATTTATGTCATAGAGTGTTCTACCTATGTTTTCCTCTAAGAGTTTGATAGTTTCTGGCCTTACATTTAGGTCTTTAATCCATTTTGAGCTTATTTTTGTGGGTAGTGTTAGGGAATGATCTAATCTCATACTTTTACATGTCCCTGTCCAGTTTTCCCAGCACCACTTATTGAAGAGGCTGTCCTTTCTCCACTGTACATTCCTGCCTCCTTTATCAAAGATAAGTTGGCCATATGTGCGTGGGTTTATCTCTGGGCTTTCTATCCTGATCCACTGATCTATCTTTCTGTTTTTATGCCAGTACCACACTGTCTTAATTACTGTAGCTTTGTAGTATAGTCTGAAGTCAGGGAACCTGATTCCTCCAGCTTCGTTTTTCGTTCTCAAGATTGCTTTGGCTATTCGGGGTCTTTTGCTTTTCCAAACAAATTTTGAAATTTTTTGTTCTAGTTCTGTGAAAAATGCCAGTGGTACTTTGATAGGGATTGCATTGAATCTGTAGATTGCTTTGGGTAGTAGAGTCATTTGCACAATATTGATTCTTCCAATCCAGGAGCATGGTATATCTCTCCATCTATTTGTATCATCTTTAATTTCTTTCATCAGTGTCTTATAATTTTCTGCATACAGGTCTTTTGTCTCCTTAGGTAGGTTTATTCCTAGATATTTTATTCTTTTTGTTGCAATGGTAAATGGGAGTGTTTTCTTGATTTCATTTTCAGATTTTTCATCATTAGTGTACAAGAATGCCAGAGATTTCTGTGCATTAATTTTGTATCCTGCTACTTTACCAAATTCATTGATTAGCTCTAGTAGTTTTTCGGTAGCATCTTTAGGATTCTCTATGTATAGTATCATGTCATCTGCAAACAGTGACAGCTTTACTTCTTCTTTTCCAATTTGGATTCCTTTTATTTCCTTTTCTTCTCTGATTGCTGTGGCTAAAACTTCCAAAACTAGGTTGAATAAGAGTGGTGAGAGTGGGCAACCTTGTCTTGTTCCTGATCTTAGTGGAAATGGTTTCAGTTTTTCACCATTGAGGACAATGTTGGCTGTGGGTTTGTCATATATGGCCTTTATTATGTTGAGGAAAGTTCCCTCTATGCCTACTTTCTGCAGGGTTTTTATCATAAATGGGTGTCGAAGTTTGTCGAAAGCTTTCTCTGCATCTATTGAGATGATCATATGGTTTTTCTCCTTCAACTTGTTAATATGGTGTATCACATTGATTGATTTGCATATATTGAAGAATCCTTGCCTTCCTGGAATAAACCCCACTTGATCATGGTGTATGATCCTTTTAATGTGCTGTTGGATTCTGTTTGCTAGTATTTTGTTGAGGAGTTTTGCATCTATGTTCATCAGTGATATTGGCCTGTAGTTTTCTTTCTTTGTGACATCCTAGCCTGGTTTTGGTATCAAGGTGATGGTAGCCTTGTAGAATGAGTTTGGGAGTGTTCCTTCCTCTGATATTGTTTGGAAGAGTTTGAGAAGGATGGGTGTTAGCTCTTCTCTAAATGTTTGATAGAATTTGCCTGTGAAGCCATCTGGTCCTGGGCTTTTGTTTGATGGAAGATTTTTAATCACAGTTTCAATTTCAGTGCTTGTGATTGGTCTATTCATGTTTTCTATTTCTTCCTGAGTCAGTCTTGGCAGGTTGTGCATTTCTAAGAATTTGTCCATTTCTTCCAGGTTGTCCATTTTATTGGCATAGAGTTGCTTATAGTAATCTCTCATGATCTTTTTTATTTCTGCAGTGTCAGTTGTTACTTCTCCTTTTTTATTTCTAATTCTATTGATTTGAGTCTTCTCCCTTCTTTTCTTGATGAGTCTGGCTAATGGTTTGTCAATTTTGTTTATCTTCTCAAAGAACCAGCTTTTAGTTTGGTTGATCTTTGCTATCGTTTCCTTCATTTCTTTTTCATTTATTTCTGATCCGATCTTTATGATTTCTTTCCTTCTGCTAACTTTGGGGGTTTTTTGTTCTTCTTTCTCTAATTGCTTTAGTTGCAGGGTCAGGTTGTTTACTCGAGATGTTTCCTGTTTCTTAAGGTGGGATTGTATTGCTATAAACTTCCCCCTTAGATCTGCTTTTGCTGCGTCCCATAGGTTTTGGGTCGTTGTGTCTCCATTGTCGTTTGTTTCTAGGTATTTTTTAATTTCCTCTTTGATTTCTTTAGTGATCACTTCATTATTGAGTAGTGTATTGTTTATCCTCCATGTGTTTGTTTTTTTTACAGATCTTTTCCTGTAATTGATGTCTAGTCTCATAGCATTGTGGTCGGAAAAGATACTTCATACAATTTCAATTTTCTTAAATTTACCAAGGCTTGATTTGTGACCCAAGATATGATCTATCCTGGAGACTGTTCCATGAGCACTTGAGAAAAATGTGTATTCTGTTGTTTTTGGATGGAATGTCCTATAAATATCAATTAAGTCCATCTTGTTTAATGTATCATTTAAAGCTTGTGTTTCCTTATTTATTTTCATTTTGGATGATCTGTCCATTGGTGAAAGTGAGGTGTTAAAGTCCCCTACTATGATTGTGTTAATGTCGATTTCCCCTTTTATGGCTGTTAGTATTTGCCTTATGTATTGATCACCTGGTCTATTTTCAAAGACTTGTACAGACGACAGTTCCACCCAATTATCAGTGTTTTGTGTGTCGGTCACTCCTTCTCTCTTACCTACTCTAGCATGCATATTGTGCTGACTTAACATCTTCTGGGGAGTCCACTGGGTTAAATATTCCAAGAATCTTTGGAGGAGAGCCAAGTAGTCTTTTTGCTCTTTAAGAGGAAAGGGGTTTAAAGGAAGCTGTTGCTTAGCAAAGCCATTACTCTGTTGCAAAACAGGCATGTTTCCAAAGTACATTAACAATGCTAATGAGAAAACTAGCCCTGGAGTGAAAAAAAGAGAAAATGAAGAATTCATTTCATCATAGGAAGCCCTGGAGTGCTAGTTGAGATATGTGACCTCCGCTGGCTGATCCATCCTGTAGAGCTCTCTAAGCTTCAGTTTTCTGATCAGTAAAACAGGAGCATCAACTAGATAATCTCTGAGTTCTCTTTCAACTTTGATGTCAATGATTCACCAGTCCAATGATAAAATGGAGGGAAAAAGTGAGAGATCTTAGTGGGAAAGGTAGCATGCTTAACGTTGTGTGAGGATAGTGGTGAATGAATATATACTCTGAACACCAGTTCCCATTTGAAGGCAGACTCTAGCTTGTCTTCAGCATATCAGCAGCTCTCTGTCTTCCCACTGTTAAAATTCCAAAATTTGAAATGCAGAATTCCCCTAGCCACTTCCTCTGGTCTTTTCCATTCTTAAATTCATTATTTCCTTTAATAATCTTTATGCTCCCTTCAAGTTGAATGGTTCCATATATATATATATATATATATATATATATATATATATATATATATATATATATATATAGTATAGAATATACTATATATATATATATATAGTATAGTATAGTATATATATATAGTATAGAATATATATATTCTATACTTTCCCACCTGTGCTTGGCTTTTGTGGTACTCATAACTGAATTGCTTTACTTTCCCTTTTCACCTGACAAATCCTGGTCATCCCTTAAGGTCTAACTCAAAAATTACCTTCTCCATAAAGCTTTTCCTGCTGGTTCTGCTCTGTGTCCAGCTATGATTGAGCTTTGGAAACTCCCTTATAATCTACTCTCCTCTGAGCACAAATCTTCCTCTACCTTACATGTTAAGTGTGCATTGCTCATTCCTCAGGCTGCAAACATAGAGATGTAGGAAGTCGAACTGAGTGGTTCCTGAATCCAGGTCATAACCTGAAGGATAGCTCATATTAGCTTGTTTACCTAACACCATCTTGTCTTCTTGTTATTCTTTTTCTTGTTACTAGAATGCAGCAAAAGTAAAACTGTGGTTTTATGACAACACATAAGTTCTCAGGAGGCCTTCCTGAATAATGGTCATGGTTATAAGATTCGGGAGACCAGATACTATAAAATTAGCTATGTACCTTCATAGGGGTTTTGCATGAGCCTGAATGTTGGCCAAGGTAACAAAGGCTCAGAGAGCCTAACTGATTTGAGGAGAGTCACACATCCAATTAGAGACTCAAACTCCTCACTCCTGACTCACAGTTCTGTAGGAGGTTTTTCTCACCTCCTTTCTAACACAGGACACTGATTCAGGGCTGATACTGCTTTCAGGCCATCCATGAAAATTGCTCAGGGCTGCTATGATCCCCGAGGCAAAAGTATCTTCTGAATGAAGGGAACACTTATTTATTTCTTTACAAGTTTTACTCTCAGATGGTGACTCCAGACTTATAGAATCTCAATAACTTTTTATTCCCGCTCAGTCTATGGCTGATTTGCAGTGGTTTTCCATTTATAATTTCCAAGTTGAAGACTTATAACTTTTCTGTTTCCCTTCTTTTTCAACTTGGAGCTGGAATCTAGAAAAAAATAGTTGTAAAAAATAGTTGTAAGTAGTTAAGAGGAAATTGCAAAGACTTACAAACAGGAGGTTTAAAAAAGGGGAATAAAACCTAAGGAAAGAAGAAAATCAGAGGAGTAAAAAGACAGGTGGAGAACATGGTCAGTACTACTCAAAATTACAGAAGTTATGAGCTGTACTAAGTACTTATCTGTGATGCTTCATTTCATTGTCATGGCAACTGAGAAAAATTAAATAATGTGCCCAAGATCCCACAGTTAATAAATTATGGAAACGAGCTTTGGATCAAAGACTGACTTCAGAACTCCTGTTCTTTGTACCACCCTTTGCTGGGGGGATGCTGGATAGCACAAAGGAAGGCTGAATATGCATCAAGTAGGGGCTGGTTGGGAGATGGAGGGAAAATGATGGGCACATCTTCCTAGTTTTGAAATTAAAACAGAATACTGGAGCTGGAAGGCACACTGAGACGTCCTCTAATTTCCCGCTACTGTGGCAGAAATCTAGAGAAAGACAACCAGTGGGCTTTAAGGAACTTAATTTAATATATGCTTCTTGGTTTCCACTTTCTTTGATTTTCCTGAGTATCAAATTAGGTATATTCATCCAGAAGCTTTGTTTCAAGTGTTCTTCTTTTCCTTCCTCCCTTCCCTCCCTACCAAATATGACATTTTCACTTCTGAAAACCTAGAGTGGCCCATCCACCCTGACTGGGCCCTTGAGGTCAGTGCTCTCAGACTAAGAGGTAATGGGGAAGTGTCTCAGCAGAAAACAAGGAGTGGAATCAATCCCAGCCCCAATCACTTGGGTGATAACATCAGGTTTCTGATGTTTTTGTAAAGCATATGTCACTACCTATCCCAGCGCTTCTTAGTTACCTAAAATTTAACCTATGTCTTTTGACTTGCTGGGATCAGAAGAATAAGGTGAAAGAAAAGAAAAAGGTTTTTTTTAGTTCATTCATTTATTCACTCAAAGCTCTGCTATGCTGTGAGAGAAATATAGAGGAAGTACGTGCACAGTCTTTGCTTTTGTGTTTATTGGAGACAGTGACCTAAAATTAGAGAATAATAAGACAGATTTAAGGCAGTGAAATGAAGATGAGAAAGTGTCTAAACACAGTGTAGAAAATAGGTGATAAGGATTATCAGGAAGGGAATAGGGCAGAGTGGGCTGAATGAGAGGAAAAGAGGGGCAGTTGAAAGAGACAGGAACTTGGACACCAGGCCAGGGATGTCAGGTGGGGTGTCCCTGGAGCCTCAGTGAAATTTGCCTGAGAACTGACTTCAATGCATGAAACAAGTGAATGATTAAGAGTTGGTATCCAGAGACAGAACCGAAGCCAGAGGAAGGCAGGCATTCTACCCAGTTGTTAGAGAGGGCTGCATGGGAGGGAGTCACCATGGTGACGCCCCAATGGTGATGTTCCTTCACAGAGGTGCCTGGTGCAGTGTTTAAGGTAGGCTCTGGAGCAAGACTGACTGGCTTTGAACCCTGGCTTCTGAATGACCTTGTGACAGTTACTTGACCTTCATGTTTTACAGCTTCCTCATCTTTAAAATGTCAATAATTATTATGGTGCCCACCTGAGGAGTCAATTGAATGAATAATTGAGCTAACACAGGTAAAGTGCTATGAGTGGTTCCTAGGACTTGGTAAGTGATCAAAAATGTTAGTTTCTTTGCTAGTTTTTGCTAGTTAAGGCCACCTCTCAAAATATATGGATGTAAATTTTGAGAATGATTTTCAAGTCTGTTCCTTATCAATGCCTTAGCCCATTCTGGACAGACAGCTGAAGAGAAGAAAAGAGAGGAAATAAAGCAAAAAGAAACTAGAGGGGACTAAAACAAGCTCCCATAGTCCTTTGAGAATCTCTTTGTGGGTCTAGTTTTAAAGAAGAGTACATGAAGAAAATTTGAAGAATAGAGAATGTACATACTGACCATCTTTTTATATGAAATTTGTTGACTCTGTCAATACACTTCTGGTGCCACCCTCCAGTTTTCCCTGATTTTCCTTATGAAGAATAAGAATTCTGTTCTGTCCTCTCCATCCCAGACTCTAAATGCTCTTTTTTTTTTCTCATGAAAGCAAAACTCCTAGGCTACATCCCATGTAACTTCAGCAATGCGAGCTTTTGTTCACAGTATTGGCAGTGTTTCTCCTCCGTTTGTCCCCCGCCTGTCTGCAGGTCTCAGAGCTGCTTTGCTGTCAGAGATTGCACAGAGTGGGTGGACTCAAGCCATAGCGCTTCTTTTATGAGACAACTGCAGAGAAAGGAGTCTTTCACACTCCAGCCTCACACTCAGGTACTCCCTGGTGGGCTCCTCAGAAAACGTAGGACCTTGGTCCTCTTCCCCTGGAGTTGGCATTTGTTTTCTTATAGGGCATGCTCCTGGCAATGGGAGAAGTAAGAAGCAACCCAAGTCAGCAGCTCCCTCTGCAACCACTGCAGGTTGCTTTAGGGCTCCACCCACAGAAGTCAACTGGTTTGACCCAGTCCTCTCTAAAGCCAGCCTGAGTTCTTTATTAGTGAGCGTGAAAAATGCTTCAATCATGGCACCAGATGGTACCCAAACCAATTTGGATTGTCAGCTGAGGCCTACTCAATTCCAAGGATTTGGTCTAACATCAGTGTTATTTCCCTTACTACTCATCCAGCCCTAAGAGATGATCTCGCTGAGATGATTTTGATGAGAAACAATATTTTCCTCTACACAGGACCACAATCACTATTTCTTTGCATCTTTATTAATTAATTCAACAAGATTTTATTGGGTGCCTGCTGTGTGCACTAGATGTTGTAGGGAATACCAAAGAGAAATCCATTTCTATTCAAAAAATTATTAGTTGAAAACATACAATGTACCAAGCACTATACAAGTCATCACTAAGATGAGGTACTTGTCTTTGAAGAACTTATAGTCATTGAGAGATGCTCAGAGTTGCACAGTGAGTACTGAGGTGAGGCAGGTGACCCAATGTCCTGACACACCTTTTTGCATTTTTTTTTTTTTTTTTTTTGCAGTACGCAGGCCTCTCACTGCTGTGGCCTCTCCCGTTGCGGAGTACAGGCTCCAGACACTCAGGCCTAGTGGCCATGGCTCACGGGCCTAGCCACTCTGCGGCATGTGCGATCTTCCTGGACCGGGGCACGAACCCGTGTCCCCTGCATCGGCAGGCGGACTCTCAACCACTGCGCCACCAGGGAAGCCCCTTTTTGCATTTTTGCTGCTTGAGCTATAAGCAGAATTTTGTTTGGTAGTCTATCCTCTCTTCTACAAGAGAAGTTGTCCATAGCATTAATATACCACCTATGTGGGGCTGCTATCACAGAAGGAGAGCGTTAAGAAGGGATGTAGGGAGAGTCATGATTTGGTTCTCTGCTATCTTGCTACTCAAAGAGTGGGCCATGAACCGGCAGCAATGGCATCTCCTAGGAGCTTATTAGAAATGCAGGCCCTGCCCTAGACCTGATGGATTAGAATCTGCATTTTTAATAAGATTCACAGGTGATTTATGCCCATTAAAGTTTGAGAAGCACTGCTCCGCTTGTTGTTTATTCCTCAGGTATTTCAGCAATGATGATGGACTCAATGAAAGACCACCACATTCATTTTTTCTTTAAATATTTATTGAGCACCAACAACTCTGTACCTGTTAGTCACATAATCATTTTGTAAAAACGAGGTGTAGGCAATTCCTTACACATGGGCTACTGAGTTTTGGGCCATGTCACTCTGACCTGAGGGTCACAGATGACAGGACAGGGTCTAAGCCAAAAATAATTGTTGATGGGTTAGGGACATTTGCTGCATCCTGGCAAGAAAACTTTCTACAATCGGACTGCTTTATGTTATATATAATTCTATATTATATATAACTAATCCAGTCAGAGGCATTTCCTTATGGAATTAAAAAAAAGTATATAAAATTGATATTCACCATAGGGAGAGTTAGAGAGATACACAAAAAGAAGCAAGTGGAAACCATTGTAAAGAGTAAATAGGGAATGTGAGAGAAACGTGCAGGGCAATACCACCATTTGTATGTGTTCATTTAGGAAAGTGTTGAGAACTTCACATATATGACCTTTAATTCTTACTACACCACAGAAAGGCCAATGTTATTATTGTATTTTTTTTTTTTTTGCGGTACGCAGGCCTCTCACTGTTGTGGCCTCTCCCGTCGCGGAGCACAGGCTCCGGACACACAGGCTCAGCAGCCATGGCTCATGGGCCCAGCTGCTCCACGGCATGTGGGATCTTCCCGGACCCGGGCACGAACCTGTGTCCCCTGCATCGGCAGGTGGACTCTCAACCACTGTGCCACCAAGGAAGCCCATTATTGTATTTTTTAAATTGAGCAAGCTAAGGCTCAGTAAAAGGAGGTAATTTACCTCTGATTACTCAACTTCAGAATATTAAAGTCAGAAGTTTCACCCATTTCTAATAGACTTCAAGCCCAGAGGCACCAGTCTTTTCATATTTTTCCTTCAGCTTATTGTCTGTGTCTTTGCCCCAGTCTTCTCCTGGGCTATTTTGGGGCCACCTGTCTCAAGGCAAAGTGATGGACAAAACTCATCCTCAAGAGCCACATAAAGGAAAAGGCTTAGTGTCCCCAGGGAGACTCAGGAGCACTTTTTCTTCACACACATTCACATGAAGTCACTGTGGGAACTAGGAGATAAATCCTGGCTTGTCTTCTTTATTCAAGTCTTTCTGAGGAAGAGAGGGCTGAAATTGAAAAATAAATGATGATGTAAGTTAGCAGATAGCAGATTTGGAAACTTTATGCTGGTGGTAGGATTTTAGCAGGGCCATAGAAGAAGGACTTTAGATAGATGATGATGAGGAGGGGTCGTTCTAGGTTAGGGTTACAGTGTGACAACAGACAGGAATGAGTCTGTTGAGGTTCATGAGGGAAAAGTGAATCATCTCTTCTCACTTCTCAAAAGAGTGTCTAATTCAGGCTCTGTGAATGCATGCCATGGTCAGATATTTGCAAGGAATCTGCAGGTCCAGTAGGTACTGGAGACATACTGCAAAAGGTCAGAGAGGAGAATCTAAACAATGAGGGAAAAACCACGAACAAATGGACCTACTGGGGGTGGCCTGGAAGAAAGTGTAGATGAGTCAGACAAAGTGCCCAGTAATTGTGTCTACACTCAGAAGAGTGGGTGGACTGGGAAGTGGGTTAATCAAAGTCACCTTCCCCTCTCACTGCTGCTAGGATGGTAAGAGTTCTGAAGCCAATTACTTTGTAAGTTTATGCTTGGAGCAGGTGGTGGTTCTACCACCTGAGCTGTCTCTGAATCTGTAATTATATGTGCCAGAGTCTGTTAGTGCTCAACAAATATCCATGTACACCCTTACATTTCCTAGCTTCTCTAGAAGCTATAAGGCAGCCAGTGCCTGGGTTTTGTCCCATGGGATGCAAGCAGATGTCAGGCACTTCTAGGCTTGGCCCTTAAAAGCATCCCTTGAATTCTTCAATTCTCTCATTCTTCTTCAATGATTTGAAGGCCGCATGTCCCAGACAGTGTAGCTACAAAATGAAGGAGAGCTGCTTATGGGTATTGAATTTGAAATATTCATTTAGAGCTGCTGAAAGTTTCATGTTTTTTGGTTATCATAGCCAAGTCCAATTTATTCTATATTGTTTGTTCCACCCACTAGGCAGTAAATGTCAGTAGGGATGGTCACCAATATATTCCCAGTGATTACCTAACACATAGTAGGTGTTCATAAATATTTTCTGAATGAATACATGAACCATTATATCAGTCACTGGGACCAAGTTGGTATGATTTTATAATCTTAATTTTCTAGTGTCCAAGAGCAGAGTGTTTTTGTTTTTTGTTTTCCTTTTTTTTGCTCTTTTTCCTTCAAAGGTATCTTGAGATCATCGTTTCCTGGAGTTACCTGAGTTTTTGAGATAAAGTTGAGAAAAGAATGAAAGGTGTTAGAGTGATTTTTTTCCACTGCCCTTGCCTCTGCTGGTGGTTGTTCTAGGGTCCATCCTCCCCTAGGGACATCCTTGCTAAAGGGACTAAATAGGTCAACTAAAAAGCCACCGCAGGGCTTCCCAGGTGGCGCAATGGTTGAGAATCCGCCTGCCGATGAAGGGGACATGGGTTCGTGCCCCGGTCTGGGAAGATCCCACATGCCGCGGAGCGGCTGGGCCTGTGAGCCATGGCCGCTGATCCTGCGCATCCGGAGCCTGTGCTCCGCGACGGGAGAGGCCACAACAGTGAAAGGCCCGCGTACCGCAAAAAAAAAAAAAAAAAAAAAAAAAAAAAAAGGCACCGCAAAGCCCGCTATCGTTCTGCCTTTTGCCCATTTAAAGACTGCAAATCCAGGAAAGATTTTCGGAAGAGCATTGCAAATCTCTGCAGCCTACTCAACATCTTACTTGTCTAACATATCCACCCAATCATATCAAAACCTCTGAGTTTGCAAGAGATCAGTTCCTTGTTGTACTGAATACTTCTGCTATAGCTTGATGTCCACAGGCTCTGATTTGTACTAGAAATGGTGTAGACTTACAAAGTGCAGTCTGGATTCAGGGCAAAGGAAAGGGCTCCTGCTGGAGCCCTTCTATTTCCTTACATGCAAACTTTATCCACTTAGCTCCTCAATTGGAACAAGATGAGGATTTGTTTGTTTGGCAATTAAGTGAAACCTTTTAGAACTGTAGACTTTGGGGACCAATGTTTCCTACCAGGTCTCTGCCCCCTCCAACCTTTCTGCCAAATATTGCTAACCCACATGCCTGCTAAGAGATCAGACCCCCATAAGGTCTATTTGGAATCAGTGACCTAATTTTTTTGAACTTCAAACTGAAAATACAATAACAGCAACATGAATTTTTGTTTGTAGAAAAGTGTTTGGGGAGCCTGGGAGCATATCCATGAAAAACCTGCATAATTCACTAATTAATACCTGTTCCAATTTGAGTCCCAGCAGATAAGTGGTATATTTAGTCCAGAGAGAATTCACTTAACCAAAATTTGATCATTTATTCCAGAATCTATTTAGAGTGACCCCACAGTCTTAGAGATGTGTAAAGCTGTTTAACACTCATGGATAGTTAAGATGTTTTCTCTCTGAAATATGAAGTTAATGCCTCGTTATTGGGGGAAAACTTTACAAAAAGCACTACCAAATGATGTCATCTGTGGCAGGAGGGTATTGAGAGAAGTGCTAGGTGTGGGGAGAACACCCAGATCTTCACTGCCATTCTACTGCTAGCTGTGTGACCTTGGGCAGGTCTAACTTTTTTTTTTGATTGTCTTTGTTTTTGTAAAAATGGTTGGTCCACTAAGTGATCTTTGGTTCTAACAATCTAAAGTGTTCTGGAAGGCTTAACACAAAATAAAGCAGTAATATATTTGCATAGCAGAATGGAAGCGGGGTTCCACTGTGCTGGACCCCTGATTGGTCCATATTTGTGGAGTTCACTGTGTTTTAAAAATTCCTTTTCCTCCTTTGTCTCTCCTGTTCTCTCTTTCTCATTTTTCCACATTCACACAGAGGAGGCCTGCTTGTCTGGCCCTCTTGCTTGTTCCATTCTTCTTCTTTCCAGGGGTCTGCAGGGTGGAGAAATCAGACACCAGGACTTAGGAATTAGGAGGACTAAAATAAAAATGAGACCTCACAGCCTGCTTCCATCTGAAGCTATTCATGGTAGTCGGAATTGGGAAGAAGTGCTACTCAACCTCCCAACATCCACAGCATTGAATTTGGGAGCCAAACTTACTGGTTCATTGTGCACTTTCCCTCAGGACTCCAAGGGTGTGGGTGTCTCTGATTTTAAAGAGAAATGAGACATTTCTGAGTTCCCTGGCCTAGGACCATGTTAATTCTACCCACTCTCACCCTGATTATTTTTTTTGGCCATGCTGTGCGGCGTGTGGGATCTTAGTTCCCTGACCAGGGGACCAGGGATCGAACCCCTGCCCCCTGCATTGGGAGTATGGAGTCTTGACCACTGGACCACCAGGGAAGTCCTCACCCTGATTTTTAAAAGTGTGTAATAGATATAGGTAGTCAGCCTGACTTAAATCAAACTATCAAACTCGGGTTCAACCTCCAGTGTTCTCCTCAACATGCCTTTAAAAACTAAACAAGGAAGAAAACATAATCAATCTTCTCCCCTTTTCCTGGATGGTCTTAAGCCTTCAACCCTAAGTATGTCATCCATGGATAAACATTGGCACCCAAGGAAGGAGGGAAAAAAGTACACAGACCTGGTTGGCTCTGAGTGAAGCTGCTGGAAACATGGGCATTTGGAGGAGCAGGTGGCATCCTGGACTGGGCAGGTGTATTTCTCTGACCGCATCAGCATGGAGAGTTCCACCTTTCATTTAAATCTACCTTCCATGGAAGAGTTCCACTCTTCCGGCCTCCTCACCCCACGCATGCTTGTCCCATCACCTGCTCTCTACCTAGATTGTGAGCTGGCACTTATGTTTTCCTTCCTTCCATTGAGAAGATTTGCCATAGAAATCATTTGAGCAGTTGGGAAACTCAGCCAAGTGGCACCACATGGGGCAGAATCTGTCCCTATTTTTCTGCACAGTTGGGGTTTAAACTTTTGGGGGGGGGTCTCATGCCTGGAGCTCATTTCCCTCCCTCACAGAGGAGTATTTGTCAGGGAGGAGCAAACAACCACTTAAATGGTCAACCAGGTTCCAGCCTGTATTAATTCTATCGTTCAGAGGTTGAGGGTTTTTTCTTTGGCTTAAATATAGCATCATGAATACACAGCTGCAGAGACCGTGCCAAACAGCTCAGCCGGCTGTACGCAGTGCCATCAACAGAAAACCGTTTTTCTTTTCTCCTGCTTGAGGTGTTATCACCAGGAGCCATGTGGATGCTCTCTGGGCCAACCAGCCATCTCTCCAGCACATCCACAAAAGCAGCCGCAGTGGGTGGTGGGCTCTGCCTCGTGGAAGGCCTCCCAGGGGGAGGCTGGGAGAGGAAAGGGAGATATAGGGAAGTCTATTCTGTAGATCACCTGACAGTAATTCTGAGAAATGAGTTACTACATTCCTGGGCCGGGGCTGTGATCAGAACATTGTACCTGAGATAGACATTGTTTCCACATTCTAATAAGAACTGTGAATAATGTATTTATGTCATTGACACCACTCTGTCTGGGAACAAGTTTCCAGCTGCCTCTGCTGTTCCTTTGGAGAACCTTGAACTCCATAAGGGGGTGGGGGACCAAGATCTGTGTCATAGACACTGCAAAATTATTATAGACATAATGAAATAATTAAAAAAACAATGCCAGGAAGTATACAGTTGTATCATGCCCATACTTGACATTGTCCGTGGTTCCCTGTTGTATAAAGAGTGAATTTCCAATCTCATCACACGAGGATCTTCAGCAAGACCCCAGGCTTCCTCTGCAGCCTTATCATCTACCTCTGTGACCTGTATGCTGTTCTCTGTCCACACAAAATTACCTACCACTCCCCAAACAAGGCAAACACTCGAACGCTTCTTTGTGTTTGCATGTGCTTCTTCCTCCACTAAGAATGCCCAAATCTTTCTCCTCCACTTGTTTTTTTTTTTTTTTTTTTTTTTTTGGGGGTGGTGGTGGTGAAGGGCCTCTCACTGTTGTGGCCTCTCCCGTTGTGGAGCATAGGCTCCGGATGCGCAGGCTCAGCGCATCCCCATTTCTGTTGCCACACACTGAAACTGAACATTCGCTCTAACAACAGGCCCTCTGTAACTGTGTTTGTCAAAATGTCTCCTTTCAGTGACTGGAGTATGTCAGTCATCTGAGAAAGAAGTATGAGAGTGATAGGGTCATGGACACTCGTTGAGAAGGAGGAAATATTTGGGACTTCCCTCCCCCCATCCCTGAATCTAGACCCCATCTCAAGAACAGCCAGAGCAGAGGGTCATCTCCAGCACTTCGTTCCCCTGAACTTCTTTGTTCCACTTCCCTTGCATCTAGCATTCACGCCTCTAGAGGGCACTGTTTGCCTTGAAATGAAGTTGCTCAAGTTTCCATCACCTTTCCCTCTGGGGTCTATTGTTTTTTGCTCTACGTACTCCGTTTTCTTCAAGAAGGGTTTTCTTCCCTTTTGTGCCTGTGTATTTGTGTAAGCGCCCGTTTCTCCTTTAGAAGTGAATTTAGCACGTATGAACATGGCAGATAATTACTCTGACCAAAGCCTGTCATTGTCTAGGCAGGTCTTTTGAAAGCTTTCTTCCCCCCATATATTCTTCCAGTGCCCCTCCGTCTGACCCGCAATGCACCTCCCCCAACCCCAATTATTTCAGCCTGGGGGTCACCGTCACAGCTCTGCCAATGCATCTCAATCCTGCCTCACAGCTGCCTGGGCCGGTTCAGCCAGGGTTCCCCACTCAGGGCAACTGAGCCTTGATTTATTACCTCGCTTCACGCTGGTCCTGGTCTCTCCGCCGGCGAGACTGCTGATCATGCTACAATTTCAAATTGGTTCTGCACTGCAAACCAATGCCTGGGAGGGGCGATAATTTGGCCCTCAAACCCATTTCAACTGTGACCTCCCTCACTCAGGGGTGGACCTCTGCTCTGTGGACATGAAGGGCACCTGGCTGCCCCCTTTATGTTGAGAAGGTGGCTGGATAAATATTGCTTCTGTTTGCCTCTGCCTGAAATGCAGACACACACACACACACACACACACACACAGGGTCTCAGCTATTATGTCTGTGTGATGCACAGACACTTCAAGGGTTCTGAGCAAGGCTGAGTGCCAGGCTGGCTTGGGCTTCCCTATTCTTTCTTCATTCTGTCCCAAGGGCTGGACAGTTTTCATGTTTCATGCTGCACATACCATACGAGGGATAAATGCATGTCTCAGGAGTGGAAATTAATGTCAGTGAACCTTGGGAAGGGAGAGACCCAGGACTGGAGAGCTGGATGGATAGAAGTTTCTGGGTAGAAGGATTGGGTGTTCCTTGGAGGCAGAGGGCATCTGTAGATGGCTTTAGGAGGGGCTGGGGCTGACCTTTCCTGATGTAAAACCAACCAACAAAGATCTCTTCATTGTAATTCAGAGGATGGAGACACATTCATTGGGTCATTACCGCACAGCTGTATTATTTTTCATGAAGAAGTCATTTAGAAGTGTTCATCTGAAAATGTTTGTAAAGTTTCTTGCTTGTTTGCGGAGGGTTCTCTCACTAACATATCCCTAGAGTATGTGTCCCCCCTCCCCCCTCCCCCAGCAAGTACTTGATCATGATGCACGTGTGTGAAGTGAAGCAGGTAATGGGGCTGAGCCAGACTGAATGCATATGGGGTGAAATGAAGTAACACATGTGGACATGATCTGAAAATTATAAATCCCTGATATGGCCATTAAAATCCAGAAGCTGATTAATTTGGGGTCAGGGCGGTAGACACACATCTTTGCCCAACTCTGAGTCTGTTCCATCAGTACATATTTGTGGAGTGTGGCAGAGAGATCAGGGAATGCTTTAGTGCCCCGTTTTCCTACCCATGGCCACTACATTGTCTAGAGCCCAGCATGGTGACCATCACGTAAGAGGCTGTCAGAGTTTGCTGAGTGCATATACTCTCAGAAACCTTCTCATCCCTCTCTTAGACATATCATAGTAAATGGAGTCTCCTTTTCCCTCTAATCTTCACTATAACATCAGGAAATAATAACTAAACAAAGTGGTTTCACCCAGCCATTACATATTCTCTCTCTGTCTGTATGTGTGTGTGTGTGTGTGTGTGTGTGCAGATAAGGCAGAAATATTCTCTGGCCTTAAACCAACCTCTATCTTGGATTTGTGCTGTGTCTTTGGCAATACTTAAATGCATTTCCATCTATAGAAAGAACAGAGATCACATCTCTTGAATTTTTTTTTATTAACTAGACTTGAATTTGAAGAAGGACATTGAATAATTAATACCTCATATCAGGAAGAGCTAGATTTAGTCTCAGATCTTTCCCTAGAAAGTCTGTCTCTCTTGATCCTTATAACGGTGAAAAAAACAAAAACAAAATAAAAAATGATGCAGGCAATGGAGAGCAATATATGTTCCACAGAGGACAATCAGATTGTATTTCCTAAGTTTTCTCATTTAAATGCTGATACTTATTCTATCTCATCTGTCTGGGACACCAGTACCTCATTCTTTGTTAAGAAAAATCCTTTTATCTGTCACCTTTTCCAAGAATCCAGACTTGGCCCTACCTCTTTTCTTCTCACTAAACTCTTGCTTTTGGCTTGTGTCTCTGTTACGAAGTTTATCATATACTGTCTAGGTTTTCAGTGTGTTAGGCACATACCGTACGTCTCCTGGTAGATTGTAATTTTCTTTGGGGCAATAAACATATTTCCCCAAGTAGAAAATACTTTGTTCATCTTTCTATCCTCATTTTTGTACCTCACACACTGGAACGGCTCAATTAAACCCTGTTGAAGAAATCAATTAGTGAAAGGGTAGAGATACAAGATCAGGTTGACCACAGGCGTCTTCTTCCTGATCTGATCAGTAAATTTAGATAGAATGCTTAGCTGAGCACCAGCCAGAATGGAACCTGAGTATTACCTTCAGCTGCTCAGTGCTCAGTGTAAGAGATGAACTTGCCATGCTCCTTTTTATTTTTTTTAACATCTTTATTGGAGTATAATTGTTTTACAATGGTGTGTTAGTTTCTGCTTTATAACAAAGTGAATCAGTTATACATATACATATGTTCCCATATCTCTTCCCTCTTGCGTCTCCCTCCCACCCTCCCTATCCCACCCCTCTAGGTGGTCACAAAGCACCGAGCTGATCTCCCTGTGCTATGCGGCTGCTTCCCACTAGCTATCTATTTTACGTTTGGTTTGGTAGTGTATATATGTCCATGCCACTCTCTCACTTGTCACAGCTTACCCTTCCCCCTCCCCATATCCTCAAGTCCATTCTCTAGTAGGTCTGTGTCTTTATTCCTGTCCTGCCCCTAGGTTCTTCACGACCATTTTTTTTTTTTAGATTCCATATATATGTGTTAGCATACGGTATTTGTTTTTCTCTATCTGACTTACTTCACTCTGTATGACAGAATCTAGGTCCATCCACCTCACTACAAATAACTCAATTTCGTTTCCTTTTGTGGCTGCCATGCTCCTTTCTAAGGCTAAAGTCTCCACTTGTGAATTGTATTCTAACCCTCCTTGTTAATTAAGAAAATCGCTCCAGCAATTCTCTCTTTTCTCTCCTGCATCATCAAAATTATCCCTCTTTATCAGATGATTCCCATTCACATATAAACATGCTGTAATTTTCACCATATTTTTAAAAAAGAAAAAACAAAAGTCCTCTTGACCTTACATCCTTCTCCAGTCACTCTCTTATATCTCCATTGCCCATTACAATAAAACTTCGTGGAATTCTTGTCCCTACTCCCTATCATCAATATCCTATGTTCCTTTTCTATCTTCTCTAGTCAGCCTTTTGCCTTCACTTCTTTACCAAAGTGTTCTTGCTAAGGTCACCCCTGACCTCCCTGATGTGAAGCCCAGTGGTTCATTCCTGGTCCTGGTCTATCTTTCCTATCAGCAGCATTTAATATCCATGATTCCTTTCCTCTCACCTGGCTTCCACAGTGCTGCACTCTCCTAGTTTACTTCCTAATTCACCAGCAGTTCCTTGTCCTGCCCTTTTGCTGGTTCTTCCTCATGGTCCTGCAACTCTAGAGTAACTGTGACATGATGCTCAAACCTCTTCTCTTTTCTATCTCTATTCACTTCCGACATGAAGTCCTCCAGCCTCATGACTTTAAATACAGTCTATATAATATGGGCTACCAAATAGATACCTCTAATATGGACCTCTTCTTTGAGTCTAGCTGCCTATTCAGCATTTAATCTTGGACATCCACAGGGCATCCTAAACTTAACATGCCTCAATTCTCAATCCTGACCTGACCGTCCCTTCACACTTGTTTCCTCCCCTCCCCACAAGTGATTCTCCTCATCTTAGTAAATGGTAATTTTATTCTTACATTTTCTCAGATAAAAACCTTAGTGTCATCATTGAATCTCTTCCTTTCATATTCCATAACCAATTAATCATCCAATCCTACCAGCTCTACCTTCAACCTACACCCTGATTTCCACCATTGCTCATCACCTTTATCTCTACGTTTCTGGTTTAAGGTGGCCATCAACTATGGCGTCACCTCACTGCCTTCACTCTTCTCCCCGACCCCCATACTCTAGTCTCAAGCAAGCCACCAGGAGAATCCTTTTATTTTTATTTTCATAGTTTAATTTTTATTTTTTATATAGCAAAATTAAGCTATGAGATGAATGTACAAAATTAAGCAGTATATTAACCCTTAACTGATAGTGAAAATTGTGCGTCACGATTCTAGTTCTTAGATAATAACACGGTAATAACTCTATAACTTTAACACGACTATTATCAGGTTACAATTTTTTTTTTTTTTTTTTTTTTTTGTGATACTCGGGCTTTTCACTGTTGTGGCCTCTCCCGTTGCAGAGCACAGGCTCCGGATGCGCAGCCTCAGCGGCCATGGCTCACGGGCCCAGCTGCTCCGCGGCATGTGGGATCCTCCCGGACTGGGGCACAAACCCGTGTCCCCTGCATCGGCAGGCGGACTCTCAACCACTGCGCCACCAGGGAAGTCTGGGAATCCTTTTAAAAGCACAAATAAGATCATATAACTCCTCTGGCAATGACTTTCCATCTCAGAATAAAAGTTAAAGTTCTTATAATAGCCTACCAAATGGTCAGCCACACTGGCCTTTTTATGGTTCCTCCAGAGGGCCAGCACAAACCTGCCTCAGGGCTTTTGTCCTTGCTGTTCCCTCTGCATGGAATGTTCCTCCACTGGGTTTCCCTGTGGTTCACACTTTCACTTCTGTCAAGTCTCTTTTCAAAAGTCGTCTTATCAAGGACACTGTTTCTAACCAACCTATTTAAAAGCATTTCTTACTCCTCTTTCCCTTTTCCTTTCTCTCCACTAACATATACCTCCATCTGACACGCTACACACATGCACACACACACACACACACATATTTTTACACGTCTTTGTCTCTCTTTTTTTAAAGTACATTTATTTATTTATTTTTGGCTGTGTTGGGCCTTTGTTGCTGCACATGGACTTTCTCTGGTTGCAGCGAACGAGGGTTACTCTTTGTTGCAGTATGTAGGCTTCCCATTGCGGTGGCTTCTCTTGTTGCGGATCATGGGCTCTAGGCACGTGGGCTTCAGGAGTTGCAGCATGCAGGATCAGTAATTGTGGCATATGAGCTTAGTTGCTCCGTGGCATGTGGGGTCTTCCTGGACGAGGGCTTGAATCCGTGTCCCCTGCATTGGCAGGCAGATTCTTTTTTTGTTTGTTTGTTTGTTTAACATCTTTATTGGAGTATAATTGTTTTACAATGGTGTGTTAGTTTCTGCTTTATAACCAAGTGAATCAGCTATACATATACATATATCCCCATATCTCCTCCCTCTTGCATCTCCCTCCCACCCTCCCTATCCCACCCCTCTAGGTGGTCACAAAGCACCGAGCTGATCTCCCTGTGCTATGCGGCTGCTTCCCACTAGCTATCTATTTTACATCTGGTAGTGTGTATATGTCCATGCCACTCTCTCACTTCGTCCCAGCTTCCCCTTCCCCTTCCCCATGTCCTCAAGTCCATTCTCTATGTGGCAGGCAGATTCTTAACCACTGCGCCACCAGGGAAGTTCCATACTACGTATTTTATATAGTCAGTATTTCCTGTCTGTTTGCTCATCACTAGAGACTAAATCTCATAAGAGTGAAATTGTTGTCTCCTTTTTTTTCACTGCTGAATCCTTTCCTAGAATCAGTGTCTGCCACAAAGATGGTGCTCAATAAATATTTGCTGTTGTTCTGTAAGCAAAGCAATAATATTAACCAATGGCTGAAATCTTTAAGACACGTGTTTTTCTCTAGGGATGTGAGTAGTCATGCTAGTGAAGGGAGGGTGATCTTGAAAAGTTGACAATGTGTTGTGAGAGAGGAATTAAGGGCAATTACAAAAAAAGAATCAGCAGTTTCTAAAGTAATATAAAGTACTTTAGAGTATATATAAAGAATATAAAGGAATACAAAGTAATATAAAGAATTCTTTTTTCAAGGCTTGGTATCTCACTTTTTCCTTGTCTGCTCTTCTCTCAATATTGTGCCTAATACTGGGGGCCCATCTTCAGTCTCCAAATGAAACAATTTAGCCAGTGTATGGGATTTGGGAACTAGTGGGGAGCAATTTGTTTTCTTAAGAGAAGATGATTAACACACTCAGACATTAGAGCGAATGTTACTCATTTGTACATTATTTATTTTAAATTTTGAGGGCTTGTGGGGTATCTTGCTTGGCACTCTGTTTAGCAGTGTGATGGGCGGAGACAATACAGACCCTGCTGTCTGTATCTTTCTTGCTGTCAGCTAATCCCCGTGAGGAAGTAGTGGAAAGGGGCAGGTCCAAGGTCTGTGGGCATTTGGGTGTGTGAGACAAGAAAATGAGGGTGAGATGGAGAGCAATGCTCATAGAAGAAAAGCAGAATCCTGAAATCCCTTACCTTTCAAGGCCTTGGGGTTTTGCCAAAATGTAGGTTTTGCAGGGAAATAGGCAGCTCTAACCTAGAAAGACATGTTGTTGAAATGAGAGAAAAAAGACAAACTTATGAGGAAAGCTACTGGATGGAAGGCTGGAATGGTTTCTGTGGGGAGAGGTGAGCCCCCGTGTGTGCCCACATCCATGCTGGCCTTCATTTATCACAGCAGTATGCACATGGTCACATGGCCAGAGTGTTCTAACAAACTGCACCAGATGTTACTAATAAAGGCGGGCCCTCCTCTATACATACCAGCATTGGCACAATATTTTCTATGTTCCCAGCTCTTGTGGAGGCGTTGTTGACAGTTTGATGGCCTGAGGACTCACTGTGGGTTTGACTGTGTTTCAATCATGGAAACCCCAAACTGAAAGGTAGGCAGAGCATTAATAAGAGTTAACTATCTGTCTGGACTGAAATATATAATATTGGTGCCTCAGGTAGGACATCCCAAGAAAAATCATTTTACATAAGAAAAGTCCCAGGGGCAGAGGTATAAAGCTTCCTGTCTTATTTCAGGTTCAGAATATATGAGATGTAGATCATACATTCTCTAGTGCAGATTAACTATGAGGGAGGGAAGTCAGGGAGGGTAGGGGGAAAGTCAATGATAAAACCAATGTGGCAATATGGACTAGGCCATCTCCAAGAACACTTGGCACTTGTACATATTAACTGTCATTGCAGTAATAATGACGGAATAACAGTAGCCATTCATTTAGTAACTATGTTTCGCTGAGTGCCCTCTCTCTTGTACTATATATATATATATATGTATATGTATATATATTTATGTATATATATATATATATATATATGTATAAGCATATGTATATAATATACCCATAAATACATATTGACAATTTTTCCTCTTGGAAAAATATGTGACAGATATTAGAAGCCCCTCCATTTGCATTACAGCATTCATTGCTGGGACTTCCGTGGTAGCTCAGTGGTTAAGAATCCTCCTGCCAATGCAAAGGACAGGGGTTTGATCCCTGGACCAGGAAGATCCCACACGCTGTGGAGCAACTAAGCCCATGGGCCACAACTACTGATCCTGCACGGTAGAGCCCATGAACCATAACTACTGAGCCCACGTGCCGCTACTACTGAAGCCCGCGAGCCTAGAGCCTATGCTCCGAAGCAAGAGAAGCCACTGTAATGAGAGGCCCGTGCACTGCAACGAAGAGTAACCCCCGCTCGCCACAACTAGAGAAAACCCGCATGCAGCAATGAAGACCCAACGCAGCCAAGAAAAACAAAAAAACAACAAAAAAACCATTCATTGCTTTCTCTCGATTTTCCTTCTCTCTTTTTCCCTACCCCAAAATCCCTTCAGATTTTGATCGCCCTCCTTTCCCATCCCTACCAGGTCGCAGCCTCATTCTGGCTGAGCGCCTTGTGGTCAGAACTATGGTGCCATCATGTCTCACATCATCCAGAGGGGTGAAAATAGAGAGTTTAAACGTTTAGATTCTTCTGTCCTCTGTAGGATTGAGCTTGGGACTTGCAAGTCCTCAGCATGGAGTAGTTGTAAAACCAAAACCAAAAGCCAAGAACAAAACTTTCTTCTGCTAATATTACTATCTCTGAGGGTATAACTTGCTACCAGAGGTACGAGGGGAAAAGGAGTGAGGGGAGCTAATAAGTCTTGCTTGGAGCACATTATTTTCTTTATTTTATACATGAGAAAGCACATTTCAGAATAGTTAAATTGGGGACTCATAAGTGGGGGAAATGTGTTTTGAATTTGGAGTTCTTGGACTTAAAAGTTCAGAGATCATATGCCATGTAATTTCTCTTGGCTTCTATTTCCATTTTTCATCTCAGAGGTCTTTCAAAATTCTGTATGAATGAACCAGTCTGACCCTTCTACTACCAGTGTCTGTGCAGGTCCCAGATGCTTAAGTTGTTGCTAAATGGATGTGGGTGGAGGTGAGGAAAGGCAGCTCTGTGTCGGGTGAGGGGAACTGCATAGAGCACAGGGAGACACAAGTCTATCTATAACGTGGTGGGAAGAAAAACAAGACCTATAAACTGAGAAGGTGATTGCATCAGCTCTTTCTAGCCAGAGCTAGGTTAGGTTTTCCCAGCAGAGACCTTAGGTCCCATTTCATGATTCCCAGTACCACCCCAGCAAAGCATGTGGTTAGGCCACCACCTGGAGAAGACATCAGACCTTGTCTCAGGCAATGGGCTGTCCTATGGGACCTGGGCTGTGTCCTCCTCTTCTTTGCTCCTGGGAGACTGGGTGGCTGTCCCTACAGTAATGATCTTCTCACACCCACATCCCCTCCTTTCCAAATCATCCTTCCTTCCCGTTATCTGCCTCCAAATCCCCCTGCCCTGGAGTGAGAATTAATAAAAGACCCCAAACTTCTGGGCAAAGATACCTCACTCCACTCTTCTTTTGCTCCGCCACTAACATTCCATGGTTGTGAGCAGAAGGGAACCGTCTGCATCTCACCACTCTATGGAATGAGGATTGGAGGCCAATTTGGAGAGGATGTTGGAGCCCACAGGGAAAATATCCATAAGCCTCAGGGCAATTGTGCATCAATTTTGTTCTTTTCATTGGGAACACATACAATTCTTTATCCTCGCTTGTGCTCCAGTTTTCCTCTTAAGTTGTCTACTAATGAATGAAATTGCTATGACAAGGATACAGAGTGCATTTGATACTTCCTGGTCAGCTATTCGGACAACTAACAGCTGATGCAAAGGCACAACTTATCAGTTACTAGGCTGTCTCAAGTCTGTAAAGGAAGGATATGAAACGAAAACACAAAACCAACCAAGACCCTTGAGAATTGTCAGGAGACAGAGGAAGAGGAGGAACTGAGTGCTTAGAGTAGAAAATAAACTACATACTGAAGAACTCAAATAAAAAATCAGTATCCAGCTGGTGATGTAGATAACGTGTGGGCTGCTTTTGTATTCACAGCCTTTTATAACAGAGTCCATATTAACTTATATTTACAGTCTAAGATCTATTGTGCTGATCAGGACAGTGGGTCAAAGGAAGAATCCTTAAAAGCCTGGAGGTTAAAATTCTTTACCTCATAAAACACTAAATCAGAGAAAAGAAAGAGGGAAGAAAATAGAATTAGTACGGGAGGGCTGAAATAGTGCAATGAAATTTGTGGGGGGAAATTTAAGAGAAAAATTAGAGAGTGAGTAGCAGTAGCAGAATAAGTTGCCCTAGATAACAGCCCTGCTGGATGCAAAGAAGAGAAAAATGAGTGAAGAGAATCTTCAGGATGCTGGTCCAGAAACACATAGTGGAATTGTCCCTTTGGGGTTTCTTTAAGAATCTTAAAACCATTGCTTTTCAAGGTCCTTTTATTATTATTATTATCATTGTTGTTGTTGTTATGTGACACTATGTGAAGATTGGCATGAGGGAATCGACTTTATTTGGCTACCTACACTTAAAGAACTTCACGAGTGGTAGATGGCTCATGTGATATTCAAAACCACAAATCCCTTTGGTTTCATTACCATGTATCTAGTTTTTAGAAAAAAAAAATCAGACATATATATTTTCAACTTTTTGTTTCAAAGTATTCTTTGTAAGTCTTCACAATAGTGATTTCATTAAGATAGTTACTTTATAAAGCATTGCAGATGTCATAATTGTTAACATAATTCACCAGACTCTAGTTAATGGGTACAGTTCACTGAGCTCATTTTATATGGGAAAGGAAATGCCCAAAATGAGTAAAGTAATCCCATCACAGCCTAGCAGAACAAAGGAGATGCTGTTTTCCAGACACTTCAATCAGGCAAAAAAAGAGATACAGAGTTTCTCTCCTCCAGCTGAAGTGCTCCATCAGTAGAAATATTCTGATAAATAAAAATGAGACAGTCAAGACCTAGTGACAGTCAAGAGATTCCACAACTGGTAATGCAGTAATGCTTCACCTTCTTTAGCTTCGAAGTCGGAGGATTTTTGTTATTTTATTTTTAAGTATCAAACTTGTGTTTCTTTCAGCAGCAGCATCTTCACTCTGAAATAAGCTGTCTTCTTCACAATGTGATTTTTTACATCCTCAAGCTCAATTTTAATACTAGGTGCACACCACATGACCTTTCTGAAAACTGCTTTTCTTCACAAGTTATGAAGAAGTTCAAGGAGGCATGGTTAAGGCAGAATGGTGGTAGTAAATACTACACAATCTTTGGTCGTATTGCAACCTTTGTTTCCAATTTAATGATTCTACTGCTATGGAATCAGATAGCGACAATGACAACTACATTAGGATTTATTTTTAAACTGGGATTTAGAAGCAACCGAGCTTCCAGATTTTAACTCCTTGGCAGCAAGATCCAACTTCCTCATTCTCACACTGGCCCCTACTTGTCAAAGGGTTAAATAGCCAGCACAAATGGTACTGTACCATACTGCCCTTCCGATTGAAGCATTTGGCAGAACTGAAAGGAAAGGAAGTTGTGTTACACATTGAAGGGATTGCACAAAACACAAGACACCAGGAGAAGATGAAAACATCATGTGAGGGCTTCGGAGCCCGGTATGCATCCTCCATCACATCATCATGGTACTCGCCAGCCTGGCTTGAATCCTGCTCCAGGAACCACATTTTGCTTCTTTCTCCTCCTCTTGCTTCTGTTTGTCATTGCAAGGCATGGTCAATGAATTGGTCATCTTTTTCAAGTCATCAATTTCCAAAGAAAAACACACCCCTGTATCTAAGGATTCCCAAAACCTGCATGATATAGTGGCTTTTCATATTGTGTAATTTTATCTTTTAGTAACTTTTCAAAACAATTGAAGTCACCTCTTGAAAATGGACTCAGAGCATGGATTCTATAAGCTTTATTTATTAACACCAAATGTTTCTTTTGCTAATTTGAGGCCTGACTCTTCCTGTCATTTGTTTAGCCTAGCCCTGGTTTATCTTAATTGTTCTCTGGTGTTAGAGCTTTAGGTTCTTCTAAACTCTTTTTATTTTTTCCTGTTGCTGTCCTTTCTTTTTGATTTTTTTCTCTTTTTTCTTTTCTGAAAAGTTTATTCCTGGTTTTATTTCTTTTTCTTTCCTTTCCCATCGTCACTGTCACCCTGTTTATCCTTGATAGCCATACACCTGCCTTCCCAGCTGTCCCCACCAGGGTACTGCCGACCCCCACCATCCACATAGGATTCCATGTAAAGCATGTCTGCATCCAAACTGGAGGTTCCAACGTCCCCCTCCAACTCAGGATGCCAACTGCGAGCCCATGTTTTTACCTGCACTTCTGATGGACTGGCTATAAATCAGAGGTTCCCATGACTCCTTCCTTGGGTTCGATTAATTTGCTAGAGTGACTCACAGAACTCAGGAAACTTGTTTACTCACTAAACTACCAATTTATTACAAAGGGTTTTTATAGTGGCTTCATTATGTAGGCACAATGGATGAAATCATTGGCCATTGGTAATAGAACTTAATCTCCAACCCCTCTCCCCCTCCTCAGATGTCAGGGTGTGGGTGGAGTGGATGGAATGGGTCTGAAAGTTCCAAACCTCTAATCACAAGTTTTGTTCCACTGGTGACCAGGCTGCATCCTTAGGGGCAGTCCAAAAGTCGCCTCATTAACATAACAAAAGACACCTTTAGCTCTCAACATTTAGGAGACTGCAAGCGTTTTAGGAGCTCTGTGCCAGAAATGAGGATGAAAACCAAATACATATTTCTTATTATAAAGCTATATCACAGGCTGAAACTGAAGAGAGTCTTGGCCAGCCAGGACTCTTGGCACCTGTACCAATGGCAGGTCATGCTCAGGACCATTCATGTAGCAAAGTAGCCGGTAGAAAAGCAAGCAGGAAAGATAAGGCTGAACTATGCAATATATCTAATTTCACAGTGGGGTTTACATTTGGCAGAGTTCTAAGAGACATAAATCCCAAGGGAGAAGGAAGGAAGGTAGATGAAAGGATAGTCAGGAACAGAAGGGAGACTTGGGCAATAGAACATTCTGAGTGCCAATACAGCAAGGCCTCTGGTTGAAGCAGAAACCCATCCCAGAGCCTGAAGTTCCCTGGGTCCCTGGGAAAGAATAAGAATTTTTGATAAAGGGTACCTGGTGATAAGATGAATGAGGGGGTGATTCATTTGAACTCCAATCAGCAGGCATTTATTGAGTTCTTCCCTGTTTGAAGACCACACTTAGGACTTTTGCATAACAAAATGACTCCTGTATGAGCCATGTTCTTAAAGAGGTTATAATATAGGAGGAGAATCAGAAACCCTACAAGAATTAAGTCAGACTACGATCAGTGTTGAAACAAAAGTGACACACATGACCAAGTACTAGGTGATAACAAAGAAATGTGTTATTTCTTAGGAAAGCACAGACTTCTGGTTGACAGGTAAAGATCAAATGACTATGCTTTCACAATAGCCATTACTCTGGCAAAACCCATTTTGAAAGAAAGGTCAAGACTTAAGAAAAGGCAGTATTCACTGAACATGGAAACAGATGGAATTCCTTCCCAATGGCTGTTACCCTTGTTGGTTGCCTCTGCCACACACACACACACACACACACACACACACACACACACATGCAGCTCTCTTAATCTATCATACGGGTTTACAAAATCTGCCAGGAAATTTTCTGAGTGCCTAGTATGTGTAGGCATATGATGGGGAGGATGAGCAGTGGAAGGAGGGCAAAGAATAAATGCCCAGAGTCTGACCACAGTCCAAAAGAAGCAGATGCCTGAGAGAGAGAGAGACATAGACTAGGTCGAGGGGTCTAAGCTACAGAGGCAGCATTTGTGTTCTCACTGACTGTGCATGCCTGTAAAATGTGCCATGACCACCCTTCTGGGTTTAGAGCTGAATCTCTTGTTTGAAATGGGAAGAAGGGTGAAGAGAGGACTGATAATAGTCTGCTCTCCTATTTGGAAGATCTGTGGGTTCCTGAAGCTAAGAGGGAATTAAAAATGTAAATTAGACTACTGAGTCATTTATCTCAAGCTGTGAGGAGTGCAACTCTGGGCAAAAACGTTGAGAAAGTATCCTCCACTGAAAAAGAAAGCCCCAGCCAATGCATCTTCAGTGCTAGCCTGAAAGAAAGAACAAACGAGATGGTCCTGTGTTTAAAGCCTTTACAAGGAGGTCTAGGCTTCCCGACAGCTGATAGGAGTGAGGGGTGGGAGGTGGGGCAGGAAGAAAATGACTGTAATCCTGACCCCAGTTTAGAGGTGTTTAGACCAGTGATTGGTGGCTGTGACCAGAACCTTCCTGATAAGGAAGAGGGGTAACCCTGGGACTTGGGGCTCTGAATATGTATGGTCCAGGTTTCTTTGTGTGGCTGATATCTGGCTGGATATTTATTCTTCTAGATTACACATTCTGACGCTGAGGAACAAAGGGCTGGTAAGAGCTGCTCTCTGGTGTTTAATAATTTGAAGGAATTTACATTTCAATGCAGCCTTGTGCTACATTTCTCATACAACCTCTCCCCCTTCTCCCTACTTGCCTTTCTTTCCCCGTAATTTCTTCTGATGGAAAGAATGGACCACTCTCCCAGTCTGGGAAAGGAGGTGGGGAGAAGGGAAGAAGGAGAAAACCATGGAGACATCATTGGAGGGAGGAGATTTATTGATATTCCACTTAGAATTTATTCCTTCAGAATCCTATTTATTTTATTTATGTTTATAAATCATACATTACCAAGTACAATGAGATTGCCTAAAAACCCAGAAGGTTACTTCGTGTTCTTTGTGATTTGACAGTGGAAACAGAGGGAGAAAATGAGTAAGAAGTGAAGGTATGGGAGGGGGTGGGGACAGGACTGGGTAGCTCTGGAGAAAACATTTCCCAAGGAATAGCACATGTCTGTTCAGATTGCTCTGTGACGGAGTGTGATCCAAATGGTCTCCTCTGTCCTTCCATCACTGGAAGCACTGTTCCTCCTCCTCCTCTCAGGAGAGGGGATTCATTGTCAGGTAATTAACCATCAGCATTACAGAAAGTACTTCACCAGGCAGAAGTGTGAAAACACATTTACACCTCATGTAAATGGGATAGATTTTACTGTTTGAGTGACACCGGAGGAGTCAGCGAGTGACAAAGATAGAGTCATCCATGGTTAGGATTCCAAGATCCTAAGAGCTTACATTCTGCTTCTGCAATGAATCACCCTCTCTCCCTTCATGTGGCTGCCCCAGAGTATATAGTGACCTGTGGGCCACAGGGAGTTTTGGGTATAGCTCGGTGGACATGACAGCCCAGCTAAGACCCTACACAGGTAAATTAAGGGTTTTGTTCTGCTCTTGTTAGTGTGGTTATTCAACAATCTTGAAGACACGCCTAATCTCCACTGTAAGGCACTGTTTCTGCCTTCAGGGTACTGATCTATGCGTACAGGACTGTAATACAGGGTAATTATAGCAACAGAGGGGGCGTGTCCAGGAGGACATGGGAGCCAGAAAGAGACTGTCCCAGACACTTCATGGAGGAAGTAAAATGACAAAGGTCTAGAGAATAAAGAGAGGCTTGTTAAGTGGAGAGGACTGGCAAATGCAAGTGCACCGAGGGCTGAGGGTAGTTTTGCTTTGCACGCTGCATGGTTTGGTAGGTAGAAGAGAGTGGCTAGATGAGGTTATCTTAGTAGGACTGGTTTGTGAATGTATCACAAAAATAACTGGCTTTTCTTTAGTAAATGATAAGATTTTATAAGAATGAAAAAACTGGCAATCTATGGAAGGGGTCGGTAGAAAAAAAGAATGGAGAAAAGGAGAAATGATCCCTATACTCACCAGGATGAAAGTATGGAAATGGTTAATGGAAGCCCCCTTTTTTTTTTTGAATTTTATTTTATTTATTTTTTTTATTCAGCAGGTTCTTACTGGTTGTCCATTTTATACATATTAGTGTATATATGTCAATCCCAATCTCCCTGTTCATCACATACACACACACCTGCCATCCCACAACTAATCACAGGACGAGTAGGTCTAGGTTCCTCTCCACTGAAGGAGGAGGAGGGGAATAATTGACTATAATTTTCATACCCATGAAGGTATTCTGTTCAATTATTGTTTTCTCTAACCAGAACCTTCTCCGTTAGGGGAAGGGCATCTGTGATCTTGAGGCAGAGCCTTGAGGGTCCCCCGCTGTGGTGTTTAATGTCAGTTGCTATTAGAAAAGCAAAGCTTCAAACTGAACTGCCTCTCATCCAGCTCCAGATTAACTCACCTAAATCCTCACCGTAGGAGAAGTGGTTCACGTCTGAGGGTCCAACCCATCTCCTGGAAGTTATAGTCATGATTCCAACAAGCCTTGGGGTTCCATAAAAATAGGAGATTCCCAGGGTGTATGGGGACATGTCTGGAGCCAATGGACAAAGATGTGGGCCCTTTACTAAATGTTATTTGATGTCACAGAATTTCGACATAAGCAATGGAGTTTTGGGCCTACATATTTTATCAATTATTGAGAGAGGAGTGTTAAAAATCTCTATTATAATTGTGAATTTGGCTCCCTCTCTTTTAAATCAGTTTTTGCAAAGGAGTGCAGAATGGGCTTCTAGTGAGTAGTTCATAGGAAAGGTTTAGGTGGTAGGGTTGAAAAATGTGAGCACACTAGTCTTTTCCTTCTAGTCTTATGTTCGTATTTTAGATTCTGGAAAGTTCACAGGAAGTTTTTCATTTCAGATGAAACTCCATCCCAAATTTTAGTTTACCTAATTATAGATTCCTTTAATCAAGCAACGCTTGATTAGTAAGTTCCTCATTGGCTTAACAACATTAGCCTATAGTTAGAAGTAAAACCAATTCATTTATTTAGCAAGTTAAGGGTAGGTGCAGTTGGCCCCCGTGATTGCTAAACAATTGTTATAGACCAAAAGATGAAACTGAAGTTTCCTGTTTTCCTGTTATACATGACTGTTTTTAATCTTTAAGAAAAAGGCATATATATATATATATATATATATATATATATTCATAAAAGAAATATATTAATAATATGTATTTGACTTTCTTTAATTTTCTTTACTTATCTTTCTGTCTTCCTTGGGTTAAAATATCCTTTCTACCAAGAAAACTGTTACTGCACTCCAAACACTATTAGGGTTATCTTCCCATGCAAACTTTTTCGTTGTCTTCTCAGCTTGCTGAAATTTTGTAAACTGGAGAGGCTTCTGGCCTAAAAGAGTACTAGTTTCTTGTTTGTATATTGATGCGTCATGTTGAAACCTATAAATAGTCACAAATCAATGACTACAAAATTCAAAGGAGGTGGTCATATTGTTTGCAGTTCCTAGATTCATGTCAAAAATTACATATTTCTCAAGTTATTTTGCAGATTCACTTATGCATTCATTCACATAAACAAACATTTCCTGAATTCTTGCTGTGAGTATGGCATATGCTAGCCCAAGGTACTCAGAGTGTGGCTCCTGGACCTGAAGCATTAGAATTATTTGAAAATTTGTTAGAACAAGGTCTTGGACCTTACACCAGACCCACTGAGTCAGAAACTCTGGGGGTGGGCCCAGCAATCTATGTTTTAACAAGCCCTCCAGGTGACTCTGATGCAGCTCCTGTTTGAGAACCACAGTGTTAGACAATGGAGTAAAGACAGTGATGAATTAGATACATTCTAAAGTTCTCATGTCTAAAAAGCTCAGAATTTATTCTGTAAAATGAGAAATCTCAGGTACCTCAAGATGAAATATCTCACTTGCCAGTGGTCTCACTACTAGTGAGTAGTAGAGTTAAGACAGTCTTCTGAAGGCCCATCCAGGGGTCTTTAAATAACATCATATTGATTAGCCATCTCTTGCCCTCTCTTCTACTTCTAGTTCCTAACTTTAAAATTGTATGTACTTGGGTAAATGTAGGATTGACTTCAAAGAACTGACTCTGGGCAGCTGATAGGGAGCAAAGGCACATTGTGGTAACCAGGGCTTATGAGGAATCCTGTCCCCTCCTCCAGCAAGGTACTTGGACTCTTAGTAAGACAGTTAGTCGGTCAACAAGTGCTTATCACCAATCAGCACTAAGTGCAGGGTACAAAATGCATATTGCCTTTTGGGTGGCCTAGGACTGGGTGCATGAGAAGAGGAGGAAACAGTTCCTGCCCTTGAAAAATTCACACACACACACACACACACACACACACACATTTTGAAAACACGGAGGAACAAGTCTGCTGCATGACAATAGCAAGGGCAAGATAATATGTACAGATAAATTGAGCATTGCTGGGGGATTTCAAATCCTAATGCCAGTGCTGGGAGGGCGGGGAGTTCATCACCCTCACTAACTCACTGGGCAATTTCTGCCTCATTTCGTTAGACAGAGGAGATTGTTACCAGAAAGCCAGAAAGGAAGAGCCATCTGGGACTGTGTGCACTTCCAGACAGATGGCTGACTCTTCTAGTCCTGTTTTATTTCTGGCTGCGGATCACACAGCCTACAACTATACTGTAAAAATGGGATGTGATGGGACACGGGATGTTTTCAGAGTGTGTTTTTCTTTTTCTCATTTTTATCCCCTGGAAACTTGTGGTAAAAATAAAACTTAATGACAGTCTTCCTGTTTTTCCTGTTGTTTGAATGAAGCCTTTGGTTGGCAAAGGGCTGATGGGTTCCCTGGAATTGGAGATGATGTGCAGGGATGTGGCAGAAGGCCAGGCCAACCTTGAGGAGGCTGTTCCATGGAAACCCTTTGTTAGAGTAGGTGTGTGTGTTGTCAACCTTGAGATGGTTGAGAACTGTGACACACTTTAAAAGTACAGAGTGGTCCAGCCAGACTGGAATGCTTCTCTCTCAACCACTTTTTCCCTACCTCCTTCCCACTCTGAGGTTTTCCCCGACCCACCACTAACTCCCTTCATGCCGGACAGGGGAGAGATGCTGACACGAGCAGGGTAGTTGCAGTCTGTCTGCTTTTGGCCTACTCAAGGCCCTGGGTTTTAAAGTCTGGGATGTGCGGGATTGACTGGGAGATTCATATAAATGAGGAGTCCCCACTGTCAAGAGTTGTGAAGGTTAGAGCAATTACTCAAGCTACTTCCAGAGTATAAGGTATCAATACATATTTCTTGAGTGACTATTGATAAAGTATTACAATGTAGGGATGTAAAGAAGTAAAAGATGATCCCCGAAGTCAATAATGTACTAGAAAGAGCCTTGATCCCAAATTCTGACTTAACTGGCTTTGTGATTTGGGACAAGTGACTGAACTCACCTGGTCCTCAATTCTTCTATAAAAGCATTTACTACTGCTATTGCCCTTCCTCCACCTCTTTTCCAAGTTTTGTCTCCATCTCTAACCCTTCACTGATTCTCAAATTTTGGAGGTACATACCAACCACCTGGGAAGTGCATTAAAATACACATTCCTAGGCTCAGAAAATGTAATGCAGTACATCTGTGGTAGAATCCAGGAACCTGCATTTTTAGTATGCCTTGGTATAATTCTGAAACAGCTCATCGGTGGGCCATACTTTGATAAACGCTGCTTTCACACTTTTCCAGATTTCTGCACCTAGGTTTAGTCAATATTTTTAACTCTTTCTCTGAGTTCCCATAGCATTTTATTTAAGCTTATGAATACTCTTTATTATGAACTGACTCACATTACAATAGGATCAAAAGAAAGAGTTAAGCCTTCAGAACCATCTAATAACTCATTTATTCAACAACTGTTTATTAAACACTTATTATGTGCAGTCAATGAACAAAACAGAATCATCATGGCATTTATATTCCAGTAGACTGAAACAGAAAATTTAAGAAACCCACTAAATAATGCACAAACAATAAAACACACTAGAGAGTGATAAGAGACATGGAGAAAACAAGCAGACAAGCAAAACACAAAAAGCAGAGCAGGGTAAGAGGATCAGGGGTGCTGAGGTGGGGGGCAGGTTACAGTATTAAATAAGGTTTAAATATTAAATTTATCCCTTAAAGGTTTTATTTGGCCTTGAGCAAGTCTATTAACCACTTCAATTATCAGTTCCTCATCTGTAAATTGTGAATAAGAAATCCCAACCTGCAGAATTGTGAAGTTTAAAGAGAATGTAACACCCGGCTTTATGATACAATTAAGAAGCACAATTTTCTTATCTGCCTCCTTATTCAGATTATAAATTACTTGAGGGCATTTTCACCTTTGTATCCCAAACACTTAACAGTACTTGACATGTGGTGGGCACTCAGTAAATGTCAATGTTTGAGGCAACCAACTACTAAATACTGAGGAAAGAATACATAAGAAGCATACTTACTCTTCAGGGCTCTGAGACTCACAGCATGGGCCTTTACATGTGGGGTTCACTCTCTGAAAGTAGGTTAGATATTGGTGTAGTCATTATCACATTGTGATTTTGAATCATGGCCAGGGTCAGATCTAAATGAGAAATTCTCATAATGTCATTAGGTTCCTAGGGAGGTTTCCAGGAACACCAGCAGGCCTGGACCCTTTCCCTTCATTTCCTAACAGAATAATACTTAACTACTAAGGCCTAGATGACAATGGCCAGCTGCCTTCTTGGCTATTCTACACCAGACTGGTACTTGGTGCACAGAGTAGGGCTGACAAGCCATTCTGCCTTCTGAAATTGTCTGGATTCTAAAGATGTCACCAGTTCTAGGAGGTAGTATCCAAAGATTATTTTCCTTATGAGAAAAAAATGCTTTGGTATTAAACATACATAATAACTGAAAATACATCTTAATTTCAGGAATGTTCGAATGTAGAAAAAGTGTCCAGCTCAGAATGGAGAGACTTGAATAATAGGAGCCACATATCCTGAGTTCTTGGGTCCCTGTCATGCTAGAGGCAGGGGCAGTGGTGCTCAGCTTCTCCTGTTCTGCCCAGTCCTTCTCCTCCTCCTCTTCTTTCTCTTCCTTGGCTGATACCACTGGGCTGCCGCTGTCTCAGCCCTTCCCTTGTTGAAGTAGGACCTGGAATGTCTTCTCAAAGAAAAGGAGATGAGGGAGGCAAGAAGGGCTGGCATGCGCTTTGCTATTTTCAAAATGACTAAGAAGTCATCATAATCATAATGGTGCACAATTATTGAGCTCTTATGAGCCAGGTCCCATTCCACGAGCTTTATGTGTATGACTCTACAATCCTGTGAGGGGGGCACAGTCATTCTACCTACTTTAGTGATGGGGACATTGAGGGATGGAAAGGTTAAATAATTCCCACAAATACAAATAAGGAGTACAGCTGGGGATATCCAGCTTTGTCTGACTCAGAAGTCAAGAGCTTCTCTGTTCAACTATGCTACTACTCTATGAAATCTCATCTTGATTAAAAGAGCAGTTGGAGTCAAATCAGGGAGATGATATGGAATAGGGTTAGTGGGGGTCTCGAAGAGCTATCTCTGCAGTACATTACAGAAAGGTAGAAGAAGCAAGGGGGTACACTTTAGAGGCAGTTGGTATCTTGGGATTTCTTCATGCAGGGCCACTGAGCTGGCATCTGCACCCCAGGTGTTGCCCTTGAGATGTGGTCAGTGGCCCTAATAGGCTATGCCAGACCCGGCATCGAGGACCAGGTGATTTCTGTGTCCTCTGATGAGTGTTCACCTACTGATAAGGCAAGCTGGAGGGAATTAGAAAACTCAGTCGGGAAAAGATCAAGGCCTGAATTAAGGAGGAAAGAAATGTCAGTCACTCTGATAGGGAAATAGATTTTTGTGTTTCATCGCACCAGCATGCACATATGCACTCAAAGCCTGCCACGTTTCAAAGCAGCCTTCAATGTCCCAGTGTTCGCTTGGAGGAAGAGAGATCTGAAGCCCCTCAAAGGCTGCAGGTACAGAGCAATTCATACAGGATGCAGCCAATAGCCCTCTCCCACCTCCTTTTCCCACCTCCCTCCCTCCCACCAGCCTGCGGTTTACTGGTGGTACTGAGGAGGTACGTGTGAGTGTCATGTGTGCACATTTAAATCCAAACTTAAAAGGAAGGGAAAAAAGAAAAAAAAATGTGACAGCTTTGGACCAAAGCAGCAAGTATTCATAATGAATGGTGGAGTCATCATGAAAGAGCCGGGGCACTTTAAGAAAAACAAACCTCCCTGAGGAAGGCAGCTCTGTGGATGCTGTTGAAGTAGGCAGCTTAAAAGACCCTTCATTTCAGAGCCAGCGAGAGGCGAAGCAAGGATTTGATATACAACACAAGCTTTTTTCTTTTTTTTCCTCCCTTCCCTTCTTCTTCCTCTGAATCCCATCTTGGCTGAGCCATGGCAAAACTAAATTAGAAAAACCTGCAGAGCATTGAGAGTCCAAATGAAGCACACAGCCAATTTATCACAACAGAGCCCAGTTATCTAATAAGCCCCGTATGTAATAAATGTGCTAAGTGCCCACCTTTAACTTTGGCACACACAGCAGCGGTCACTGGCGGGCGATGGCAGAATTCCTGACAAGGGGATGATGTCAGACTCAGCCTGGAGCTCTCAGCATCTGGCTTACATCACTGGCTTTTAAGGGTGCTGAGCCAAGGTGATAATGTCGAGGTCTCTGAAGGCTAAGGCAAACCATTGCTGAACATTTAGAATCCGAAGAGATACCTGTTTACAGATAGTTTTGTAGGCCGAGCCATCACCGTGAAAGCAGAGTTGGGGAAACTGGGATGAGAACAGTTTCCTTTCTGCTTTGGAAAAATGGGTGTTGTGTGGAAGAAGAGCCTTCATCAGCATACAGTGTTTCCTAACCAGAGGTGGAGACAATTCTTAGAGATTTTGTCTTGTAATAGACTATTTTTGTGTTTGGCCAATTAGTAAAGGGGAAATTTGTGATCTGATCATGCCAAAAGGGGTGGAGAGGTAGGGCATGGTATTCTTAGTTTATCCCTATAGTTTATCCCTATTCTTAGTTTATCCCTTAGTTTATCCCCACGAGGTAACCTTGTGACAACAGGCTTGGAAGTCTAAATGAGAGAATCAGGTTGTTGGTCAATCTTTTGTTCTATAAGGACAGCTGGGTCTATAAGGGTGTCTCTGGGGTCCTCTTCATAACTGGATGATCTTGGCAAAGCTGAGCAGGATGTATTCCCGGATCTTTAGATGGCAGTGTGTTTGAAACATAGAGAGTAGTTTCTATAGAACAGTGGTTCTCAGTTACAGCAGTATAGTAGAATCTCATGGACAGCTTTAAAAAATATTGATACCTGTGTCCAATCTTAAATGTATATCTGTATATATCTATATCTATCTATATCTATATATCTATATCTATTTATATCTATCTATATCTATATCTTATCTATATCTATCTATCTATATCTATCTATATCTATATCTATATCTATAATTGGTTTAATTGGTTTGGGGGAAGGTCCAGGGTCAAGATATATAAAAGCTCCAGAAATGATTCCAATATTTAGCTGAGCTTGAAAACCACTGTGGCAGAGTAAAACGTAGGTCATAGTCCACAAAAACAGGACGTACTGGAAATCCCCAAATTTTTGAAATTAACCTGAGAAGAAGGAATTAGTCTAAAAAGCATTGTCATTTTTGTAGGTCAAAATTATAGAATGTTGGCAATTTCATATGGTTCAAACCAATAGATTAAATTTGTGTGGGTCCTCAGTCTTATAAGATCCCCTGAGTTGGAACTTTGTTCCCAGTTAACAATTACTCTTCTATGTTTCTTTTTATCTAATATATGATTTATAATCTGCCTATATGTTAAATGGATTTAAGATAGCTACAATACAAACACACATGCAAACACATGTTTATATAGGGTAGCTAAAATAAATATTAGAAAATGGTCAGAAAATACATGGAAAAAGGAAATTGTTATTAAATTTAATAATTAAGGATAAGATATTAATATAACTGAACATTTGGTATAATTTTGAGCTACTGGAAGTACAAGAAAAAGTGGAATTTATTTTCAATGTCTCTAAAGACAATGCATATTCATTTTTAAGGACAGCACCAAATTCTGGATAGACTCTATTGTGTAGATTCTGATAACAAGAGCCTTGAGTGCAAAGTAGATAAATGTTGTTTTTGTTGAAGATGCAGTGATGATTTCAAGGCTATTATATGGAGTCACGGTTCAGTGAAATAATTTTTATGTCAAATAGCCTCCCAGAATTCAATAGGAACCTGTCCTCCAGTGAAAAACAGTGGAAGGTATAGTGCCCTGAGAAATGGGTGTACCTTAAGCTGCTAAATCTCAAATCAGCATGCTTTCCCCTTCCTGCATGTATGAAACTGAATCACTGCTAATATTTCATCATGAGTAGTTCTTGTGTCTCCAGTTTTTTTTTTTTAAGGGTGAGAATGGGTTTGTGGTTGTTTTCTCTTTGTTTTCTTTATTATCAAGTGTGAATATTTGTGCAACTGATTAGTGGAGTTTGGACATAGTTTGCATCATGGAAAGCCTCACCCTACCACCCACTTTGATTTAAATCCATTGAAGATTACTTATTCATTCATCAAACTTCCTTCAAGAACAGATTACATTCCCATCACTGTGCTAATCACTGAAATCTCAACCCTTGCCAGATGGAACTCAGTGTGGTCAGTGAAGACAGCTGAAATGTGGACAGATACTTGGCAAGACACTGTGCTAAGTGTAATGGAAGCATGGAGAAGACACAGACCAGGCAGAAAGAGAGAAATAAACTCCCCATCAGCCTTCCTAGCCTCCATGGTACCAGAGCAAAGTTTGCAAAGATGCGTGGAGTTTTCAGATGGACAATGGAGAAAGGTACTGAGTGAGCAGATGCCTGGCGGCTTTGTGGAGTAACAGGCAGCTCACTGCCATGGGAGCTTAAAGCGCTAGGGTGGGTAGGAAAGAGAAGAGGACACAGTCAGCCAAGGGCAGGGAAAATACAGAAAACATTGCATTCTAGTACAATTTTGCATATAATCTTTATTCATTCCACCAATACTTGAGTGCCAAGTATGTGCCAAACCCGGTGGGGGGAGGGAATAAGTAAAGCCTGATGTCTATTTTTATAAGTTTAAACATTTGCAATGCTGTTGTCATTTTGCTCCACTCTGAGCTAAGTATAACCCAATTCCATTCTTCTGGGTGTTTCAAGCAGAGCCAACATGCACAAGGCAGCTCTCTGCTATCAGAAATCCTCCCCACCCCATCCCCTGTTCCTATAAAGAAAGGAGAGGCAGCATTGATTATTTTTCATTTAAGTCCTCCTTCTGATTTTTGTTTTGTTTTTGGAGGTCTTCCAGGATGTGGGCTAATTTGTATGGTGTGTTTGGGTCAGTTACATCCTTACAAATCTATGTATTTTTGAAACAGGTGAGACCATTGTTTGTCACTCAGATTCAGGCAGAGTGATAAAAAAAAAGCAAAGAGGGAAGGAGATAGATGGGTCTGACATTGCATTCACACTGGAAAAAATGAAAATAGACGTGGAGCAAGCCTTGAAGCAGTAACCACTAGTCCTACCCTAGCTGGCTGTTTCAATCCTCCCAAAGTGGCTGAGTTCCAGTATCGCCTCACTGGGGCTCTGCCTGAAATCTGGTGTAAGGCTGGGATAGTGCGAATATTCCTTGCATCCCACAGGATCTGGTTCCTATTGTCTGCTGCCCATGCTTCTCTCTCCACAGCACCTCAAGTAGATGGTACTGTGATCATGGTCATAAGTATTATTAATGATAGCAGCTATGACAACAAGTCAAGGCCCGGTCACTGGCTTTGATGTCAACAAGAGAAAAGGGAGGTTTTCATTTGTTTCAAATGGAAACAGATGCATATGGGTAGAACTAGCATTAAGCAGAACAGTAGAATGGTGGTTTTCGTTTTGGGGGTTCCCTCATTCCCCACAAGTTTCTCTATTAGGCAACCCTTCCCTCAGTAATTCTCCCCATGTGATGAGCAGGGAGACGGCTCTCCTCCAGCATCTGTTCATCTCTCCTTACCATCCAGGCTCTTCCTGCTTTTTCCTGAGAATGGTTTAGTGAATGAGAGAACCCTAAGGGAAGATGTCCCCTCAGCTTGAAAGCCTGCTTTCTCAGAGAGTGTCACTGTCATTGTCTAAGCCGGGGGTGATTTTAGAAGTAGAGAAAAATCTGCTCACTCATCAATATCTCTACCTTGTGCCTGAAACTTCCAGCAAGTGAGTCGCCAATCAATTCAGCTCAATCCTCTTCAGTTCATAATGATATCAAGGGTTTGTCACTAGCATGTGTAAGACACTGTTAGATGGACAACTCTATGTCCAGCCAGGATTGTACTCATTTTAAATACTCCGTATAGTTTACTTTTTGCCCTGCTTGGATCTTGAAAAAATGTAGTATACATGAAGGACTCGAGATACACTAGATGTAGCCATTGCCTTTAAGAAGACTGTCAAAGTAGAGGAATTGTGAATGAGGTGTTCTGTGCTCTTTGGGGGGCAGGAGTATAAATAAAGGTGCCGCCACCCACCCCAGGCTCACCTGGCTCCCATTCCTCACGTCTCATGCTCTGCCTCTCCCTGGCCCAGTTGGGCTTATTCTTGGCTGGCTCCACTGTCCACCTCCACTGCCTTCTCTGCTTCTTTCAATTCCTCAGTGCCTGGGTCTCTCCTCCTTCCCAAGCTTCCCCCAGTTCCAGCTCCACCCCCCAGATAGTCTCAATTGTTCCTTCCTCCCTACACTTGGACTCCTTTGGCTTCTTTGGTTCTGGAACCTGTTCTTAGATTAGAATGTGGATCGACAGATTGGAGCATCTTGATCTATGGCACTGACCCTGTCCCCACCTCTTCTGATGGGAATTAGGCTACCCTCATCTCTCCTTCCTGATTCCTTTTGGGAAGGTCAAACCTTCCCCAAAGGAAAGGTCCATGTCCTTCCATTTTGGGGCTCTCTCTAATGCAGACCTTATGACAGTGACGACTTTTGCTTTCTTAGGTCTGATTTCTGAGTCCCTCAACTAAACTACAACTGCATGGCCTCTCAAGGGGTCCCACTTTCTGGGCTCTGGAGTAGGGGTTCCTGGGTTGAATCCTTTCTGACTGCGGGCAAAGTATTTTTTTTCTTTGTGCTTTTATTTCTTCTTGTTTAAGAAGTGTCCACTGCCTAGTGTCCTTGTGAGGGTTCAATGAGATAATACATGTAAATCACCTTAACAATGCTGGACATAAAGAATATATATACTTATTATTATTATCATTATTATTTATTATCTATAGAAGGAGATCTGGCTAGGCCAGGAAGGATACTGGGACCTTGTGCATCTCCTTGCTCCAGATCTTAATCTTTTAGGTCTGTGACTAAGAGCATAAAACCTGAGGTGGTAAATGCAGTGTTGGGCTCCTGGAATTTTAGACTTTTGTCTGGAGGTTTCTGGTAGAACCAGAGTTGGTTGGGAAGAAATTAGAGCTCTATTGCTGCTTTAACACTTCTATGTAATTTCTTGCAGGATAAAAAATACTTGGTAATTATATGTGGTTGGTTTAAGAGAACAATTTTCCTCATAAAAAAATAATACCTTGACCTTGAAGAAAGAAGTTATTTGGCATTTACTTTCAGAAATGCCAGGCAGTTTTATAGGCAGAGGAAGTAATAGATTAAAGTCCAGGAGGACAGAGGGGTAGAGGATTCAAACACGGTTTAAAATATTACTTAAACTTAATGTAGTATTTATACATTTAATTTGTTTCTATTAACTACCAAGATATTTAACATAAAATAATTAGAATCTGAAGATGGAAATCAAAGTGGCCACAGTTTTAATTAAACCATCTTCTAGGGAATTAGGCTGCATAATGAGAGGTAGCCTGGTGTAGTGATGAGAGTCAGGGGGCTGGAGGTACTGCCACCAACCTGTGGATGCTTGCTTGGGCAAGTCACCTTATCTCGAGTCCAACAAAAAAGAGTTTATTTGTTGGTTGACTCCCTCCCCAACAATTTTTTTTTAAATAGAATTCTTTTTTTTTTTCTCTAAAGGAAATCTTGTATAGAATCCTAATATAGAAAGGAAAGTAAAATTAGCCTCTCCTATTCCTTCTCCCCTGTACCAGCCAAGACCCTCACTGGTCTCCTTCCCGGCCACTTAAGCCCCAAGGTACCCTAGAACAGGAACTCCACAAAACATACTGTGAAAAATTGCCTAGGGGATCTTGGTCTTTCCTTCCAGCTATAAAATTCTATGATTCTGATTCTAATATGTCCCTATCCTACATTTCACAATCTTCTCCCCCTTTTGTATTTTATTCAAGGATATTAAAAAAAATCAATGGAGATGGACTTAGTAAGCAGAAGAAAAGAGAATAAGAAGAAACCTTTTGCCTCACACATCCCTATCCCTCCCCTCTCATTTCCTTTCTGTTCTTCATGTCCAAGGCTGTAGCTGGATTTGTGACTCCAGACTTGCCTGGGGTTACTGTGCATTGTGATGAGTTTGACTTAGAAAAATTGATAAAACTCTCCTTCCTTCACTGTCCTACTCAGTCTCTGCTTCCCAACTGCAGATTTCCAGTCCTTGGTGAACAGCCTGGCAGGTCTTGGGTCACTCACATCCTGGTTCTTACGGGCAACTGGCCAAGGTTACAAGGCCAGAGGAATGTGATAACTTCTTTCTTACTTTCTTAAATGCTGAGCCTGGCCAAGATCTAATGTTGGCATTATATGTTGAAGAATAATCAATTATCAATTAATGAGATTGTGAATAAATGAGATATTATATGAAAAGGACTTGGCATGCTGCTTCACCTCAATAATGTTGCCTTTCCCTCCTCTTCCAAATTTTTCTTCCCTTTGGGCCTATCCAAGGGAACTACAACCATAGATAGGCCTACAGGATGTCAGTCAAGTTGCTTGGTGACTCTAGTCCCTTTCAAGACTATGTTTAGCCACTGGCTAGACATTATTATAACCTTTATAAATCCTTGTTAAAAGCGAGGTGAGATGTACCCATCACGGTCATTCACGCAAACAAGATTTGCCAAATGGTTAAATATACTTAGTTTTCTTTCTCAATTGTCACTTTTTCCACAGTTAGTAGAAAATCTGCTCTTTCTCTAAAACCATCTTTTAAGGTAGTAATTCCTTCTTTAGTTCATATAAAGGAGGGAACATTCTTAGTGTCAAATAATAGAATTGCTTCAAAATTGTATCCCATTATAAACTCTTATTTCAAATGCTTTAACAATTTGCGATTTGGGACTGCTTAACTTCTGTGTACAATTACTCAAATGTGGATTTGGCAGAGGAAGAGATGGACATTGGAAGGGATGCATCCATGAAAATATCCTCATGACTAAGTTCAGCTGTATTTAAATACTAAGAATGTTGGTAGAAAACCAGGTCTGGGTTTTAAAATACCTAATCTTATAATGGACCTCACTAGTTCACATTGTACTGACCTGTCCAATGCTGTTCAGTGATTACGAAAAGGTGATTATTTCTCTGGGAGGTTTTGCCCCATGCCAGGAAATTAGACATGGCAAGTGGAGTGGGCTGGATTTCAGCCCTCACATACTCCATTGAAGACTCTTGTGCAGGGTACAGCCCAAACATATATGCTGGCTCTTGGGCGAGGCTGGCCTGATCACTAATCTGCAACAGTTCCAAAGGAAGGGAGGAGGTAACAACAGACTGAATCCTTAATTGTTTAATGGTTTCATTTTTACTACAAAGTCCAAGGCTGCAGCTCTCCTCCATCCCCTCTCCTGACCAGGACATTTCAGGTAATTTTTTCCAGTTTTGCTGTCTCTTGACCTTGACCTTCACACTTTTTGTTGGATTCCACTGAGTTCTGTCCTTTGGGTCATCTTCCTTTTGTCTGTTTCATTGGTATTAAAAACATCTCCAATGAAATTGGAGATGTTTGTGTATTTGTTTTCATTTTTATTTTACAAGTAATTTGTAGAAATCACAGAAAAATCAGAAAATATATACCGTAGACATAAAATAAAATAAAAATCACCTCTAATCTTAACTATATGAGATAACCTATCACTGTCAGTATTTTGGCATATACTCTTCTCAACTTTCTTATATTTAAATCTGTGTATAGAAAGCATCTTTAAAATATTTTCTAACAGAAATACTTGTCTTTTTAAAGTCAGTTTCATCTCAGAAGTTTTCTTCCAAATAAAAAGGAAACCCAGAATAGTTTTCAAAATGGAACATTATAAAAGAACAAACTATTCTTCTTAATAAGTATTTTCAGCAAATTTTACTATAATTTCAGACCTGTGATCTATATCCACCATACTGAATCCAAAGTCCATGCTTTAAAAAAATGACACAGTAATCCCTCCAACTTCATGAACCAAGATCTGTTATCTCCAAGCTGGACTGGATCCCTGGGGCTAGGGCGTACATAGGGAAGCATAACCCACTCATGCAAATAAAAATAAGATCCTTGTTAATCTTCCTCTAGGTGTGTTTTGGCTACCAGTGCACTCATAGACTTTTATTTCACAACAGCTGGATCAATACCCAGCTTTTGCCTGCATCATATTAATCGAGTCTTATGATTAGAATCCTACATTATTGATTTCAAGAGCTGCTTCAGTGAAAATTTGGAAAGCACTTATTTGAGATCTAAAAAATAAGAAAACAGGACATTGCATCATTGAAGTGACTTCATTTCTAGAAGTTTATGTTTTAATAATTACATATGTGCAGTCTGCTCTTATTACTTGTAGCTCTTAAAAAGATAGTACCAGGAAAACTGTTGGATTACTGTAGTATCTTTGGATAGTAACCTCAGAATCCCTTTATATTAGGGATTTTATCTTAACAACTGCAATGTGGTTTTCTAGTTTAAATTTTAAATTGAATAAATAAATTGTGAAAAATTGCAAAAAAAGAAAAATGCCAATTGCTTCAGAGAACATGCATTTTTCATTGTGCTTCAATAATTCTTATTAAATCCTGCTGCTAAATAAAAAACAAGCATTTGTGTACAAATACACACACACACATGCACACATATTTACAATATGGTTTCCTAAAAATTAAAGACAGAGAGACAGAAGGACGGAGAAATAATGAAGGTAGAGGAGAAAATGTGCCATGGTGATAATTTAAGGTTACACTTTTTTTTTTTTTTTTTTGCAAAACAGTTTCTTAGGACACATGATTACACTAGACAAATATATTTTGTCAACTGTCTTTACAGTTCCTAGCGAAGACTGTGTGTATGTATGTGTGTGTGTGTGCATATGTATAAGAAATGGGAGAATGTTGGTCTTCTCAACCCAATTAAAATTTAACACTTGTCTCTTTTTAGCTGACATCCTCATTTTAGGGGAAAGAGTGAGGAAATACAATGCAAAGATGCTCTTTACAAAATAAAGATATTTCCTTCCTTCTCTAAATTGGTTTTGGCACAGCTGATAGCTCACACAAAGACACTTGGGATACACTTTTAGGCTATAGTGTTCTGAAATCCCCATGAAAAAACTCCTTACCAGTTTATTTATATTTATTTTTTTGCTAAGGAAATGTTCTTGATGCTGGCAAATTGGTCTGCTTCTTAAGATTCATGTTGGTGCTTCTCTGATGGCCTCTATTACCCAATTTAAATACACAATAGTGAGATGGTTCGAACACACCATGTTAATCCAGCTTCAGAGACCTCTGCGTGGCTGTTTGTTAAAAGAAAATTGTACCTGTTAAGAACTGGAAAGAGGCACACAGTTGCTGTTAACTACTTTACCAAATTGATTCTGACTCACTCGTTTCAAAATGAAAATTGAAATGCTTTTGCCTTTTTTTTTTTGGTGAGAATTTGCTTTACTTAGCACTTAAGTGGGTATCATTTCTTGTGATTACAGAAAAATGCATCATAACTTTTGATTACACTGCTATTAAGGATGCACGGTAGCAATTGCTAGCACCCGTAAAGTACTGTTGGTGGGTTCTGTGTAACTCATTCTTATTTGGAACTGAGTGGAGGAGGAGGGCATGGATGAAATCACTCAAACTTTACTTACATAATGAACTCATTATGAACTCAGTCACCTGGGAGTGGAAGGAACTAGAAGGGAAGAGGTTTTGTTAATGGATATTCTCTCCACTTCAACCTCTGTCCAACTGCCACCCAATTATACAAAAAACTCCCATCAGCCATTCCTACACTTTCTCGTTTCTTTAATAAATATGTACAGAGGTCTTCTGTGTACAGGATGCTGACTAGGTATGGTGGGGTCAAAACAAAGGAATATCATTTGAGGGGATATAAATTCTGAGGGAGCTCATAATACAGGGTAAAATATATCTACATAATAATTTATGCACATAAATGATAAAAATAATAATTCTTATGGCATACATTAAAAGTAAATTGGATTAAAGGTGGAAAAGATGACAGAAGTCTGGATTTCTGGAGAATTAGCTTTAGTCCTCCCATTAGGTTGTAAACGTCATGAGAGCAGGGATTATGTCTATCTTGTTTCCTTCATTATCTAGATCACACAATCTAGGATACAGTAAGCACTTAATAAAGATCCATTCAGTAATGAATAGCACACAGTAGTGTGCTTGCAAGGGCTAATTGTGTGTGTGTCTTCTCAACTCTGTGTTCAGTGGTAACATGTTGGTAGCTTGGAACTGGTCATGGTGGGAGTATTTACACTATAAAAGCTGGCAAACATAACAAGGAAAGTTTTCTTTCCTAATAGCTGATTGTTAAACATTGACCAGGACACCATGGCCACAAAGCCTTTTTTACTTTATTCACATCTTGAGATAAATAGATTAGATGATAGATATAGCAAAATCTATATCTTGCTATATCTATCTATCTATATCTAGGTATAGCAAAATATTAACCATGATAGGTTATTGGAGATGTCCAGTTCCAAAGTAACCATCTTGTGAGCTAGGCTGGCCACCAGAAAGCCTCCTTTTACCTTGGCTCAAGGCAAGCTGAAACAACTTTTCTTTTGTCCTAGACCTGTAATGCTTACCTCGTCAATGAGAGAAAGCAAGTCCATAAAATTGTTCTCTAAAGAAGAGTAAGTGGGCAGTATTTCTCTATTCAGTGCTTGCCTATCCTATGTGTCTCATGTCTTTCCAAGCAACAGTCTCAGCCTGCTTCCCAATGTGAGAGAATAAAACCTGAATGAACACAGCCCTTGGTGGGTTGAATGTTGAAACATGCTGAGGTATCACAGTGAGTTCCTTGACTTCAGCACTGTGGCTCAGTAAAAAATCCTTGCCCTAGATCCTGATGTAACCATCACATCAGGAGAAGCTGGTAAAGGTGGAGAAAGGAAAGAGAGAAAGCAGGCATACTGAACAGATAGTAGGATGTGAGTGACAGCACAGAGGTGGAAAGGCCTGGGATATAGCCAGTGAGCAGCCCAATCTGCAGGAGTAGGCAGTGAAGGGCTTTGAGGTCAAGGCCTAGGAGTCTGGCCTTTATTTGGCAACAGGGAGCCCATGAAAGCCTTCTGATTCTTTTGGTAAGACCACTCTTGGTGGTGGTGTGCAGGATGGCTTGGGCAGAGTACAGAGAGACTAAAGGCAAGGTGGCAATTGTCCTGTCCAGGACAAACATACAAGGGGTCTGAGTTAGGATGATGGCAATAGAGTTGGAAAGGCATAAATTTATTTTAGCATTAAAAGCTCATGTGGAAGTGTATTGAATGTGGGAGGTGAGAGAAAGCTGAGGGTGACACCAGGTTTTTAAAACTGGTTGACTAGGAAAACAATTACTCAATTAACAACAAACAAACAAACAAATTAAAAAACAAAAACAACCCCCCTCCCCAAAAAAAACCCCTAAAAACAATAAAAAGGAAAACTCCTGAGACAAATTTCATGGCAGATACTACACTCAGCATCTATTTCCATCCCTTTTCCTCTTTTCTTTGTCACATAGATAGAAAACTAGAATCTCACCTCCTCAGATTCCTGTGCTATGTGAGAGAATGGTCATGTGATGAGGTGGCCATGTGACAGGGCACTGACCAATGAAACATAAGTGGAAGTCTGTTACTGAGAGAGGTGCCACCATTTCCAGCATCTGGCCTTTCTCCTTCTGCCTGAAAAGCAGATATGATTGCTAGAACTATAGTTAGTGTCCCTGGAGCATAGAGGAAAATCCAAGAGTATTTCGGAGATCACAGCCCTGGTATCCTTGATTTGCCAAACTAAAGCCAGTGCTTTCCTACTCCTGAACTTCTTGTTGATGAAAAAGAAAAAAGAAAAAAGAAATTGAACTCAATGCTGTCTAATTAAAACAACTGGTACCAATGTTGAATTCAGATTTAGACATGTTAAACTTGAGAGTAACAATAGAATACCCAGGTAAAACGTTTCAACAGAGGTTTGAAAATTATAAGCTAGCTCCACATTAAAACTATCTGGAGAGTTAAAAAAGAAAAACCATACCTGGGTCCACCCAGGCTAATTGAATCAGAAACTGAGAGTGGGTCACTTAACCTCTCAGAGGATGATCTGACAGTAGAGCAAGAAGTCAAGAGTCCTTGCTTGGTTGCCTCTATTTCCACATAGAATTAGGAGGTAAAATCATAAGCAGAAGTACTGGGCTGGGAAACTTGAGGACTGTTTGAAATAGCTCTTGTTTTAAAAGTTTTTTTTTAAATTGAAGTATAGTTGGTTTACAATGTTGTGTTAGTTTCAGATATACAGCCAAGTGATTCATATATATCTATATATATTCAGATATAGAACATCTATATTATATATATTCATATTCTTTTCCATTATGCTTTTTTACAGGATATTGAATATAGTTCTCCATGCATACAGTAGGACCTTGCTGTTTATCTATTTTATATATAGTAGTTTGTATCTGCTAGTCCCAAACTCTTAATTTATCCTTCTCCACTCCGTTTCCCCTTTGGTAACCATAAGTTTGTTTTCTAAGTCTGTGAGTCTGTTTCTGTTTTGTAAATGAGTTCATTTGTATTATTTTTTTAGATTCCACATATAAGTGATGTATGCTATTTGTCTTCCTCTGTCTGACTTACTTCACGTAGTATGATCATCTCTAGGTTCATCTATGAAATAGTTCTTGAAGGGGATGGGAGAGATTGCTATCCAGAGACATATGGAAAAATTTCCAGGAACCATGGATGGGGGGTGGGAAGATGAAATCAGAAACGAAGAATCTATAGAACCAATTCAAGTGATTTGGAATTTTCTCCAGTAGAGGTTGAAGGTCTAGGTTTAAGATCAGAGAAGGAAAATAGTTGCATTGATTTCAGCATTGGCCGATTGAGTACAGAGGAAAAACAAAAGGCAAGTTGGTTGAGAATGTTAACAAGAAGAGAGGCTGATGATGTAAACCATGTTTTATGGGCCAGATAAGTAAAGAAATAAAATCAACAGGAGACAAATAAATTTGGGAGAAAATCAGGATTGAAAAAATTGTTCTCTGGATGAAATTTGAACAACAGATATTATACACATTGGGGAATGGGGGAGTTAGAAGATTAAGAGGTCTTGATTGATGCAAGTGTAGTGTGCTGGCATTCTTTAAATTAAAGGTTACAAAGTAGAGTAGTTCCCTGTGACATCGAGGTCCAGGGTGTGGCCATTTGTCTGAATGATTCCAAAGGAGTTAACAATGACTGAAATTGAAGAAGGAGGGAACTGAGACAAAGTTGATGGATCATCCTCTTTACAGGAAAACTGAAGCCACCGAGGATGATTATGAAATCTCAATTAGAGCAGTTGACTCAACCAAGACCAAAGTCTTGAGTCAATATGAGGGGCTGACTGGGAAGTGGGCAGGTGATAACAAGGTGAAGAGTAGAAGAACCAGCCAGATGTCTTAAGGCTCTACAGGGAAGATATTCACACAAGAGTAGGGAGAAAATGTTTGGAAAGGAGGGACACCTTGTAACTCTGACAGGGAGGGAAGGAGAGCATGAGAATGAGAAAATACAGAGGGATCTAAAAGAGGAAGCAGCTAAGTTAGACTTATTGTCAGAGGGGTTTTAGAGTTGGAAGGACACTAGGGATCACCTAATCCAAGCATCTTGTTTCAAATGGTGAAACAGAAACTCAGAGGGGGCCAGCAGTTCTCAAAGTCACACCACTAGTTAGCAGAATCTGGGTTTATTCATCTGCTTGTTATTGGTTATTAATTAATCAAATATTTATTGAGCAATTAGGGCCAAGATTCGGGGTTACCAAAATGAATAAGCTCAGAACTTGTCCTCAAGGAACTCATAGCATTGTGGGACAAGTGGATGAAGTCTGAAAATAATTCAAATATAGTGTTATACAGGGCAGGAGAGGGCCTTACAAAGGTTGATGTGGAAGTACAGGGATGAGCCTCTTGCCTGGGGGAGGGAGTAAAGCTCTGCGATTGTGATAGGGGTCTTGGTGGCATCACAGCAACGTAGATAGAACACAGTATGTGATTGAGAAAATTAGACAAAAGTGCGTTTTCTTTCAGGCCAATGCAACACTCAGTCAAGGCACAGAGCTTGTCACATTGACTCTGACCTAGATTTCCTCCAGCTGCCACCCTCCTCCTCTCAACCTTCACAATTATGAGTGGCAGTCATGGGTAAGGGGTAGGGAGAATACTGGTATCAAGGGAGATGTCCCAAAGGAGATGGGGAACGTTTGAACCAATCTCTGCCTCCAAGTCCAAAGCCCCATCTGACTTTTGATAGTTAAAGGAGCTAAGCATCATCTTTTCTACAAAGGAGGAGGCTGAGCAATCTACTTGGAGTAAGGACATTAGGTAGTGGAGGAGAATTGGAAACTGACAATTGTGGGAAACACTAGAAACAGGTGTCATGAAGTTGTAAAATAAGAAAAACAAGGATGGAATGTACTGCTATTAAGTTTACATTGAAGCAATTTTTTATTTTTGCCCGCACCATGAGGCTTTTGTGTGATCTTAGTTTCCTGACCAGGGACTGAACCCGGGTCCTCGGCGGTAAAACACTGAGTCCTAACCAATGGACAGCCAGGGAATTCCCCAGAAGCAATTTATAGTCTTTCAGTTCATCCATCCTGTGGTCAAGTCCATGCAGTTCCTCCACACACAAAAGGGAGGGTGATAGGATGATGATTTGGAGACCTTGGTTATTGTAAATGGTAAAGTGCTTTAGACCCAAACAAGACGTACTTTTCCTGGCTATGCAGGTACGGCTACAGAGTAGTTTTTCTTACAGAAGAAAAGATAAAATGTAACAAGAGACATGAGAAAAAAGTGTTAACTGGTCAAAGTGAAACTATATTAGAGGCAAGTTATCATTGAGAATAGGTTAGGTAATGTGTTTGCAAGCTTCAAATCTCAGTGGCCCCAGATAATAAAGGTTTATTTCTTTTGTTGCTACACTGGCAACATAGGGATTCTGTTTCACATCATCCCCAGTCAGAGATGCAGACTGAAGAAGCTCCTGTCCTCTAGAGATTACTGGATACTGAGGGAAGCGAAGGGAGACAATGTGCAGGGTTTGCACTGGGAATAAAATGATTCTGTCCTGAAGCAACACGTGTTTTTTCTGTTCAATTTTATTGGTCAAAGCAAGCCATGTGGCCATGCTCAACTTCATGGTAGTAGGGAAGTACAATCCTACATGTGCTAGAAGGGAGCAGAACTGTAATATATAGTGAATAGAATGAAGATTACTGGATAAACTTCTTATAGCATCTCTGAGAGCCCACTGGTTTCCCGTTTCTCCCTTCATCAATCTACTCTACATACTTCTACCATAGTACCCTTCCTAAAATGGAAAATTCCTCTTCCTCTAAACGTCCACAGCTCCTCCTTACCTTCTGAATCAAGTCCCAAATCTTTAGATCTACTTTGCAGGACCATTACCGTCTATTCCAGGTCTACTTTTCCAGAGTAATCTGGGATGTCTTCTTTCATTCTCCACGCACTACTCATCTAACCCCACCTCCATCTTTACCATTTAGGTTTTCATTCATTTTTTTCAAATGTTAGCTTGAATGCCACAATCACCACAAGACAAAGTATTTTGCAATTCTTCCAGTTGGCATCTGGTTAATGTTTTGTCAGTGCTTCCCAATAAATATTTCTTATATCCCTGCTTTCATAATAGAAGTTTGCATCCATGCCTCTTCCCCATTAGATAGTAAGTTATTTGAGGATAGAAACAATATCTTGTTCATCATTATGTGATTCCCTTCCTGCCTTTGTCAAAGTGTCAAGCACAGATCTTGATGCATGACAGGCATTCATTTTATGTTGCCCTCCTTGATTTGATCTGTTTGAGCCTTAATCTATCATGTCCTTCCTGATCCTCTGCTTGTAGTTCCAAGGACTTTCATAGTTAAAGTAGAGTTTCCCTGTTTGTGCTCATTATTAATATCCTGGGTTGGATGTTAGATATTCAGAGGTCAATTGTTTTTAACTGTTGTGAAAAAAATGGTGCTCTGAAAATGGAAAGGGAATGTAATTGGTTGGGAAACCTTTTAGGAAAAAGCGAGAAAGAGAAAGAGAGAGAAGACTATATACATACTCTTTTTAAAGAAAACAAGAATGATAGCTACCATCAGACTACTTTTTATAGATAATTTCATTTTAAATTTTGCTTTTCTCATTAGAATGTGAATGTTTGGAGAAGATAGAGTACATTGAGACATCTTTATACCTACCATACATGCACTGTCATGCTCAATACAACTGAGTTTCTTGTCAATTCTGTTAAATCTTGGCTTCTCCCCCATTGTGTGCATAGGTTGTGTTCACGTGGGGCTAAATCAGGATGATCATTTTATAATACTGGAAATGTTCGAGAACTAAGACATTATCGATTTGACTTTTTTTTTACATTATAGATAAAGAAATTGAGTTATAGGGAGAAGAAGCGACATTATTTTCTTCCGAGCATGCTATGCAGACATTCAAAGATTCCATCAAGTCTTTTCCTTTTGGAAAGTCTAAAATGCAAAACGATAATACTTACTAATGATCAGCCATATTAGTGAAATCAAAGTAATTACTTGCATGATATTATTGCGTAGATATTAAACGTCAGCTACCTTGCTAACTGCTGGAAATTCAAAGAGAAAAGACATGATTCCCTGTATATAATAGCTCTAAGTCTAGTCTATAATGTGTAAGGTCCCTTGCTGGGAGCTCTGGGAGACTGTTTACCACTTAGTGTCTCATGGAGATGTTTTAAATGCAATTATGCACTCATGTTGCTGAAGTATTTTTCAGTTAAGTACTTTTAAGTTAAGATTATTCATTGAATTCTCTAATTGTTGGTTTAAAAGTTTCAAGATAAATTAGTTCTTTAAGATTAATGAGAGGTCATAATGATGACAAAATGTATATCTAGACTGGATATTCATTTTAACCATAATTTCAAAACAAAATGAACTGACCATGGGCAATGCATTCCTGGATTGAAAGCCTAGGTTTAAGAACACAAAACTCTATTGCTGAGTTTCAGGACAGAAGCAGCAGTAGCAGAAGTAACAACAATAATGTCAACAAGATCTCAGAAAGTTAAAAACAAATTCTTTAAATAGTTCTATGTTTTATATTGGATGTGAAAAGAGGAAGGACTGAATGATAATCAGTATATTTATTTAGAATCAGAGAAGGGCAGAGGACTCAAAAAACATTCAAAGAAATCTCACCTTAGCATTGATCTCAATCACAGAGAAAATGCAAATGTGATTCTGAGGATTATGTTTCACTGAGAGCAAAGGGGAGCAACTGAAAAGAGAGATGGAGAAGGTGACAATGAGATGGTGGAACTACTCGGGAAATTAAAACCATAATAAGGCACAAGTGGGTTGTGTTTCTGTCCCTTAGCAATAACAGAATGTGAAAAAAAGGGTCAGAGAGCAAAGGTTGAAGTTCAGCTTAGAAAATGAGGGCTGTCATGGGGCTTCAGGCTGTGCATATGGCAGGTGGAACAAGACTGACAAATTAGACAGCTCTGGACAATATTCATGGTTGAAAATCAGGTCTCTTCACTTTGCTACAAAAGACTGGGTCTAGTATAGGTAAGAAAGAGGAGTAGCATCATTTCATGGGCAATATGCTGTCTCAGCTTAGAAGAAGGTAGAAAAGGAGACTGAACAGGGAAAGCAGGTGTTGGGTGTGAGATTGGAAGTGTGAAAGTCAAAAAAGAAAACTAAAGAGAAAAAAAAACAGATGTGAGAGAGAAAAAGAAAGTGCAAGAAGGTAGAGATAAAAATGATATGAGAACCAATATGAGCAAGTTAGACTGTGAGAGGAAAAATAAATTGAAAGAGCAAGAAAAAATGTGTTGGGAGGAGATCAATAGACAAAGATGAGAGCTAAAGACAAAGGGTCAGAGGAAAGAAGACAGGCGAAAGCCTAAAAAGAAAAACAAATGCAGACACTTCACTGTAAATTCAGGCCTGTTTCAGTGTGTAGTGTCAAGGGGACAGTTCAGAGCTCTCTGCTGTCAGCCAGGAAGTAAGGAAGGGAGAGTGAGGAGGCAGAGGTGAGAACGGGGTTCAGGCACACAGGTAGGTCCGGTGGATGGAGATGAGCCCTTAGAATGACAGAGGCGGAAGCTCTCCTTTCCTTATCTACTGCATACTAAAACCAGAAGATTGGTCTTTATTTTTTCCCTTTTTTCTTTATCTACTGCATGCTAAAACTGGGAGATTGCTCTTTACTTTTTTCCTTACAAGTTATCTTTGTTTCACATGCTCTCCAAAGCCATTAAAATGTTTGTAGCAAAGCTTTTCAGTTGCTCTGTGTACAGGTCATAATATTCAGACCAAGAGGTTATTATAAGGAAGGGAGATTACTGGTTTTCCCAAGTGGAGATTTAAGTAATACTTAACAGTCTGGGCCATCTGGTGAATACCATGGAAAACAAATTGCCTTTCATAAGCAGTTTTACTATTGCTACTCCATGTTAATTTGGGTGGACAAACTATTCCTTAAGGGGTTTTGTACAGACAGAGAATAGACAGCAGCTTCTCTGTCCTTTCTCTGGCTTCTCAAGACTACAGAATGTCTTTGTTTTTCAGCCTGTCAGGGCCACAATGGTTGGGAATATTTATTTGCCTTCTTTTAAGAGTCAAGGTGACACCCACTAATAGATTAAAAGGTACTGGTTGAGCAACTACTATGTGATCAGACGTTATGAGACAGGCACAGAATTATAATTGTCTTATGGACTGTCAGTAAGTATAAATTTATACCCATAAATGTTCTATATCTTCATAAGTGCTTGGCATACACAGTGGTGCATTTGTCAAAATCAGTAAATGTGCACTTAAGATTGTGCATTTCATTGCATTTAACTTTTACTTCATAAGAAAAACCCTGTACATAAATATTGAAACCTATTCACCACTATGCATACTTGCACGCTGAAATATTTGGCGTGAAGGGTACTGATGTCTGCAATTTACTTAGAAATACATCAAAAATAGGATAGACTGATGGATGGAGAGGGATAGATAGATGAAAAAGTAAGAGCAGCAAATATTAAAACTTAGGTGGTGGTATATAGGTATTCACTATAAAATTCACTTTTGCTATGTTTGAAATTTTTGTATTTATTTCATGAAATAATCAGTAAACAATTAAAAGCTATTGATGTAGTACTAACTCTAGGAGTTAAGAGAGTGATGGAGTAAAGAAGGAAAAAAGGGATCTGGACAGAAGGAAGATAACGAGGTATAATTGTATCAGTTATTTATTGCTGCATAAAAAAATACTAGAAAATTTATGGGTTTAAAACACCACACAGAGATTGCCTCAACATGGCGGAGTAGAAGGTTGTGTACTCACTCCTTCTTGTGAGAGCACCAGAATCACAACTAACTGCTGAACAATCATTGACAGGAAGACACTGGAACTCACCAAAAAAGATACCCCGCATCCAAAGGCACAGGAGAAGCTGCAATGAGATGTTAGGACGGGCTCAATCACAATAAAATCAAATCCCATAACCACTGGGTGGGTGACTCACAAACTGGAGGACGATAATACTACAGAAGTCCACCCACTGGAGTGAAGCTTCTGAGCCCCATGTCAGGCTTCCCAACCTGGGGGTCCGGCAAAAGGAGGAGGAACGCCCAGAGAATCAGACTTTGAAGGTTAGAGGTATTTGATTGCAGGACTTTGACAGGACAGAGGGAAACAGAGGCTCCACTCTTGGAGGGCACACACGAAGTAGTGTGTGCATCAGGACCCAGGGGGAAGGAGCAGTGACACAGTAGGATACTGAACCAGACCTATCAGCTAATGTTGGAGGGTCTCCTGCAGAGGCAGGGGGTGGCTGTGTGTCACCATGGGGACAAGGACACTGGCAGCAGAAGTTCTGGGAAGTAATCCTTGGCATGAGCCCTCCCGGAGTCTGGCATTAACCTCACCAAAGAGCCTGTAGCCTCCAATGCTGGGTTGCCTCAAGCCAAACAACCAACAGAGAGGGAACTCAGCCCCACTCATCAGCAGACAAGCAGATTAAAGTTTTACTGAGCTCTGCCCACCAGAGCAACACCCAGCTCTACCCACTACCAGTCCCTCCCATCAGGAAGCTTGCACAAGCCTTTTAGTTAGCCTCATCCACCAGAAGGCAGAGAGCAGAAGCAAGAAGAACTACAATCCTGAAGCCTGTGGAGCGAAAACTACATTCACAGAAAGATAGAAAAAATGAAAAGGCAGAGGACTATGTACCAGATGAAGGAACAAGATAAAACCCCAGAAAAACAATTAAATGAAGTGGAGCTAGACAAACTTCCAGAAAAAGAATTCAGAATAATGATAGTGAAGATGTTCCAGGACCTCGGAAAAAGAATGGAGGCAAAGATCAAGAAGATGCAAGAAATGTTTAACAAAACCTAGAAGAATTAAAGAACAAACAAACAGAGATGAACAGTACAATAACTGACATGAAAAACACACTAGAAGGAATCGATAGCAGAATAACTGAGGCCGAAGAAGGGATAAGTGACCTGGAAGACAGAATGGTGGAATTCACTGCTGCGGAACAGAATTAAAAAAAAACAAAAGAAATGAAGATAGCCTAAGAGACTTCTGGGACAACATTAAATGCACCAACATTCACATTATAGGGGTCCCAGAAGAAGAGAGAGAGAAAGGACCCAAGAAAATATTTGAAGAAATTATAGCCGAAAACTTCCCTAACGTGGGAAAGGAAGTAGCCACCCAAGTCCAGGAAGTGTAGAAAGCTGAAGGCAGGATAAACCCAAGGAGAAACATGCTGAGATGCATAGTAATCAAACTGACAAAAATTAAAGACAAAGAAAAATTATTAAAAGCAACTAGGGAAAAATGACAAATAACATACAAGGGAACTCCCATAAGGTTAACAGCTGATTTCTCAGCAGAAACTCTACAAAGCAGAAGGGAGTGACACAATATATTTAAAGGGATGAAAGGGGAGAACCTACAACCAAGATTACTCTACCCAGCATGGATCTCATTCAGAATCTACAGAGAAATCAAAAGCTTTACAGACAAGCAAAAGCTAAGAGAATTCAGCACCACTAAACCAACTCTACAACAAATGCTAAAGGAACTTCTCCAAGTGGGAAACACAAGAGACGAAAAGGACTTACAAACCCCCCCAAAAATAAGAAAATGGTAATAGGAACATACATATAGATAATTACCTTAAATGTGAATGGATTAAATGCTCCCACCAAAAGACACAAGCTCGCCGAATGGATACAAAAACAAGACACATATATATACTGTCTGCAAGAGACCCACTTCAGACTAGGGACACATACGGACTGAAAGTGAGGGCATGGAAAAAGATATTCTATGCAAATGGAAATTCAAAGAAAGTTGGAGTAGCAATACTCATATCAGATAAAATAGATTTAAAATAAAGAATGTTACAAGAGACAAGGAAAGACACTACATAATGATCAAGGGATCAACCCAAGGAGATATAACAATTATAAATATATATGCACCCAACATAAGAGCACCTCAATACATAAGGCAAATGCTAACAGCTATAAAAGAGGAAATCAACAGTAACACAATAATAGTGGGGAACTTTAACACCTCACTTACCCCAATGGACAGATCATTCAGACAGAATATTAATAAGGAAACACAAGCTTTAAATGACACAATAGACCAGAGAGATTTAATTGATATATATAGGACATTTCATCCAAAAACAGCAGGTTACACTTTCTTCTCAAGTGCACGTGGCACATTCTCCAGGATAGATCACATCTTGGGTCAAAAATCAAGCCTCAGTAAAATGTAAGAAAACCAAAATCATATCAAGCATCTTTTCCAACAACAACACTATGAGAGTAGAAATCAATTACAGGGAAAAAACGTAAAAAGCACAAACACATGGAGGCTAAACAATACGTTACTAAATAACCAAGAGATCACTGAAGAAATCAAAGAGGAAATCAAAAAATACCTAGAGACAAATGATAACAAAAACACTGTGATCCAAAACCTGGGGATGTAGCAAAAGCAGTTCTAAGAGGGAAGTTTATAGAATTAAAAGCCTACCTCAAGAAACAAGAAAAATCTCAAATAAACAATGTAACTTTACATCTAAAAGGACTAGAGAAAGAAGAACAAACAAAACCCAAATTTAGTAGAAGGAAATAAATCATCAAGATCGGAGCAGAAATAAATGAAATAGAAACAAAGAACACAATAGCAAAGATCAATAAAACTAAAAGTTGGTTCTCTGAGAAGATAAACAAAATTGATAAAACATTAGCCAGACTCATCAAGAAAAAGAGGGACAGGACTCAAATCAATAAAATTAGAAATGAAAAAGGAGAAGTTACAATGGACACCACAGAAATACAAAGCATCATAAGACACTACTAGAAGCAACTCTATGCCAAAAAATGGACAACCTGGAAGAAATGGACAAATTATTAGAAAGGTATAACCTTCCAAGACTGAACCAGGAAGCAATAGAAAATATGAACAGACCAATCACAAGTAAAGAAATTGAAACTGTGATGAAAATCTTCCAGCAAACAAAAGTCCAGGACCAGGTGGCTTCACAGGTGAATTCTATCAAACATTTAGAGAAGAGCTAACACCCATCCTTCTCAAACTCTTCCAAAAATTTGCAGAGGAAGTAACCCTCCCAAACTCATTCTATAAGGCAACCATCACCCTGATACCAAAACCAGACAAAGGTAGTACAAAAAAAGAATATTACAGACCAGTATCACTGATGAATATAGATGCAAAAATCCTCAACAAAACACTAGCAAACAGAATCCAATTAAAAGGATCATACAACATGATCAAGTGAGATTTATCCCAGGGATGCAAGGATTCTTCAATATACACAAATCAGTTAATGTGATACACAATATTAACAAATTGAAGAATAAAAACTATTTGATCATCTCAATAGATGCAGAAAAAGCTTTTGACAAAATTCAACAACGATTTATGATAAAAAAAACTCTCCAGAAAGTAGGCACAGAGGGAACATACCTCAACATAATAAAGGCCGTATATGACAAACCCACAGCAAACATCATTCTCAATGGTGGGAAACTGAAAGCATTTCCTCTAAGATCAGGAACAAGACAAGGATGTTCACTCTCGCCACTATTATTCAACATAGTTTTGGAAGTCCTAGCCATGGCAATCAGAGAAGAAAAAGAAATAAAAGGAATACAAATTGGAAAAGAAGAAGGAAAACTGTCACTGTTTGCAGATGATATGATACTATACATAGATAACCCAGAAAACTACCAGAGTTAATCAATGAATTTGGCAAAGTTGTAGGATACAAAATTAATGCACAGAAATCTCTTGCATTCCTATACACTAACAATGAAAGATCAGAAAGAGAAATTAAGGAAACAATCCCATTCACCACTGCAACAAAAAGAATAAAATACCTAGGAATAAACCTACCTAAGGAGGAAAAAGACCTGCACTCAGAAAACTATAAGACACTAATGAAGGAAATCAAAGATGACACAAACAGTTGGAGACACATACCATCTTCTTGGATTGGAAGCATCCATATTGTGAAAATGATTATATTACCCAAAGCAATCTACAGATTCAATGTAATCCCTGTCAAATTACCAACGGCATTTTTTACAGAACTAGAACAAAAAATCTTAAAATTTGTACAGAGACACAAAAGACCCCGTATAGCCAAAGCAATTTTGATGGAAATAAACGGAACTGGAGAAATCAGGCCCCTTGACTTCAGATTATACTTCAAAGCTACAGTAATCAAGACAATATGGTACTGGCACAAAAAGAGGAACACAGATCAATGGAACAGGATAGAAAGCACAGAGATAAACTCACGCACCTAAGGTCAACTAATGTATGACAAAGGAGGCAAGGATATACAGTGGAGAAAAGATAGGCTCTTCAATAAGTGGTGCTGGGAAAACTGGACAGCTACATGTAAAAGAAAGAAATTAGAACACTCCCTAACACCATGCACAAAAATAAACTTAAAATTGGTTAAAGACCTAAATGTAAGACTGGACACTATAAAACTCTTAAAGGAAAACATAGGAAGAGCACTCTTTGACATAAATCACAGCAAGATCTTTTTTGACCCACCTCCTAGAGTAATGGAAATAAAAACAAAAATAAACAAGTGGTACCTAATGAAACTTAAAAGCTTTTGCACAGCAAAGGAAACTATAAACAAGATGAAAAGATAACCCTTAGAATGGGAGAAAATATTTGCAAATGAAGCAACTGACAAAGGGTTAATCTCCAAAATATATAAACAACACATGCAGCTCAATATTAAAAAAACAAACTACCCAATCCAAAAATGGGCAGAAGACCTAAATAGACAATTCCCCAGAGAAGACATACAGATGGCCAAGAAGCACATGAAAAGCTGCTCAACATCACTAATTATTAGAGAAATCTAAATCAAAGCTACAGTGAGGTATCACCTCACACCAGTTAGAATGGACATCATCAGAAAATCTACAAACAACAAATGCTGGAGAGGGTGTGGAGAAAAGGGAACTCTCTTGCACTGTTGGTGGGAATGTAAATTGATACAGCCACTATGGAGAACAGTATGGAGTTTCCTTAAAAAACTAAAAATAGAATTACCATAGGACCCAGCAATCCCACTACTGGGCATATACCCAGAGAAAACCATAATTCCAAAAGGCACATGCAGCCCAATGTTCATTTCAGCACTCTTTACAATAGCCAGGTCATGGTAGCAACCTAAATGCCCATCGACAGACGAATGGATAAAGGAGATGTGGTACATATATACAATGGAATATTACTCAGCCAGAAAAAGAAACGGAGTTGGGTCATTTGTAGAGACGTGGATGGACCTAGAGACTGCCATACAGAGTGAAGTAAGTGAGAAAGAGAAAAACAAATATCGTATATTAACGCATATATGTGGAACCTAGAAAAATGGTACAGATGAACCGGTTTGCAGGGCAGAACTTGAGACACAGATGTAGAGAACAAACGTATGGACACCAAGGGGGGAAAGCGGCGGGGCGGGGGTGGTGGTGTGATGAATTGGGAGATTGGGATTGACATGTATACACTAATATGTATAAAATAGATAACTAATAAGAAGCTACTGTATAAAAATATAAATTAAAAATAAATAAATAAAAATAAAACAATTTTTTAAAAAAAGAAACACCACACATTTACTATCCCATTGTTTCTGTGTCAGGAATACAGGAATGGCTTAGCTGGGTGGTTCTGTCCCAGGGTCTTTCATGAAGTTGCAGACAGGATGTGTTCAGGGATGCAGTCATTTCTTTCTTTCTTTTTTTTAGATTTTTTATTTTATGTGGACCATTTTTTTAAAGTCTTTATTGAATTTGTTACAATATTGCTTCTGTTTTATGTTTTGATTTTTGTCCTTGAAGCATATGGGATTCTAGCTCCCCAACCAGGGATTGAACCCTCACCCCCTGCCTTGGAAGGTGAAATCTTAACCACTGGACCATTCGGGAAGTCCCAGGGATGCAGTCATTTGAAGTCTTGCCTGGGGCCAGAGAATCTGCTTCCAAAATGGCTCACCTCACATGGATGCTGGCAGGAGGTCTCAGTTCCCCAGGAAGCAGACCTCTCCATTTGCTGCTGAGTGTCCTCACCACATGGAAGCTGGCTTCCCCCAGAGTGAGTGATCCAAGACAGAGAACCGGAAAGAGATGCCATACCTTTTATAACCTAGTTACACTCCATAACTTCTGCCATATTCTATTCATTACACTCAAATCACTAAGTCCAGCCCACGCTTAAGAAGAGAATTAGTTTCCATCTTTTGTGGGGAGGAATGTCGAAAAGTTTGTCGACATATTTTAAAACTACGATAAAAGCTTAGGTGGGATTTTAGTAGAATGGCTTGCTTTCATAAGCAGATGGTTAAGGAGTCCTCAGTCTCAGGGTTGCTGAGAGCCTTGTCTGAAGAAAACACAATACAGAATAAGGCAAAACAATAGCAAAGCACAGCCTTGACCTCTGTGAAGCCTGGGAGGAAGGCAAGGCTGAAAAATCTTTATTCTAGCAAAACCTCCTCATCTAGATGACTATAGAATTCCCACTGGGGCCTATGGATTCAGGGCTGGGTGAGATTGTGAACAAGGCTAACCTTAGTTTTCTTTGTTTTTTTTTTGTTTTGTTTTGGGGTTTTCTTTTGCGGTACGCGTGCCTCTCACTGTTGTGGCCTCTCCCGTTGCTGAGCACACACTCCGGACGCGTAGGCTCAGAGGCCATGGCTCACGGGCCCAGCCGCTCCACGGCATGTGGGATCTTCCCGGACCGGGGCACGAACCCATGTCCTCTGCATCGGCAGGTGGACTCTCATCCACTGCACCACCAGGGAAGCCCTCTTTGTATGTTTTAATTAAGGTAAAATTCACATTACACAAAATTCAGCTTTTTAACCATTTTAAAGTGTATAGTTCAGTGGCTTTTAGTATATTCCCAATGGTGTGAAGTCATCACCACTCTCTAATCCCAGATAGTCCCTGCCAAAGAAACCCTGTACCCATTAATGATCACTCCCAATTTTCTCCCTCCTACCACCCAACCACCAATCTATTTTTTTCTATATGGGTTTGCCATGACTTTATGGTTCTGAGTCAAGAACTAAAGAGGAACCAAGGTCAGACTACCTGCAGAGGAGAGTCTAACATGTGTGGGAAAGTGGGAATTGACAAGTCCAAGAGAGCTAGTGGAAAGATGATAGAATCCCAAGTAACAGAAAAGAGAGAATAATGTGAATATACTTACATAAGTAGTTTGGGGCCATATTATAAACTTAGACACACTGAAAGGGAGTGGTCATTTGAATGTGTATTACCTGAAAATTAAGGGTGATTCTAGAGCGTCCCTGGATTCTAAAATTTACTTTAGAAGAACATCCACACATTATCCTTGGCACATGATGAAAGATGTAGCGATTCAACCCCAAATTGGCTGTGTTCCAATAAGAAATGTCATCTAGCTATTTTAGAAGCATAGATAAGAATCTGGTGTAGAACAACTGACTAGTGAAAGAATAAAAATCTAGATGTCATTTTGAGGGACAGTTTGGGGAATCAGTACAGTGTATTGGTTAACTGTATCTTTTTGAGCTGGACATCCTATATTTGAATTCCAGCTCTGTGACCTTGGACAAGTGACTTAACCTTTCTGCCCTTTTGTAACCTAGGAAACTAAGTAATAGTAAAGTAAAATAATGCCCATTACATTTTAGGATTGTTAAGTGGAATAAATGAACCAACACGCTGAAGACTTATGAACAGTGCCCAGCACACTACTGCAAGCATCCACAGATGTTTGCACTGATCCCCTTACCGTTGAAGGAAGCACACTCTTTAGGGGAAACTAAAGAGATGTAATGTTTCTTTCATCCAATTATTTTAACATATAAAATCCTACATATTTTATACTAGGCCCTGGGCAGATGGAGTTTTAACTGTTCACAGTGTAAGACTGTGAACGAAGATACTGCAAATTCAGTCGCAGCATCAATCTGCTGACAGTAACGGTTTCCCTTTGACATTTCTCAAAACCAGGACACCGTCTTGAATGCTCCAAGTGTGTGAAAGAACACCTCAAAGAGACTCTAAGCTTTATAAGTATGAATCTGCATCTGGAATCACTCCTGTGAACAACACATTTTATGATTCAAATATCTCCTGGGATCTCTGCATCACCAACTCTTTTTAAAATAATGGAATTCTATAATGGAGAAAACATTGCTCTATAAAATATAAAGTTTGGCTGTCAAAAAAAAAAGGGAGAAAAAAAGGAATGGGTAAAAGATTTAGTAACTGAGTCCTACGGTTAGAAGTGGGTTGATAAGAGTCCTGCCAATAGGTCAAATGACCAGTGTACCACAGGTAAGCTGTGCTATCAAATCGGATAGAATATGTGGGAGACCAGGCTCCTTTATGCCTGGCTTTTAGGATACTTTGGTTCAGCTGAAACCTGCCAACATGTGCTAAGGATCAAAGTCATTAAAATAAAAAAAAGGATCAAAATGATTATTTAAATAGTACCACGAGAACTGAAGATAACCGTTTGGTAATACCACTTGCCAAACGGGTTGTGCATAAAATCAGCCTATCAACTGACTGTCAGTCTTTCTCCAGGATATGTTAAGTTTCAACCCAGTCCACTTTACTAGTCATCTAGAGATGACTGCTAATTTAGTAACCAAATTTGTAAAGGATTTTCGAATGAAATAAGGTGCAACAGAGAAAAAGGGGTAGGGGAGAGACAGAGAGAGAGAGAGAGAGAGAGAGAGAATAAATGTATTCATAAAACCCCAAATCTTCCTTTATGACTTATTCCTACAATCAGATCAGTGGGTATAGGGGATGCTTGATGACCTGTCAGATGAGTCCTGTGTATATATGTCATGATGCCATTGCAGATGGGTGTCAAAATCTCAACACTGCTGTTTAAAATTTCTGGCTGCTAGGCAATAGCTAACCTGCTTCTGGCCTATAAACAAGCCTGCCCCATCTACAAACTTATTGTAACAGTAAGCTGCATTAGCCAGCCAGGGCTCTATGTTTCTACTCAGGCCACTTGACGACTGTCCTATGTGTCCTGTGTTACACTGAATTCATTTCTGAAAGACTGAACTTCTGGCCTGCTGATGCATAACCATTCCATAATTCCCCCTCCACTTCTGATAACATATCCTCTATTTGCACTCTGCCTCTATGTGTTTAGGGTTCATATGCAATTTTTCTGACATTTGGACTTCAGTTTTTTTCTTTAGATTTCAGGTGAGTTTAACCCTTTGACTTTCAGTTTTCAATGTAGTTTAATATAGTTATCCCTGCACTGTCCCAGCCCACTAAAATCCAATGTCCAATGGGTGGCTAGGCCGATATTGACCTCTTAAGGGAGGAATTAAAAAAATGGGCCACTATTTAGACAGACATCTAGAAAATCCTCTGTCTTGTACAAATATAAGCAATACTAAACTGGACTTTGGCAGAGTTTTAAGAGACAAGGGAAAGAATAGAAACAGTCTGTTTAGTGCTCCCTCCCCAACTTTCTGGGATATATGATGGCTTAGGTACCCATTTATTTGATTGTCTAGCTTACTGATTGAGTTGAAGTAACTGCAGTCAGAAATAACAAAACTTTTATCACAGCGCAATGATGAAGGAATAGAGAGATTTATTCTGATCAGTGTTAGTATTTAGATATCAGAAGCATGAAATATCTACTTAAATTACTGGGAATTAATCATCGATGTAATATAGCCCACCTGAGTCAGGGCAAATTGACAAACTGATATCTGAAAAAAATATTTAGATATTACATTGAAAAGGCTTGGGTTCAAACTCTGATGCTGATGCTAAAAAACACCTTAGATGAGGGCAATGGAAATGTATCTATAGGAGGTGGTGTCTGAAGAAGCCAGACTGCTTTTTGGAACTCTTACTGAGTACATTAAAAACAAGTTTTACTAATGAGAAGTGATGTTGCTCTGTGGTTAATCATGTTAAAGAAATGTTCCACATAATCACTGTGAAATTGAATGTTGGTAAATAAGCTGCTTAATATTTATTTAAATAATTTTGTAAATGAAGAGGAATAGGAAATAAGACATTGGGTCATGATAAAAAGATTTGCCCTGAGAAGCCACTCATTTCAGAGAGCCAAAATATAATTGCAGATGTTCCAGGAGCTGTTGTAAAAGCGAGGGTATGGTTTCAGTTATCTAGATTGTCTTAGGAATTTTATGTGGATAAATCAGGTCATGCAATTCATGTATAAATGCTGGTCATTTTGATGGAAAAATGTAAAGGGAAGATCAGAGTTCAGACATTTGCATTCTCTTTGAGGTGTTTCTGAAGATCCTGTGGCCTAATAAAGCACAGCATTCTTGAGGGTGGGGAGCTGCTTGCCCTCTTTTCTTTAAAGTGACACCTTTGACTTTTGGAGAGGAATCAGAAGCATCACACAACTTTCTCTATCTAGAAATCAAAGGCCTGTATGATGACTTTAGGCACTAGCTAAGGAAAAATTTATTACTTACCCTGATCATGAGTGAAGAATTGTGACACCCATTACCAACTGGGAAAAGTCTCCTGGCAAAGTATCTGTGTAAGTAACTAAAACTTTTAGGAAATTATATCCCACTATCACTTTCTGTCTGTTGGATGCATAGATGATAAATATAAATAACACATATCATTTTTGTGACTATATGTGCTTCATAGAGATCTGTAATGGAAAATGTATTTTATATATTCCATAATGTAAAATTTATTATATATAAGAAAGCACAATGTATATAAGCATGGAATCACCAAGAGACTTTTGAGTACTGTTATTGAAAATATGATATTTAAGGAGTTGCCATAGAGAAAAGGCCTATAGATTTATTAAACAGTCTTTGAAAACCATAGAGACTGGAAGGGCTTCTCTTTTGGCAAAAAGACATTAAGAAGAGGTGATGCTGAAGTCACCATTTTTACAGTTGATTGGGAGACTACTATGTACCTGTAGCTTTACTTACATTATATTAGTCCTTCAAATTACCCTACAAAGAGGTTCTTATTTCATTTTATACACAAGGAAACTAGGAAATAGGAAGGTTAGATAATTTGGCTAAGTTTACAGAGCCAGTTAAGTGGCAGAGCTGAGATTTAAATCCAGATCTATCTGACCCATAACCCATAATCTTTCCAGTATGCAAAATAAAATGATGTTGATTAGATAAATGAATAGTGCTATTCCTGTTTCCTTCTGCTGACATGTGTGAATGGTGGGTTCCTAAAGATATGTCAGAGATTGCTGAGTTGCCAGTGGGCCTCTTCAGGTAGAAGGTGTGCTGGACCTGAGTATTATTAAAAAAGTATTCATTCATCACATATGTTTTGAGGCCCCTCCATGTTTATGACGTACTATGAAGTTTGACAGGTGATACAAAGGTGACCACATCTGCAACTCAAATAGCGCATGCAGGGCTAATCTTTAAAATGTAAAAATGACCTAAGAGCAAAGATTCATGAAAGACTGGAATGATAACAAGAACACTGAGGGCGGGGCTTGTGTTACATGCACATCAGAGTGAAGATGATGATATTTTAATCTGAAAAAGCAAAGGCTGAGAGAGACACGAGAGCATCAGATCAGGACTCAGTTGACCCTTTGGCTTCATAACCCTGAGAAAATAATTTAAAACATTTGAGGTTTCAACTTGCTCTTTTGTGGGGATCCTAGGAAAGCCTTTATGGTGTCTTGGTTTCCTTATTTTTGATGCAGGATTAGTAGTATCGACTTTGCCTATCTCAGATCATTGTTTTAAGAATCAATTTGAGGAATTCACGGAGTTTTAAGTTCTAAATAAGTGAAAGGAATCATCAACTTTATGAAAATAAAATTAGTCCCTAGGAACCTTCAAATATGATTGACAGATATGAGAAGCACACAAATTCAACATATGATCCAACAGACCCCGGTTAGAGAGATACAAATGAGGGGCCATGCTCAGGTGGGAACTCAGCTGGAAACTGAGGGTGGTCATTTGTTTAGAATTAGATATAACAATACTCTCTAAACCTCAAAAGTGTTGGTAGTGTGGTATAGGTAATTGTTCATTAAATTTGAAATGTCTATGGAATGATCATAACATTGTAGGCTACTGACTGATGCTGAGTCATTTAATCTGGATGTAAAGTGGCAAATATATTATGAGGTTTTCTGAAAAGGAAAACCAGGGTTTAAGTGATTACCTGATTTTGAGCCTTTTTTTTTCTATGCAAGGAGAAAAGTGTTGGAAGTGAGCTATCACCTGTTTTAGGAAGGAGGTTGTATATGGTGAAGGAGGATCAGTGCTGGACTTTGACATTTTTTAAAAAAAAATTATTGGAATATAGCTGCTTTACAATATTGTGCTAGTTTATACTGTACAGCAAAGTGAATCAGCTGTGTGTATACATATATTCCCTCTTTTTGGGATTTCCTTCTCATTTAAATCCCAATGAAACCTATGGCAACCACAAATGGATGGAGCGCTCTGATTATTACCTTGTCACTGCTTTCTGGAGGATACTTATCTTGCAGTGCCTCCCATACCCTTTACTATCCAGCATCCCATTAACTGGAAACTGTCTGTTGACAAACACTCCCCACTCATAGAAATAACTCCATGTTAACTGAGGCTCATATAGATGATGCATTGGCCTCATAATATGATTCTAAAGCCAATTCTGAATCATCAAGGTGTGATGAATTATGTTCAGAATAAATTTTATGCCCTGAATATTTTATTATGTTCTATATATCTTATAATAGGTAGATTATTTCAGTTATGAGTTTCTGATTGTCAGAACATCTGATTAATGAGAACACTTTCCTTCCCAATGCTGAATAGAAGTTACTATCTTACTGATCTAGTGATGTCATGGATTGGTGAAAATTCAAATTGGATCACATTCCTGGGGTTACAAAATTTGAGTTCAATGCCTTCCAGAAGGTGAGATTTGGGATATGAAGGGAGAAGAGAGATGCTGCAAGGAGCTGGAATAGATAATGGACAATTCACATTTATCCATCTATTACCTATCTATCATTATCCATGCAGCCTCATTTTTAAGCATCTTGAGAACTCAGTGACACAGGAAGGAGAAGAATGTAAGCTAGTAACTTAAGGGGCCAGGGCCAGGAGAACAGATTTGACTGAGATGGTCATTAATCCAAATCTCAATATCCAAGTGGCCATAACACTGCTCCATAAAGAGGTCCGATTCTTTAAATGGCAGCAGAAATCTCACTTAAAAGACTGTTTGGGGTGGTTAGTAGTATTGTGATTATGTGGAGAAGAATGTCAGCCAAAATTTGTGGTGTGGACAGCTGGGACTCAGAGTCCAGCAGAGGTTCGGGGCCCCCAGGAAGATGCACAGGAATTCAGGGCCAGGTGTTTGCCTCAAAGGGGAACTGTGGTGCAATCTGTACATCAGAGCAGAAGCCTGACTCTAAAAGGGGGTCAAGATAAGAGAAGTTAGAGGAAAAGGCTGAAGCTTAGAAGACATGAGGGTGTCCAGGCTATCTTTGGATACCAAAGATGCCAGTCTTCAGGAAACTATGCTGATTTCACTTACTAGGAAATTTTAGATTTTCTCCTACATTTGGGGGATGAGTCTACAGGCTGAAGATCTTTATACCTACAGGCAAACAGGGCTTTGGTTGTAAGGATCACACTGACATGTTTCCATTGCTATTCTGCCGCCTACAAACTTTCTGTTCTGATAAAGTTCTCTCAAAGAGAAATGATGTGAGGTAGGCAGCCATCCAGGTCATTATAGACACTGTCACATTTTGGGGTTCTTCAAAAGAACTTTTCCTAATTATAAGTTTTGATTGAATGAATCCATTCTGAACCTTTAGAGATGTTACAGAAGGGATGGTTGGATAGGAGATAATGCTGTAGTTAGAGCAGCTTATGAAGGATTTTGTTGTTGCAAATGTAAAAACAGAATACATTTAATCAAATCAGATGGGTAAAATGAAACATAAATCAGTGCCTCATAGCTACTCATATTTTTGTTTCTATTTTACAACTAACATTTTAGGTCTATTCCCACGATAGGCTGACTTTTAAAATTTTCATTTAAGAATTTGCAAGGGGGCTTCCCTGGTGGCGCAGTGGTTGAGAGTCCGCCTGCCGATGCAGGGGACATGGGTTCGTGCCCCGGTCCAGGAAGATCCCACATGCCGCAGAGCGGCTGGGCCCGTGAGCCATGGCCGCTGAGCCTGCACGTCCGGAGCCTGTGCTCCGCAACGGGAGAGGCCACAACAGTGAGAGGCCCGCGTGCCGCAAAAAAAAAAAAAAAAAAAGAATTTGCAAGGATAAGGATTTAATCTGAACATTGATCTTCATTAAGCCAGGTAGTTTAAAACTTTCAATATTGTCATGGTTTTAAAGCTGTACGCGAAGGCTTTATCTCTTCCCATTGAACGTGGGAGAGAAGGGAAATCTGTAACCGCGCTGGTGATCAGATTGTGGCAGAAGTCACACCTCTTGGCTTCTGATGCTTGGTTAGAAAAGGCCACACAACTCCTGCTAGTTTCTTTTGGGAAATTCTGTCTAAGAGCCTTTGGCTGCCATGTAAGAAGCCCAGCTACTCTGAGACAAGCATGTAGAGAGAAAACATGGAATGATCACATGCACAGAGAGATGTCCAATGAGCCCCGGCTGTTCCAGTCGCAACTGTTTTGAGTCTTCCCAGTCCAAGCACCAGAGAAGTGAATAAAGAACTATTTGGATCCACTTAAGTCACTATTCCACTGTAACCTCTTTAAAGATGTTGAGCAAGAACTGCCTCACTGTCTTAGTCCATTTGAGCTGCTTTCACAGAAGTACCATCAACTGGGTAGCCTACAAACAACACAAATTTATTTGTCACAGTTCTAGAGGCTGAAAAGTCCAAGATTATGGTGCCAGCAGATTCAGTGTCTGGTGAGAACCCTGCTTCCTCAGAGATAGGCATATTCTCACTGTAACCTCACATAACATGATGGAAGGAGCAAAGGAACTTTCTTGGACCTCTTTTATAAGGACATTAATTCCATTTATGGGGCTCCACCCTCATAACTCAATCACCTTCCAAAGGTCCCACCTCTTAATATTATCACGTTGGGCACTAGATTTTCTTTTTTTCCTTTTTTTTTTGGCCTCACCACGTGGCTTGCAGGATCTTAGTTCCCCAATCAAGGATTGAACCCAGACCCCAGGCAGTGGAAGCGTGGAGTCCTAACCACTGAACAGCCAGGGAGTTCCCAGATTTTCAACATATGGATTTTCTGGGGAATACAACCATTCAATCTATGACACTCACTGAGCCCAGTCAATTCCTAGATTCATTAACAAAATTAATAGTTGTACTTCTTTAAGCCTTTCTTTTGGGGAAGTCATCATTTGGCAATAGATAACCAAAACACAATTTAATGACCAATTCTATGGAGTCTCTGCTTCCTTTTGGAGGGGAGGGGGTACAGGTGGTGGTGGTAGTGAGAAGCATCGTCACTGAGTTTGATGGGATGGTGAAATGGGATCAGATGGAAGTTGCCCCCTACTGCAGCAATAGTTCCTGTCTTTCTACTCGCTAATTTTACACTGTCCCTTCTATCTTCCCCTTCCCTTCCTGCCCTGCTTCTATGACAAAAGAGGGACACATGTGTTCATTGCACCTCTTTTCGGAGCACATAGGTAGACTTCTAGAAGATTCCCTGTCTCTCTTGAAGTTAGGCTGAGGTCAGAGTGATATAAGCATGCCCCCTTCTTGCATGCCTAGCTCTAAAGCCTTCCTATGTGACACTTGGATACTCCCTCTTTTCTTTCAGCAGTGATCTTGGAGGCCATGTTTCAGAAGGTGTAGGAGGACAATGCAACCCGCATCAGCTGTGACATGAGAAAGAAATAAACTTCTACTTTGTTAAGCCACTGAGATGCTGAGTATTGAGGCTGTTTGTCCAGCAGCCAGTGAGCATTACCCTAACTTATACAGAATCCTTTGATCTGACTCACTTTTTGCTGACATGGAAGCAAAAAGGGGGAGCAGTCCTTTCTGTGAATATCTCACAAAACCTCAGCCCAGCCTTTCACTCATTTTTTTCTTTCAGTTTTATCGAGATATAATTAGCATACAGCACTGTATAAGTTTAAGGTGTAGAGTATAATGATTTGACTGCCTCTCATTTCCAACCCTCCTGTGGGGTACATAGAAGATGATCAAAGAGGCAGAACCCCCTTGGGTCTCTGAGACCTACTCCCTTGTTATACCCACCTCAATCTTATAAAATCACATGTTTGTAACATGTGCTAAAGGAACTTAGCCGTCATGTTTCCCTGCCATTGTGGCCTATGATTTACACAGAAGAGATCAAAATTCTGTATTTCATAACTGAATTTTCTCTCCTAAAGAAATCACAGTAATAAACTTCAAAGCAGATGACACAAGAGTTGGGGGAAGAAATGTAGAGAAAACTATCAACTCCCCCCCTACCCCAAAAGAAGACTGATCTTTCTTAAAGATACTGTTTTTTTCAGTCAAATTAAAATATGTTTTTCCACAGATAAGTCAACTTCTCAATTGATGGTCAATTCAAGGAAGATTGAGTCAGTTCAGAAAATAAAACAGTGGTGTAGAAAAGTTAAGCTATTATCTGGTTTTTCAGTTGAAGTGTTCTCAAGAGTTGTGTATTTTCCAACTGTCCCCCCTCTTCCCAGTGAAAAGGGAAAGAGATGAAATAATACCCTCAAATGCTCTTCTAATTGTCATAGTCATTACCTCTTTCCCGATTGTTCTGTATTTTTCTCTCCCACACACAAACACATATGCATTCGGGTTTCTAATCGTCCACCAGCACACGAGAATCATGGCCATCTTAGATATTTGGAGATGCTCAAAGGTGATGGGGGGAGGGGAAGAGGGACCAACTACCCTTTGCCCCAGGAGGGAGCTCTTCCTGCCCAGAAGCTAATAGCGCAACATCGCCCCACAGGTCATTCGACCCCACAGTTAAGAAAAAATGCTGGCACCGGAGATAAAAGGGACATAATGAAAATGTAAACGAAAAACTTTATACCAGGCATGGCCTGACAGAGGGAAGATTGATATCCCATGATGCTTTGTCTTGATGAGACAATGAAAAATAACCACCACAGCAGCTGTGTCAATATCAGACTTGGTAATGCACCACTGGCTGTGGGTTTTTATTTAATCCGCTTTGCTTTAAGATGATAACGGTTGTTACTTTTCAGTGCCTGTCTGTCAGCGCCCAGCATTGCAATATTCCTCCGCAGCTCTGCGAGCGGGTTTCATTTATTTTAAAATACCATTTCACACACTGCTGACTTTTAACAGTGTTCTGTGTGAGTTTGTGAGATTGAATAGTGACAGAAACAACACTTTTTATGAGAATACAGAATATTAAAAACGGGGCACAATATACAGATGGCAGTTTTCACTACAGCTTGTTTTTTTCCCCCTTGCTTCTGCTACTGAGCTTTCCCACTGAATGCATTTGTAGTAACACCATAAATGTCACTTTCACTGACTGCCTTTTGGCATTTTATTTAAATGGAATTCAACTCCCGCTTGCTGCTGCCACTGTTGCCGCTGCTGTTACCAACTTGTTTTAGGGTGGCTCTGTTTTACAGAATCGTCCCATTGGCTTCATTCTTTGGGGTCCCAGATTGGGAAATATAGGAATAACTGCTCAAACCCTAATGGCAAGGAGTCAAGGTCCAAGGATTCCAAAAGAAAATCTTTACCAGCAGAGGTTACTATAGACATACATGTTTGACCTTCACAGCCACCACTTAGTGGAAAATACTTCTCAACTCTGAGAATACTTCTGACTGGGACATAAGTTACTTCCTTGTTGTGGGGAAAAAACAATATATACAAACTGTCTTCAGTTGAAAGCCACAGGAAAACAGAGAGACAGGGCTCTGAGTGACATATCTGGGCCTTGGGTCTATTATTACTGACTAGCAATACTTTGGTTGGGACGTTTACCTGGGACCTGGCTTCTCTCTATCGATTCTTATCTTGGCAGATACATGCTTATGCCACTGGGCCTCTAGACACGTACAAGAGGTGGCATCTTGCTGCCAACATGATGTTGACGTGTGCAAATTCCCCTTTCTCTCTTGCATGAAACATCTGTTGCTCCATCAATTCCAGAGACAAAGTAGAATAGACAGGGGTGGTGAAGCCTTTTCCTGGGAGAACCTGCAATTTGGGGAAAACTGGATTCTTGTCTAGGCCAAATGAGGCTAGAAATGATCTGCTTAATGCAGCCATATAAATGTGTTCACATCTCACAGGCTCGGGCCTGAATCAGAGGCCTAAGAGATTTCTAGCTGAGAGCTCAAATTTTCAGAAAATTGGAATCTTTATGGAAAAAAAAAGTTAAACAGAAAATGCAATTCAAAACCTCAGTCCTGGCCTGTATACTGTGGCCTTCATGGCCCTCTTGTACAATACCCCTTAGAAACAAGTAAAGATGGGAATATTGGGTAGGTCTAAAAGCATTTTTACAAACCTGACTAGTTTGTGGAGACATCTAAAAGTCTGTCTCAATCTCTTTTTATCCTTTTAATTTGAAAAGTTGGGAGAGGTAGGAATGGGAGACTAGAGAGATCCCTATAAAATAAACTTTGGAATCTCTTTGTTTTGGACTGTTTATACTTCAGATTAACTTCCAGAAGCCTTTCAGAAGTGCTGAAGCAAAGGTAATAGGACAACAAATTAGGCCACAAAACTATTTAAATAAATTGGGGAAATGAAACTATTCAAGACCCCTGACATAAAGGAGGAAAGAAAGAGAAAAGAGAAGTAGGACCCAGGCAAGGACAACGTTTTATACTATTTATGCATTTCAGATAATACCTAGCACAGAAATCTGTTGCTTCAAATGCACTCCCATCTCAGTGAATGGGAAAAACATCTAAGCAGCTTCTTTAGACAAAAATCTTGGGTGTCATTCTAAACTCCTCTTGTTTGGCAACCTTCTCCTCCAATCAATCACTAAGTCCTGACAGGAGATCTACTTAATATGATTTAAATGCATCTATAATTCTCTCCATCCTCACTTCCACCAACATTAAATTGTATCACTGTTGATGTATCAGTAGTCTCCTTGTTCCCTTTTCTCCTCAGATCCATCCTTAATAATGTTGCTGGAATATTATTCTAAACAAACACCTGGCAGTGACACTTCACCCTTCAAAATCTATGCACTGTTCCTCGCTGATGTAACCTCATGAAAGAAGCTTTCTCTGAGTGCATGAGTTCACTGCCATCTTTATCCTCCTTTACTTACTGTAAGTATCTCTCATGTGACTTGGCCTGTGTTTGTTGAACTTTTTTTTTTTTTTTTTTTTTTTTTTTTTTGCGGTATGCGGGCCTCTCACTCTTGTGGCCTCTCCCGTTGCGGAGCACAGGCTCCGGATGCGCAGGCCCAGCGGCCATGGCTCACGGGCCCAGCCGCTCCGCGGCATATGGGATCCTCCCAGACCGGGGCACGAACCCGTATCCCCTGCATCGGCAGGCGGACTCTCAACCACTGCGCCACCAGGGAGGCCCTGTTGAACTTTTTTAATCTTCTCATTTACATATGTCTTTTCTCCTGTCTTACAATGTAAGGGATCACATTTACGTTCTTTGGTATCATCAACAGGAGCTAGTTGGCTGTTGGGTGCAGTGCCAGACCCCCGATAAATTCTGGGTAAGCATTCATAGGGTTTACTGAATGTTTGTGTCTGTGTAATATGCAGCACAGTGCCTGACCCAGTTATCAATGATAGAGTTTTTGAAACTTAAGGCACTAGTTATGAGGCAGAAGAAAAGCAACTCTCTACTGTGTGTGATGGTCACCAGCATGATCTTCAGCCAAGCTTATAAGTGAGGGAAAATCCCTTGTCTGAGGACAGAGATCTCAGGGTTTGCCTAGAAAATCTTGGGATAGAGACTGTATTTTTCCTCCCAAATCCTTCTGCTCAACTACACTGACTTTTTTTTTTTTTTTTTTGGTATGATTAGAATTGAGGTCAGTATCTCTTCTCTTGGGCTGTTGAGAAGAACTAGACGCATCTCTCTCACTGTCTTAACTAGACAGTCAGCAAAGGAGTGATGGGACCTCCCTTTCAAGGGTTTGTGAACCATCTATCTCTCTCTGGAAGGGAAAATTGCTATTGGAAAGGTGGGCAAATCTCATCTCTAAGTTTCTTCTTCCACTGGTTCTTTATATTTTAGGCTTTGTCACTGAATGTGTATAATTAATTTGGACTGACAATTTCATTTTTTAAATGGGAATAGCTGTTATTTTAAAATTTCTGTGGATTTTGGGAGAACATTTTTGACTTTATGATTTCTAGAAGCTCTCTTTGTAGTCTTTCTCTCCCTCTCTCTCTGCCTTTTGTTTTTTCTCTATATTTTGCATCCTCTACTCACCTCACAAACATATATGCCTTTTATTTATTTATTTAGTTAGTTAGTTTCATAGTGATAGTCCTTAAAGGTACTATCTCTTTCCATGACCTCCACTTAGGATCAAAAGGAAAAAAAAAATATTGGGGAGAGTAAAACTCAGCTAAAACAAGTTTACCTAAAGATGCAGCCCAAATGTCTTTTCCTTTAGCTTCCATAAGAAATCTAAAACTAAAAGCTGAAAAAGGTGACAAAAACAAAGGTGTCTTCCAGGATGAACCAAAGGATCTTTCAGGATGGGACACTAATTGCATTCTTCTCCAGGCAACTTTGACCTGTGTGACTGGCAGGAAGTCCAAGCCCTCTGTGACCCAAGAAGCATCACCACAGTAGGGTTGTCAGAAGTGGAGCTGTGAGTCAGCTGTTTCTCCAGAGTCTTCCTACCAAGAAGTATTTCATTTTCAAGAGAAAGAGAAAAAGTGTCCTCCCTCACTATTCCTCCAGCCTCCATGAGTAAAACAGTTCCTAAATTTCCAGGGCTTAAAATCAGAGCTAATTTGAAAAAAATATTTAGAGGCCTTTCAATGCCTAAGCACACAAATACAAACCTTTTTTTTTTTTTTTCTTTTTAACCCTAGAGTTTTTCTCTCCATTAATTCAAGGCAACAAGAACTGGTACAGTTTCATCCTACCTCATGCCCCCATCCCTTTTCCCAGCCCAGACTCCAGAGCGAAGTTTCTGGGCCTCTAGCCACATCGGATTTCCTAAAAATTATAATTCACTTAAACTAACATTCTTTGCTTTTTCTCAAGGTATTATGGGTGACTGTAGACTTCCTGTCATTTTATCATCTTCAAAGAGGACTTTGATATCTGGCTAAAGCTTTCTTGGTCTCTCCAAAAGACATCTAAAATATTGGGGAGACGGGCTTCCCTGGTGGCACAGTGGTTGAGAGTCCACCTGCTGATGCAGAGGACACAGGTTCGTGCCCCGGTCCGGGAAGATCCCACGTGCAGCAGAGCGGCTAGGCCCGTGAGCCATGGCCGCTGAGCCTGCGCGTCTGGAGCCTGTGCTCCACAATGGGAGAGGCCACAACAGTGAGAGGCCCGTGTACCACACACACACACACACACACACACTATATATACATATATATATATATATATATATATATATATATATATATATATATGGGAGATTTGGTGTCTTTGTTGACATCACATCCAATGCCCCCAAATTACAGTTCCTTGCCATGTTTGATTCTAATCTTTCTTCTGTCTCCTCCCCTCCAGCACCCCTGTAATATTCTATTTTCTGACCTAAACTTTGTCTTCCTTATGTTTGTCTCTGTTATTTACACTACACATCAGTGCTCTGCTCTAACTGTGATCTCCAATTCTTTGACTCCTCCTGTTCTCCAAGTCTGTCAGGACACCCACCCCTGCCTGACTTCTCCTCACTCACAATCCAGGATAGTCACCATCCTAGTACATCATGGAATCTTTTGGTGGGGACCATGGCCATCCCTCACTCCCTTGTTTTCCTGCCCCCTTCTCTCAGGGCTGCTCAAGAACCATGCCACGCATTCCTTGTCTACTTCTCTGCTCACCTTCCAAAGCAGTTCTTTCAAGGCTTCACTTTTCCTTGCAAGTTCCCTGCCTCCACGGCTAGCCTTCTTCCCAGAAGGAAATAGAGGGCATTAGGCTTCCAACTAGCCCACTGCTGGATGCTCATACCCTTGTGAAATTAACTATCACTTATATTCTAAGCACTCCCAAATCTGTACTTTCATTTCCAGCTTGTTCTCTTCACTGATATTGGAGCTCATGAATCCCACTCCCTAATGAAAATTTCTTGTTGATTGTTACTCATTTGTCTTAAAAATCAACAGGCCCCACACTGAATTTATTATATTCCTATTCTTAAACCTGGGATGTAATATAAACTTCATCATATATTCATGTTATTTTGAATTAAGTCAGAAAAGAGAACAACTAAATGATTTTAAAACTATTGAGAAATAGAGCCAGAAGGACTTAATGATCAACTGAATATTCAGGGATAGCCACAAGTCTAGGATAATCTCTAGATTTAGCTTTAAGTGACCTGGGTTGTGTGGTTTCCTAACAGGAGAGGGAATATAAAAGGAAGAATGCATTCAGCAGTTAAGAAAATGAGGTCATTTCTGGACAAGTATAATTTGAATGAATTTGTTATTCAGAATGCAGGTAAGTAAATGAGTTTTGGATTCAGGTAATAGAACTGAAAGTAAAAGATATATTTTGAAATTATCAGTATAGAAGTGGTAGAAGTTGTTGGGCTGGAAAATGTTGCCCAGGAAGATTTTCAGTGAGAAAAGATCAAGAGTAAAAGCCTAGGGAACATCATTGTTTAAAGGTAAGTTGAAAAAGGAACCTGAATATGAAACTAAGGAGAAGGTGATAACACACAAGTAAGTTGGATAATTTGAGGGAAAAGAAGTGCTCAAAAGCATCAGATGTCAAGAAGAAATTAACTATGATAAGAACTGTTCAGTGGCTGTTGGACTTGGCAATTAGTGGGTAATTACTGACATTAGCAATAATCATATCAGTGGAGGGGTTCACGGGGAAGACAGATTTCAGTGGGAAAAGGAGGGAATGTAAACTCAAATGGGAGAGAGGGACACATGCAACATCATCTGTAGCATAAAGCAGACCTGCGGAGAGCTATAATACAGATATTGATGGGCTGTGGGCGGAGCAGGGAGAAGCATTTCCTGTGAGTTTGGAGATTGGTGAAGGCTTCTTTGAAAAGGTAATATTTCAGCATGGCTTTTTAAGGATAGGCAGGATTTTTAATCCATGTTATTGAAGAATAGTTTACATATAATAAAACGTGCACATTTTTAAAATGTGCACATTTTAAGTCTGCAGTTCAAGGAGTTTGACAAATATTTGTACCCATGACAACCTCAGTCAATATATAGACCATTTCCATCATCCTAAAATATCCTGTCATGCCCAAATGCAGTCAATACTTACTCTACTCCTAGTGCCAGTCAACTCCTGCTTTTCTTTCAGTCACTGCAGATTAATTTTTTTCTGGTCTGTAATTCCCTATAAATGAGATCATAGATATGCATTCTTATGTGCAGTATAATTTTTTTTTTTTGCTATTCATGCATGTGGTTGCATATTTAAGCAGTTGTTTCTTTTAATGGTGAGTAGTATTCCATTGTATACCACAATTTGTTTGTCCATTCACCTGTTGATGGACATTTGGGTTGTTGCCAGTTTGTAGCTACTGTGAATAAAGCAGTTTATAAATATTCATGATCAAGTCTTTCTGCGGACACATATTTTTACTTTTCTTGGCTATATACATAACAGAGGAATTTCTGTGTCATATGGTAAGTGTAACTTCATAAGAAATGGACACATTGTTTCACGAAGTGGTTGTAAATTTTTACATCCCAATCAGCAATATAGGAGAATTCCAGTTGCTCTACATCTTCATCAGCAGTTGATATGTCAAGTTTTTCATTTGTTTGTTTGTTTGTTTGTTTTTTCGGTACGTGGGTCTCTCACTGTTATGGCCTCTCCTGTTGCGGAGCACAGGCTCTGGACAAGCAGGCTCAGCGGCCATGGCTCATGGGCCCAGCCGCTCTGTGGCACGTGGGATCTTCCCTGACCGCGGCACGAACCCTCGTCCCCTGCATCAGCAGGCGGACTCTCAACCACTGAGCCACCAGGGAAACCCAATATGTCAGGTTTTAAACTTTAGCCACTATAGAGGGTGTGTAGTGATATCTCATTATGGTGGTCAAGTGTTTTTTCTGCATGAGACAAAATCTTGTAGTTTTTCTGTGGTTTATTTTATTGTAATGTCTCTTTGGAATCAGTTTAATGTTGGCCTCAAACAGTGGGTTGGGAAGCATACCCCCTTCTCTATTTCCTGAAATTGTTTGCATAAGTTTAGTAATAGTTATTTCTTAATTGTTTGATGGAACTCAGAATGAAGCCACTTGGACTTGGAGTTTTCTTTGTGGGAATGTTTCTAATAAAAAATGTAATTCCTTTAATAGATTCAAGACTATTTAGCTTTTGTATTTAAGGACATTTTGGAGATGTTTTTCAAGGAATTCATACATTTTATGTAAATTGTCAACTTTATAGGCAGGAAGTTGTTTTTAATATTCCTCTATAAGAGTATTTGGAAATGTTTTATTTGGAAATGTTTTCAAGTTTACAAAAAGAATTGCAAAATAAATTCCAGAAAAACCCATGTCTTTTACTCAAATTTACCTCTTGTTAACATTTTACCTCATTTGCATAATTATTTGTTCTGTTGTCTCTCTCTCTCATAATTTTTCTGGATCTTTTGAGGGTAAGTTATATACATCGTGACCATTTGCCACTAAATACTTCAGTGTGTGTTTTCTAAAAATAAGGATATTATTTTACATAATCATAGTCCAGTTATCAACTTCATATATTTACATTGATTCAATGTTTTTATCTAGTCTATCATTTATATTCTAATTTTGTCAGTTGATCTAACATTGCCCTTTATCACAAATTTTTCTCTGTTCCCTAGAGGATTCAGTCTGGTATCAGGCATTGTATTTATTGGGTTGGCCAAAAAGTTTGTTTGGGTTTTTCTGTAAGATGTTACGAAATTTATGGCCAACCCAATAGTTATCATGTATATTTAGCTTCCATTAATCTGGATCATTTCTATAGTCATTCTTTGACTTTTATGATATTTTGGAGGAATACAGTCCCCTCCCTTTAAAAATAGTTTTTCCTTTTTTAACTTTTGTATTTCTTATTCAAGCTGTTTGTTAATATCCTCGTGTGCTTGCTTAAATTACTGTGCTATTGTTATATTCAACTTTGTCATTCATTGCATTTTTTTTCAGAGACTTATCAGTAGAAAAATCTGTTTACAAATTCTGACATTTTGCAGTAGTTTTGTGTGGTTGTGGTTTGGTTTATCTCTACTTGTATTCATTTTGTAGATAGGATTCCAAATTTGACAACACCCTCTACTGGCCTTTTTGGCCTTCTCTGCTCATAAGCTGTTTTTCTTTATTATTGATATATAGCAATTTCATTATGATGTTCTTGGTGTAATTTTCTATATGTTTATTCAGCTTGGACTTTGTTGAAAGTAATGGATCAATGGGTTTATGACCATCATCAAATTAGACAATTTTCAACCATTATATTTTCAAATATTTTTTCTATTCTCCTTTCTGTGGCTAAAATTTATACTTATTTTCCCACAAGCCACTGAGTCATTGATCATCTTGTTTTTGCATCTTTTTTCTGTGTTTCAGTTTGGATATTTTCTATTATTATGACTTTAAGTTCAATGACCTTTTCTTCTTCAGTATTTAATGTTTTAAGTCTGAACTATGTAATTTTCAGTTCAGATACATTTTAATCTCTAGAAATTCTATTTTTTTAACACCTTTTATTTCTTTCCACATTAAGTCTGTGTGTTCATTTTAATTTTTGAGCATATTTTAATATTTAAAATAGCTGTTCTAAAGTCTTACTAATTTAAGGTTTTCTTTCCTTTCTGAGTATGTTTCTATTGAATGATTTTTTTTCACCTGATTATAGGACACATTTTCTTGCTTTTACATATCAGTAATTTTTTAGTTAATACTGGATATTATGAATATTACATAATTCTTTGCTGGATTCTGTTGTATTCTTTTAAATAGTGTTGGGATTTGTTCTATCAGGCAGTGTAATTTCTTGTGGATCAGGTGATTCTTCTGAGGTATGTTTTTAAACTTTTGTTAGGGCAGAAGTACTGTAGCCTTTACTCTTCACACAAGTAAAGTATGAACCTCATAGTGTTCTAATGAATGTCCTGTGTATTTGACACAGTCTTTCCTCTCTGGCTGGTAGGAACCCAAAGGATTTACAACCTGTGTGAAGCTCTGAGAATTGTTTGGCTTATAGTTCCTCATTATTTGCTCTTTCCTAGGCATGATCTGGGGAGTTTACTTATGTATGCACAGATTAGCCAAAGACCTTAGGGACCCATGTTGATTTCTGGAGAAATTTCCCTATGTAGTTCCCTCTTCTTTGGTACTCTACCCTACAAAGGCTAGCCACATTCGTATTTCTGAACTCCACTCTCTCTCTCCTTAATTCTCTGACTGCCAGGCTTTGTCTAGATTCCTTCTTCCTACATTATACAGTCCAGAAATTTCTTCCTGGTAGAAATCCAGGGTAATTATAAGGTTCACTTCAGTTGTTTTCCTTCTCTTAAGAAACAAAGCCCTCTGCTGCCTTTTTTTTCATTGCCTGAAGATAATAGTTTCAGACATATTATCCAGTTTATGGAGGGAGGTAATGTCCCATAGAAATTACTTTTTTATTGGCAGAAGTAGAAATGAAGTATGATTTTTTAAATAGTGGAAATGGAGTGAATGAGCAACCCAGGAAAAAAGCAAATAATAAGCAAAGGCAGTGAGGGGCAAACTTCTGTGTTCAAACAATAATGGACTGTTTGGGTCACTGGAGAGAACTATTTGAAGGGGAGGAAAGAATTGGAGATATGGCCTAAAAAGCCTGATTCACTGTAGCCTTCAAACATTTCTCTAGGTACTGTTTGTGATGGGACTTTTCAGATGTAACACCAGTCTCAAATCAGTTGACCACAAAATACAGAGATAAACCAGGTGACCTAATCACATGAGCCCTTTAAAGGCAGATAGTTTTCTCTGAATGGTTAAAGAAGAAGAAGTCAGAGAGATTAAAAAAAAAACGTGAGAGGGATTTTCCATGAGGGAGGTTCTCTTTTGCTGGTTTTATAATGGAGCTGGACCTGGGCAAGGAGCAGCTCTTAGAGCCGAGATCTGTTCCTGGCTGACACCAGCAAGTTCATGGGGACCTCAGTCCTATAACTACATCTTGATTTCAACCTTAGCTGGGAACCCAGCCATGTTCTGTCAAACTTCTGACCTACAGAATTATGAACTAGTAAATAAGTGTTATTTTAAGCTTTTAAACTTGTAGTGACTTTTTTAAACACAGCAATAGAAAACTAATACAGAGCTTAGTAAGATGTTTTATAGTGCAGTTTATCAAGATTAATTATAAAAGCCCTGATTTTAGAGATTTAATTGTATTACTTTAAGGCTACTTGCTAAATATTTTTGTGTGTTGAAAATTTGCTCACAAGGGGATGGAACAATCTTCAACCCTTCCATTGGGATATTAGGTGTGTATATCAATATACATAGGGTAAAGGGAGTAATTTTCTAGGATTGGAGCAGAAGAGATGCATACTTGGCTCTTGTCCTTTAGATCAACATACCCCACTTCTGCAACATACACTTGTCATCTAAAAGTTTGCCACAACTGATGTTTATGACATTCAACTAGTACCAAACTTGCCCACTCCCTACCTTGATGATGCTTGTTCAGTTTGCAATCTGGATGCACATGAATTCTTGGTTCTTTCACCCACTTTGATCCTTATCTTCTAACTCCTAAGACTTGGTATCTGAATGTGTTTTTCCTTGTAAATGTATCTTGGATTTTCTTTATAGACCTGGACTTGGTCACTCATCCACTTCCTGGATTCATCATTACATATAATTTGAAATATTAAATATAGTATGATCCTTACAACATACATGCCTAGTACCCATTCAGGCCAGCCTGGTCTCTCTGGTAATGGTGTGACTCATACATTCTATATAAAATCCTGAGTTCTGGGCATCCTTCTTTTCCATCCAGGAAATAGAGATGAAATTACCAGTAGGCATTTGTGGAAGAGATCACAGACCTCTGTATACAGGTGATCATGTGGGATATACAATGAAAACATGAGAAGAAAGTTAGTCTGTACAATAAATATGGCAACTGATTTTATTTACATCTTTACATCTGTTGCTATTGCTGTACATGAAAACTATTGCAACCCATCCAGAAAACTGGGTACTCATTGCTGAATATGCCCACTTGCTAACCTTCATACTGTTGCTGAAATGTCCTCCCCTGTCTTCTGTAACTGGAGAAATACTACTGACCCTTCACTGTTTCTCTACTAAGCTGTAGATCCATTGGAGCTGGTTGTGATTGGGTCTTGGTTATATATGAATCCTGACCAAAGAGCTCTCCTCCTCTAGCTTTGAGAAAGACAAACATGGGGAATTTAGTAAAGGAAGAAACACTTTCCTCTTCCCAACAGACTAGAGAATGAAGTCAAATCTGCTAATCAATATTATGACAGATGTTCTGCCAGACCCCCCTCACAGTGCCTTGAATTTTGATAGTGCAGAGGAAGGTCGAAAATTTCTATATAGGTGGGATCATTGAGACAAAGTGAGATGGGGTGGGAGAGTGCTAAGGAGACTTGGCTTGGAGCTGGATTTGTGTAGAAAGCATGCTTAACACTTAGATTAAGTAATTTTTAGACTAGGCTTGGTAGTTACTGATGGATATCATAAGGTAGAAGAGGTATAAAGCTTTTTTTGCTAGCCCTGAGATACTCTTTGTGTCTACTACTGAAATGATTTTAATAGAGTTGAAAAGAGAGAGTTCGATTAATCTCATCCCATGCAGCCAAATGTGCTTGCCTAGGCAGTTCCTATAAGTTACAGGAATCAATAAAAAATATCCCTTGTGCAAAAATTAGACTTGAAGTCTTAAGTGATCTTATGTGATTCAAAACATAGGGAGGACAAAAATGCAGTAATATTCATACCTCATATAATTGCCCTTAGCTCGTATCCCAGAAATGAGATATACAGAAATCTATTTCCCATTTGAAATCAAGGGAAGTCTCAGAGTCAAGGAAAACCAAGTACACTAATTTTTCTTTTCTTTTTATGAACTTAAGTAATGGAAGGAGGATGGTGCATACATAAGAGAAGGCAAAGTTTGGTTCTGAATGCAGACTTTTCTATTTGACTTATTCCTGGGTGAAATCCCTCTGGGGAATAGGTACTATGCATTATACAGTATATTTTGCCTGATATCATAACTCAAAAGTCAGTGAGCACATAAAATTAAAATGTCTCTCTCTTAAAGCATAGCCAAAAACTGTGCATTAACAGTATGTAAGAGGAATTACAATCTAAAAGAAGTTTATATTATTTTTCTTTTATCTAAAAGTTCTTAAGAAAATGAGGACAAGATGTTATACTAGGTGTTTGGGGATCTTGAACCACATTCATGTGTTAAATGTGAGAACTTCAGAAATATCATTCACCAAACTTATATCCATAATTTGGTAGTGGATGAATGGATAAAAAAGATGTGAGATACACACACACACACACACACACACAATGGAATATTATTCAGCCACAAGAAAGAAGGAAATCCTGCCACTTGTGAAAACAAGGGTGGAACTCGAGGGCATTATGCTGAGTGAAATGACAGAGAAAGACAAACATGTATAATATCGATATCACTTATATGTGGAATCTAAAGAAGCTGAACTCATAGAAAGAGAAACTAGATTTATGGTACCTGGGGCTGAGCAGTGGGTGAAAAGGGGAGATGTTGGTCAAAGAATACAAACTTCCAGTTATAAGATGAATAGTTCTGGGGAATAATACTGCATTATATAATACTTGAAAGTTTCTAAGAAAGTAGACCTTAGATGTTCTTACCACAAAAAAGTATTGGCAATTTTGTGACATGGTGGAGATGTTAGCTAACTTTATGGTGGTAATCATTTTGCAATATGTAAGTGTATCAAATTAACATGTTGTACATCTTAAATTTACACAATGTTATATGTTAATTATATCTCAATAAAGCTGGAAGAAACAAGCCAGGGTTGCTTGGAAATAGGAATGCTAAGGCTTGAACTATCCATGCAGGTGTGCTCTGGGCATTTCCAGAAGAGATTAGTTTATTAATAACCTATATTTTTTCTTTTCATCACTGATTTAGGTAATATCCTTTGTCATATAGGGGGATGGGGTATTAGATTTAACTTTTAATGGACATCTTCATATATTGTAATATTGTTACTGGTGTAACAAGGTAGAGAAATTCACCTTATGCTTGTGGCTAAGTATTTTCCTAGTCATTTGGCTTTGTTTTCAGTTGCTTTGTTCAATTTTGTCTTTTAGAAAGGAGTGAAGTTTTCCCTTTAACTGCTGGACCCTGGAATTGGGCCATATAGTTTCAAGTATTCGGCTTTATAAAAAAACTGCTAAGTAGGGTAAGTCTTACAAAGTCTTACAAAGTAAGACTTTGTAAGGGTCTGTTTGTGAATTGTTTTCACTGTTTCATCTAATACTATTCTAGGTTTATAAAAGCCAAAGGGGTCTTTTGTGTCTGAAGACCTAACAAGAACAGAGACAGGGAACTGGATAGATAAGGGGCTAAAGGAAAGATATAGACAGACAGACAGACAAGAAATGGGCCTGGCATTCAGATCCCTGGACCTATTGCCTGAGTGTGGCCCTTTCACTGACCCATAGTCTGAAAGTTCCAGGGCCTGCAGACCTGGTGAGGTCCTACCCTGAGTGCCTGGGAAGTACCCAGGACCAGAAGATGGACCTCAGACATGGATGGGGAAATTTGCACAGGGAGCCTATGATGGGTCAGTGAGACTTACTTTGGCTGGTACCTTACTAAGGACTGGGGTCTTAACCATCAGCTATTGCTGTGGGTGGGAACATTTTCTGTGCTTGGAAATGCTGGCCACTCTCTTTCTCTGGAGTGGGATCTTTAAAATGTAGTTAGTGTGACTGAGGAACTAAATTTTAGTTCCTCAATTAAATTTTATTTAATTTGAATTACTTTTATTTTAATGGGCACGTGTAGCTAGTGGCTACCATATTGGATATAGAACTTTCCATCATCACAGAAAGTTTAATAGGACAGCACTGCTTTAGTCTTTTACCCAGACACTGCTCTAGTCTTTTACTCAGTCTTTTACCTAAGCCTAACTGCAAGTGTTCTAGCAGGTTCCTCAACACTAAACTCCAAGGGGACTCTTAGGAGTCAGGATCTGGGGTACCTCTACCTCAGAAACAGACTGGGACATAGTTAGCCCCCTAGACTATGCCAGAGAGGAGTGGAAACTACCATAATATGCATATTCAACCCCTTGAGAAATGAAAAGCTTAATTTATAAGGTCATTGAGGAATAGGTTATCACAAAGTTGAAGTTGAGGATAGAAGATGGTTAAAAAGAAAATTTAAAGATGTTGCCATTAGAAGGAAGCATCTGACATTAATTTAGAGAAACTCTAGTTGAGACAACTTTTTCTGAATGAGAAAAAATTTTCAGTTTGGACCTATTCTGAAAGTTGCTTTTTCCTCATCAAAACCTGGAAAGGCTAAATTCCTGGGGAAATTGCTTAAGTTCTGTGTAGTAAAAACTAAAATTGTGATAACTATAAAACGGCAGTAGATGAAGCTCAGTATTTATTTATTGCTGAATTTGAGCAATTTCAGAGATCAGCATCCCTTGATGGTGGTTCAAATGCTCTAATGTAAGGAAGCAACATTTCCACTGCAGACCAGTGTGGGATAAAGCATGAGCCTCTGTTTCTTTGATCTCATCTCTGTTGACCTCTTCCTCCACTGCCCTTAAGCCACCCTCTCCCAGGGTCACAACCCAAGTCTTGCCATCACCAGAAACTATCAATTTCAGACACTTCACTTTCTAACCCAGCATTTCCTATATTCTATGTTCCTCCAAATTTTCTTTTGTGGGTATTCTAACATTTGAAAATTATTTATTTACTTTTATAGAAATTAAATCATACTGTGTAATACTGTTCTTCCACTCTTTCTTTTCATTTAGCAATATGTTATCAACAATTGTTCTATACCAGATTCTTCTAACTTTTGGAATATATTACTAATTCCTTGATTTTAAACTTTTTTCTTTATACATATATACATATACACATATACACATATATATGTGTGTATATATATATATATATATATACACACACACACACACACATATATATATATATATATATATGTATATATAGATATACAAAGCCTTAGTCACATCTTGCAAATTGTTATATGATATATTTTCATTATCATTCAGTTTAATACGATCTCCAATTTCCATTGAGATTACTTCTTTGATTCATGTTATTTAAAAGTATATTGATTGTATGCTTGAAAGCTAAGGATCACTGGTTTCTTTAATGAGAAATGATATTTAGAGACCATAACATGTACCTTAGTGGTGTTTATTCCTTTTTGGTTGGTCAGTGTTTCCGGGCCTCTTCAATGAATAGAATTAAGAAATATGTACTAACTTTTAAAATATATGATACATTCAAATGTAAAATTAAAATTCAGAAAAACAAACAAATAGTATATTGATTAATTTACAAACACTTGGAATATGGGGATTTTATAGTCATCTTTTCATTATTGATTTCTAGCTTTAGGTATTACAATAGAAAACAAATGACATGGTTTAAATATTTTTGAGTTTGCTGATATTTACTTTATGGTCAATTTTGGTAAATATCTCTGTGTGGCTGAAAATTTGTATTCTGAAGTGATTGGTCCAGTACTCTGTGTATGTCAATTAGATAAAGTCAATTAGATAAAACTTATTGTTTTATTCGAACATGTTTATTCGAACATGTTTGAATCTTCTATAGCCTCTGATTTTTCTTTAAAATGCTTGTTTGCCCTATTGTTGAGAAAAAACACTGAATCTTGCATAATGATTGGAAATTTTATATAATTCTTCATTCTGTCAATATTTCAAAAGTTTGTATCTATTTTGGATTATTATTACTAGCTATAAAGAGGTTTAAATTGTTTTATCTTCCTGGTGAATTTACACTTTCATTGTCTTAAAAAGTCCTCAATTTGCAGTATTGCTTCTTGCCCTAAAGTATACTGCTGTTTATTATTTATTTTGGTTTTCCATCATATGGCCCTGAATATTTTTTTTAAGTGCCAGGCAGGCATTATTTTGTCACAATTTATAGAAATAATTTGAGAATAGAGTGATGTTTTTCTTTCAGGGGATTTAGTTTGCATCATAGTCTACTAGGGGCATAGCAATTGAAGATTTGAACAAAAAACTACTGAATTCTGAATCACTGTTACTCCTACTTTGTAGCTTTTTGATGTTTCAGCCCAGAGGGAGGGATAGTGACTAGGGTACTCCTTATTGGTAGCCCCAGGACTCCGATTTTGTCTTCCTGTCCTCTTTCATCTGCCTCTTCTGGGAACAGGAGATGCTGCTAAGGGAAAATGTCCGCAAATGCTTTGCTCAACTCTTTGGCTTGCCTTCTTCTGGGTCTTGGCCCCATAATTAGCTGGAACCTTGTTATGTTTATAATGACTCAAGCAGATAAATATGTGTATCTGTGTGAGTGTATTCCAGTTATTCTAGTTGTTTTTAGTGAGAGAGTTTATCAGAATTGTTTTGGTATTTCCTCTCCTTCACTCTTCAACTGATTCAATCTGGTTTCCTTATCTACCATTCAGCTGCTTTGTTAACATCAAATTGGCCACCATGTTTCCATATTGATTAATATTTTCTTGAGTCTCATCTTACTTGAATCCTCAGTAGCATCTGGCACCACTGACTATTCTTTCTACCTTGAAACCTTCTTCTCTCTTGAGTTCTATAACCCCACACTCCTTTTTTATCTTACCTCTCTGAAATCTCTATCTCATTTTTCACTGACGGCTTTTTCTTTTTTACTTTACCTCCAAATGTTAGAGTTTTGCATAACTCTTTTCTCCTTTTCTTTTCTTTTTTCACATTCTCAACTAAAGTGGTTTTATCCATTCCTGTAGTTTTAAATAACAGATAAAAAAAAAACCTGAGATTTATTGGTAATACCTGCTTCTTTCTCACCTCTCATCAAGTTTTTCGTTACCCCCTATAGTTCCAACCTCCAAAATGTTTATTCTCCCCATTTCTATTGGCACCACAAAACTCAAAGCTGTATTGATTTCTCATCTGAACTAAAGCCAAACATTTCTAATTGACCCCTTTGTTTTTCCTTGTTTCTTCCCTTTCAATTCATTCTCCACATAACAGTCAATTTGCTTTTCAAATATGTGAATTGGATTTTGTCATTCATGTGTTTAAAAATCCCTCTTGACTTCTCATTACAGTGAAAATAAAATAAAAGCCCCCCCCCCTTTTTTGATGTCTGTGTCTGTCAGGTATAGTGTTCAGCTTCTAAAATAGATATCCAACTAAGGTATTTAAACAAATCAAAGGTTTATTCTTTCACGTAGAAGAACTATGAAAAACATTCATCTAGTGTTGGTTTGGTGGTTCCACAAAGTCATGAGGTACCCTGGGTCACTTGATGGTGTTAGTCTGCCATTCTTAGCCTTGGCTTCCATCCTCAATGTGGCCCCATGAGCATAACATAACAGAACTTACAGCTATTTATTTTTCAAATGGGAAGAAACAAAAAGAAAAGATGCAAAAGTGCCCCCTCCAGTTCTTTATCTCCTCTTTGAAGGAAATTTTCTGGAGCTTCTCAGCCAAGTTCTGCTATGTCTCCTTGGGCAGAACCTAATCACATGTTTATATCTATAGTCAGAGGAGGCTAAGAAAGGTGATATTTTATCTGAGTACATTTCCAACCTCCAACAACAACAACAACAACAAAAAAATCTAGCTTGTCCTATAAGGGAAGAGACTACTACCAGTCTCTACCACAAGTCCTAAATGATTTTAACCCTGGCTCCTTCTCCAACCCTATGATACAACCTCTTTCTCTGCTTTTCACATCTTGGCTGCATGATCTTTTGTGACCATTGTCTAAATTAAGATTTTTCCTGTTAATCTCCATCATAGAAATCTTTGTGCCTTATAGTCTTTCATTAAAAGCTTTTACTTTTAATGATTTGGCTGAACTGCTCACCATCCAGTAAACTGTATATTGTTCTTATCTCATGATATTAATTTATTCATTCTCAAATCATTATACTTATGAATTACCAAGTTAAATAACTATTCTATATGTGATTCAAAGAGCTATATGGAACAACTGAATACCCATTGATAATATCAGCCAAATTTCCAGTACCTACAATTAAAAGATGAGCAACATAACTATGTGTTATACCTTTAAGCACCAAGTGTTTTCTAGAAAACAAAGCAAAAAATTACTTTTTTGTTTCATTTTCAGTACTTATGGATCATAATATTGCTATTTGCAATTCAGAATTGTTATCTAGCCTGTTCAGGATCATATATTTAGTGGCAAAGTTAAATTAGAGCTGAGCTCTGGACACTCAGACTGACATTGAAAACAATAATAACAACGAAAACCTTAGATTAGCTTAGAGAAAACAAAATCCAAATTAGTGTTCAATTCCTTCGATCTTTCTTGTGGATCTTCTCCTTCCTACATTTTTGCAATCTGAACCCAGACACAGTAGGGGGAAGAGGCCCAGAAAGCAGGCACACATATCAAGAATTCCAGCGTTTATATCGTCCCCTTACAGTCAGGCATTTCCCAGAGTGTGATGGGAAGAGCTATATACTTCCTAGGTCGGGCCGGTGGTCTTTGTATCTTTAGGAAGAGTGTAAATGTGGGGTTGGCATAATCACCTCTGTGCCCTCACAGTATTGTGGTGGGTCCCCATGCCCTTCGCATTTTTTTTTTTTTTTTTGGTACGCGGGCCTCTCACTGCAGCGGCCTCTCCCGTTGCAGAGCACAGGCTCCGGACCTGCAGGTCCAGCGGCCATGGCTCACGGGCCCAGCCGCTCCGCGGCACGTGGGATCTTCCCGGACCGGGGCACGAACCCGCGTTCCCTGCATCGGCAGGCGGACTCTCAACCACTGCGCCACCAGGAAAGAGCTGCCCTTCACATTCTGTCAAAGGACATCAACAGCCTCCTCTCCTCTGCAGAGGGGGACGGGATGATGGTGATGGGGGAACCAATTACGGCAGCTTCTCACTGCAGTGTGCAGAGTGGCTGGGTTGTCATTCATTACTACCTAATGTTCAGCCGTAGTATGCAAACCACCAAGGCTGGGAGGAATCACAGCTGAGAAGGGAACGCCTGCCAGGGGCAATAAAGCACCTTCTTCTTCAAGAGGTGCCACTGCAGGGTCGTAGAATTTGCATGCTGCTCCAGTGGCGCCTGGAACTCAGGTTATTAATTATTATCCAAATAACCCCCCTTGTTATCTCCAACATCTCATTATGGCTGCAAACACAGGTATGTTCAACTCCCGCCCCACTGCCCCCATACATTATGCCACCACTTTTTTCTATAACTACTGAGAGCAGAAGCCCATCAGAGGGACTTTAAACAAAATGAAAGCTCTGCCGAGGAGTGCTTTCTCTTGGTTTGGCTTAAAGAGGATGGCGGTAATGTAAAATGCCTTCACACTGAAGTTCAGTATTCATACTCATCAAGTGGACTTAGATTTTGAGATTATCTTCTGTCCTTTTGTCACAATGCATTTGCTTTGTAAAGGGCAGCATCAGCGCAGGATGCTGTTCACCACACTCAGAATCAGGTCCCGCCATAAACAGAAAGTTAGGAGCATCTCCGAAGCAAGAGGTTAACCTGATCATTGTTGTTTATTGAGGCTCATGTAGTGCCTTTCACAAGCCTCAGAAGCTTTATGGAATTCAGAGTGACCCCATAACTCTGCCTGCTGGTGAAACATGGCCACCCTTGCTGCAGGGCTCATCTCTTTTGTAAAATCACCAGCAATTGAACAATAAATGATTTGCTTTAGAATAGTGGGCTGTCTCCTTGCCCTCACGACCTCTCTTGCTCCCCCTGGGATCTAACAGTCTCCACCGTGTTGGCCTGGCCTATTCCCCACTCCAGAGGATGTGCCAAGAAATCCACACTACCTGCACATTTTTGGAAAGCTGATGTCTTTTACTTGCAAACTGATACCTCTATATAATCTGTATTTACATCCGTAAAAATTCATTCTCAAATATGTGACTAGTGGATACTGACTTTTATACTAAACCAAAGCAACTGTGATAATGTGGCTATAGCATTTAGTACAGTGCTAAGCAGCTTCATAAATATTGTTATCATTATTTAAATCAGTTTTAATAATAAGTATACCCAGTTGCTGACAAAATTTCTCCAATAAAGGCCATTACCATGGGAAACTGTGCTTCTATATATCTCTTCATTATTATTCCCATTGTCCCAAACTAGGATTTCCAGACTGGATGTCTCTCCCAGTTTTTTCACTTTCTCTTTCTCTGCGTAGTGTGTGTATGTGTGTATGTGTGTGTGTGTGTGTGTGTACAAATATATTCAATAAAAGAAAATTTCAGGGCTTCCCTGGTGGTGCAGTGGTTGAGAGTCCGCCTGCCGATGCAGGGGACACGGGTTCGCGTCCCGGTCCGGGAGGATCCCACATGCTGCAGAGCGGCTGGGCCCGTGAGCCATGGCCGCTGAGCCTGCGTGTCTGCAGCCTGTGCTCCGCGATGGGAGAGGCCACAACAGTGAGAGGTCCGCGTACCGCAAAAAAAAAAAAAGAAAATTTCAGCTCAGTAAATATTTGTATAGTTTGCTCTGGATTCTGTTACAATGCCAGCTCAGCCTGGACTCCTCAACAATCGAGGCAACAAAGTGGTGAACAGTATGCCATTTTATTGGACCTTGAGTAGGAAGGATTATCCCAACAGAGTCACCATTTATGAATATTTGGATTTTATAAAATTATATTTTATCCATGCAATATATTTGCCTCCTGCACACTCAAAATTGACTCCTGTATACGTTGAAATATGGAGGCAGCAAATTGAGGGCCACAGTGTTTTAACAGAGACATGATCTTTTTCACTTGTTCTAAAATATACACGTAGAGATTGGGAACAGGCAAGGGCTTTCAAGTGCCTTAGCTTTGCCCACTGAAATAGTGAAAATAGAAATATTATTTCCTGAGCTCCATGGCCCACTCATCTGGCATAAGAACCCTCACAACAATTCTTTCAAGGCAGATGTTATTCACTTATTGCAGCTGAGGGATATGAAATGGAAAATGGCCAAATGATGTTTCCAAATTGACAGAGTAAGTGGCAGTGTAGCTTTAGCCCTAGATTTAACCAACAAAGGCTAGGTTCTAGTCATGATACCACATTTCCCCAGTGCGTGTCGGGCTTCAAAATACTCACACTGCAATTGCTCAAACATCTTTGTAACACCTCTCTGGGAATATCCTTAACAGCTATTTCCCCAGGTACAGAAAACATCAGTATCATTGCAATATTGTCACATCTGGTTTTTGACCCAGAAACACATTACTCACCTTAATTGTCAGACTTAGTTCCAAACACCTTTTGCCTGTTTTCAGAAATTAAAATCACCATGAAGGCATGGGAGTTTGCTCCACTGAAGATATTTAGTTTATAAATAAACAACTCCAAAGAGGGAACACAACAGATGCTTTAAAAAAAGGCAGTATCTGTGGAATCAATATACAACTCATTTGTGCGGTTTGAAACATCCTCTTATATCCTGCATTGCTCTTATTCTTGGTCATCAATCCATGCCATCTCATCTTGTTCCAATTTCCCTTTTCAGATGCAGGGCTCTGGTACCCACAAAAATCAAAATGGGAGACCAGGGTGGCTGTGTGGCTTGGGGTCTCCCACAACTGGGTCTGGGGGCAAAAATAGAGGGATTTGAAATAAAAGAATTTCCTTCTCTTTACCTTACACCCTACTATACCCATCGTATTTCACAGTGGTGAGGTGGCCCAGGAACTGTGTCATCTCAAAGGCTGAATCCAGTTTATTGACTAAAATAGCCTAGTGTCAGCTCTGTTTAGGGAATAAAGAGAGGATTTGCTCAAACCATGGAGTGTAAAAGTGGGGAGCATCAGAGTGGTCTGGAGAAGCATCTTGAGAAGCCCAGAAAAACTGTTCTCAGTGGTGACAAATGACAACAGGATTAGGTAAACTCTCCTTGGAATCCTCAGGACTTGCAAAAGGCACAGGGCTTCCAGAGGTCAGTTGGAACAGGGACTTGGATGATGACCTTTAGGATATTACAGGTGTAATGTGACTAGGCAGGCAAGAGAACTTGAGGACAACTGAGTTTTGTAGAAAAATAGGGAACAAATTCTATGATGTTGGTTTAAAAATGTTAAAAATTAGCATTTCATGTTCACACATGTTACAATTAGACTGGGTCCATTGATTTTCACGTATAGGAGACAATGTATGTAAGAGCTCTCATCACACTGATTGACATCTTGTAAGCATTTATATCTGTCAACTTTTATTGAAATGTGTGATCTTTGCAGAATCACGGTAAATCAGAGAGATGCCAGAAGTCTAAGTGGGCAAATGCTATTTTCATTCCCAAACAGAAAGAGAGGATGAATTTCATAAATCCTGACAAGGCTGGCACTGTTCCTTAACAAGATGCTACAATTTGTAGACATTTAGAAGTGGTAGTAGTAACAACTAAGGGCTTAGTCTCTCTTGGGTTCACAAAGAACCTGCTGATCCAGACCAGCCCCATTTATTTCTTTAACAGTATTATTAGATGACAACATTAGGGAAATGGTGTTAACCTAGTCTAGTTGGCTTTCAGCTGGGTGGGTGTTATGGACTGAAAGTTTGTGTCTCCCCAATCATGGGTTGAAATCCTAACCCCCCAGTGTGATGGTATTTAGAAGTGGGGCCTCTGGGAGGTGATGAGGTCATGAGGGTAGAGCCCTCATGAATGGGATAAGTACCCTTATAAATGAGACTCCAGAAAGCTCCCTCCTCACTTCCACCAGCCAGAAGATGTCTATGAACCAGGAAGCTGCCCCCCACCAGACAATGAATCTCCCAGCTTCTTGATCTTGGACTACCCAGATTCCGGGACTGTGAGAAATTAATTTTTGTTTTTTATAAGCCACTCATTCTATAGTATTCTATTATAGCAGCCCAAATGGACTAAGATAGAATGTAATAAAAACTCTTTCATTGTACTCTGTGGACAAGGAGAAATAAGAACTTGTCCAGTGTATCCTTATACCATATTTTGAAGCTTCCATTCAGTTTCATTAACCTTCCTGTCTGTTAATACATGGTTTTAACTAATTAATTTTAATTCTCGAGACTTTAACATATACTTTAATCACAGAGGACAGATTTTGCAGTTGGATAGGGGTGTATCTTTTTGGGGGGCGCGTGTTGAGCTTGAGTTGAGAAACTCACTGAGTGAGAAACTTCATGAATGACCATGTCCAAAAGATGATATTAATGAATTATCACAATATCAAAGGAATTGTGAGTGACACCCAGTAGCACTGTCCTGATCAAAATTTTTATCAACAATGTGAAGAAAACTAGTTTCAAGAAATTATTTCTTCAGATTTTTCCAACAATGCTCTATTGTCATGATATTGTTCATCTATATTACTCATGTACTGTATCTGGCTCCTTTTTTTCTCCTCTGTTTTTCCTTTTCACATTCTGGGAGGGATAGCAAATGTAATTGTGACAGAGTCTGCATCCAAAAAGATGATTTGCTATTGAAGTTTTGGTCCGGCTGTACACATAAGTGATGATTTTCACGTACAGGAAACCCCCTGTGGGCATATTCAGATCCTCATGAGCCCCCAAATGATGTTGTAGAGAAATAAAACACCTGATAATTTATAATTTCAAAAACTACGATGCATTGATAAGGCTTGACTAAAATACATGGGAATCCACAGAAGATGTGCTATTTGACCCCACTTTAAACTGGTATATTCCTTATCTATTTGTTCAATGTATATTTAGCACAGAACTCTATACTGGAGAATACAGTCAGAAGGCCACTTCTAACATTCTCATGCTTTCTTCTATTCCCCTAATCTGTTCAAACTAGCTATCCTGTTTGCAAGATGAGTTCCTTCAGTTACCCGGAGCTACCGTCCTGAGAAAGCAGTTTATCAATCATCTGCTGTTACTACCTGTGACACCTCTACTCCCTAGTTGGCACCTTGAAGTCATCTTATTAACTACATAAACAATTTCCCTCAAAAGTAGTTTTGCTAGGTACCTTCCCAGTGATGTTTTAGGGTCCTTGTAGACTAGGATCTTGAGAAACTGCAGGCTGGTAATCCAGCTCTGTATGTTAGTGAGAGTCTCTCGTTACTAAGTGACCATGTAATTTGTCATCCAGTGTGAGACACTTTTGAGAACAGGAGGAGTTATCAGTAGAATTGCTGGGATGCTGGGACAGCAGTGGTCTCATGGGATTGTCCTAGGCCAATCAGGATGTAAGGTCATCCTACTCATAATAACTCAACTGCTGCAGAGATAAAGAAAGCCAACAGTTTAGGGTGAACCCCTGCTCTTCTTAGTTGAAATCCATTTTCAAAGAAACCCAGGGTATTTCTTTCCTACACCTAGTTCCTGAAAAACATTCACTTTTGCCCAGCTCTTGGGAGAAGTGCATCTCACTCTGGAGGCAGCTACCTCTTTTTACTCTGCCCTAAGGCTGTGATTGAACGTGGTTTCTTGTCTTGGGTCTTTCTCAAGGGAGAATCAGGTACCAGTCCCTGTGTGCCTTGACCTCCATGAGACACAAGTCATGGAGGTGATTCTCTCATAGGTCTTTCATTTGACTTGAGGTGAGCCCTTTTGTGTCAGCTGGAGGTGTGTGTTCAGCTAAAGCATGGAAGACCAGTTCATGGCTCTTCCAATTCTGCACAGAATGCCCCTAATCTCATCTGGCCATGCAGATGTACTTGACACCTACCATTTCACTCTTCGCCTTAGGGGGCTGCAGCTGAAGAAAATGTCCTTCGTTAACATCCTTGTATGCTTTTGTAGAGTGCCATCAACCTAAAACAAAGATTCTTCTTATACATTAGATCTTGAAATTTTCTTTTACAAAGGTCTTCAATGACAGTTTTTGACTACATCAAACCTTATACTTTTGGCAGACACTGCTAATTACCTATCCAATATCCAGTCTCTCCTTCTTTGATGACAATACTCTGCCTTTATTTGGGCTGTAGGAAGCCTGATTAAAAAAGATTCATCTTCTTCAGATTTCCTTGAAATTGGAGATTAACACGAGACCCTGTTCTGTTCAGTGAGATGTTAAGTGGCAGTTGCTAGATGAGGTTTCTGGGAAAGCTTTTACAAAGGACAGAGTCATTCACACATCTTTTTGCTCCTTTTCTCTTCTTTTGGTCTGGATTGCAGTCTTGATGCTTGGAAGTGCTTCTGCCATCTTGTGACCTTAAAGGTGAGACCACACAGTAAGGATGGCAGAGTTTGAAGAATAGGAGGGTCCAGGGGTCATTGAACCCCTGTCCAGCCCTAGACTGCCTACACCTACATTTCTTGTTCCACACAGCACCTACAGCATTTCTTTGTGCAAGCCACTCTCTGAGGGATTTTCTGTTACTTGCAGCTGAATGTATCATATCACTGACTAATAGAGTTCTCTGAACACGCAGTGTCTTTCTCCCTGGAATAAGTAGGAAGTAAAAACAAATATGCACATGCACCCAGATTATTTTGAGAGTAATAGGATGTTTGCTTATTGTTTTCTCCAGCTCTCCTAAGACTTACTTGGGGGAGGAAGAAGCAATAAAGAGAAAGGAAAAATAAAATGCTGTTTCACTAAGATCTCCCTGATATGTTGAGATGACAGCACTGCCTATTTTGTAGCCTGAATCATCAGATGTAACATAAAGTACTTCCTCCCCTTGGAGCTATGGTTAGGAGTAGGTAGCAATAAGAAACGGACTCATCAGGCTGAGCAGTCCCTCAGTGTATTCCATGAAGCACCTCCTACGTGCCAAAGACAGCTGGAATGGAGAAGAAGCAAGACAAAGCATCATGCTGGTGTGGCGTCCTAGGTTTGGCAGCAGTTTGGATGCCCTTGGTGTGCATCACTAGCTTTTGGAATTAGTGAACTTATGGGAAGGGGTGTTGGCATAAAGACCTTGCAGTGTCCTGGCAAGAAACATAAATATGTGTGAAATGTGAAGTGACAGTTGTAAGACAATTAATTCATAGTGGTGGAGTCTGTCAAACTAGGGAGGACAAGCGGGCTTAGAGGATCGAGCCAACATTTAGAAAAATCTTTGCCCCCCAACGAACTTGTACATAGGGTCACCCAAAGACAGATGCAAATTTGCTTTACTGAGGATGACAGCAAAAGGAGACAGCAGGGCTTCCCTGGTGGTGCAGTGGTAGAGAGTCTGCCTGCCAGTGCAGGGCACGCGGGTTCGAGCCCTGGTCTGGGAAGATCCCACATGCCGCAGAGCAACTGGTCTCACGAGCCACAACTACTGAGCTTGCGCATCTGGAGCCTGTGCTCCACAACAAGAGAGGCCACAATGGTGAGAGGCCCATGCACCACTATGAGTGACCCCCGCTCGCTGCAACCAGAGAAAGCCCTCACACAGAAACGAAGACCCAACACAGCCAAAAGAAAGAAAGAAAGAAAGAAAGAAAGAAAACTGGATAGGAAAGGATGAAGAAGAGCAGAAGTATAACAATTAACTTAAAAAAAAAAAAAAAGGAGACAGCAGCAGGGTAAATTGAAGCCAAAGAATATGGGGAATATCTCTTAGCTGAGGGAACTATTTCATGAGCCCTCAAGAAACCACTCAAGAACCCCAAGATTTAATTGGGAAAGAAGTGGTGGAGGCAAAGCCAAAATAGGTGCTTTTGTTATTATGATTATGTTCTTCTTTTTATCCCCAACCTGAAATAGTCTGGGAATTGCTTGTTTCTGTGAATATTTTTGCACTTAGGTTGAAGGGAGATAAAGTATGTTCATTTCAGGCTCCATGTTTTCCCTCATCTTTGACCACACGTAGCACAGAGATCATGATCAATAAATGGTTAATTAATAAGGGGATTTCAATCAACCCTGGTAATAATAGTGATGATTATGATGATGATAGCTATGATAACAATAATAGCTATGAATTTTGAGTGATGATTGTGTGTAAGATGTTATCTATGGATGAGATCTACAGATGAGAAAACAAGATGGTTGGGGGGATTATAAAAATTGGTAAAGCCGGTTAAAGTGGCAGAGCCTGGAATCAAAGAAAAGCTGGTCTTACTCAGGAGCAGAGCCTCCTACCTCTTTGCTGTACTGCCTAGGTTAAGGGCTTTTATATAGTGAATTCTAGTATTTCCACAAAAATAATGGATATTTCTAAAAGAACTTAAAAAACGGTTCTCTGACAAACCTAAGCAGCTAACTCCATCCACACCATCACAAAATAGCTGCTTTCTCAGTTTGCCCAGTTTGCCCAGCAAGCAGACCTGCACAGTGAATGGCTTCCTACTAGGCTGTTTCACTTGAAACATAGGGAACGAAGGAGAGGAGTGATGCTGGGGCATGTGTAGTCTGCTGATGCTGGGTCCGATGATAAGATGAGTAGGAGAATAATAAGTAGCAGTCACCGTGGGTGCAGGCCTGCTGCAGAGAACAGAAAAGGATTCCAGAAGAGTGTTCTAAAAGTCAACTGCACCCCCTTCCTCACTGCCAACCCCCAACCCACATCTACAAACCTCCTTGAATTCCAGTGGAGGCTGAACTTTTTGACTTCAGGCTCTGGCTGACTTGTAGGAATATAAACATCAACAGGTTCCTCTGGGAATGAAGCTTGTACTGCAGCTTCATTGTAATTTATTAATCACAATTATTTCAAGATGAAAATGTAAGCTTGCTATTTGGCCACACACACATGTTACACATAAAAGGCTTCAAAATATCAGAAGAGCAATTTCCTCTGGGGGAAATGGAGCATGGAGCATGGCTTAGATACCAAAGCTGGGGCCACAGGGCCCTACGACAATCACCAAGCTACGGCTCCATTTGTGTCTTTGGGTTTTTCTGTTATTCTAATGGTTAGATCTCTGTCTTATGCTGGCCAAGTTGCCTGCCTGGCTGGTTCAACACAATGAAAACTGTCTGTAGAACTGGAGCAGGTGTCAGTGAGTACCTTCAACACCATCATTGGCAACATCTGTCAGGAAAGACTTCTTACTTCCTCAAAAGGGGCCCTGGGGCTGCCCAGAGACTGCCCTGCACCCCTGTCTTCTAGAAGGTTCTAATGCAGATATATGAGGGAAAATGTGATCATGCATTGGGAAGTAGAATTAAACATCAAAATGAAAATCAAAATGAACATTAAAGTGGTTATAAGTTTATTTACAAGCCAAAAATAAGTTTGGTTTTAGGTTGGGAAGGGAAAAGGATGAACATAGAATTCATCCATATACACATCCTTCTGGTTTCAAATGTTAGTGACACATGTGCTTGGTGTCAGCTCCTAAAGTGAGACCTGGAGGGGAAACAGAGGTGAGATCCTGGGGGTTGAGTATAGGAGAAACTGAGAATTTCCTCTGTGGTCCACAAGGAAAGGGCAACAAGCCTTGCCTAGCAAGGTGATCAGGGACATGCTTGTGGGGAAGGTTGGGTTTCAGGAATGATTTACATGATGGGTGGGAAAGAGAAGCGATGGGAAGAGAGGTGGCAGAGGTGAAGAACATTGTATAACAGAGCCAGGATGGACTCTCTGCTGATGTTGCCCCTGCCACTCTGGGGGTTTATGAAAGTTGATTAGATGCTCTGTTTCTAGTACTCAAAAAATGTAGAGAAAAACGCCCCAGGGGCTAAGAAAAATCATAGTATGTGGATGCCCTGCATTTCTAGAGAAGAGAGTCCTGAAAATCTGGGCCTCTCCTTTTTTCAGGACTCCATTGAATTAGGAAGGTCTCAAAGGAAGGAGGAGCTGGGTCCCAAATGTGCCTCTTGGGGTCCCCAGAGGGAATGAAGTCTCCCAGGGGATTTCTGAGCTGGGGAAGCAGACTCACTCCACCGCAGCACCATCAGCAGGACGCTCTGAGCAAATCATCAGGCCCTCTGCTGGGGTGTGCCTGGCTCCTGCTCTGATTCTCTCCTCCTGACATATCCGTGATGTTTAGTAAGAGATGACAAGTCTATCAGGCCTCATGAGCAGTCTTTCATAAGGAGGAGATCTTCCCATACATCCAGGGAGTGTCATCAATCTTGTGCCGGCTCTGAGCTCAGAGCCTCTGAGTGAACAAGGCCCCTTCTCCGCCCTGCCCCCTCTTTGTAACCATCTCTCACTGGCTTCCTTTGCCTCCTCTCCCGGGCTTTGTAACACAGCAGGAGGTGGCAAAAGAAGAGATGCTATATGCATGAAGTGTTCCTGGTAAAGAGACGAAGGAGAGACTAAAAGGGCCCTTTCTCCTATGTTACTGGCTTTAAGGAATATATTTCATCATTAGAAAGGGAATGGGCAGAACTGAGACAGCAGAAATGACTGCCAGCCACACAGCTAACATTGTTTATGTTACAAACATCTACAGTATACAAATGTGTTTCTTATAATACATGTGAATATTACACCCATCTCATAGAGACTCAGTTGTCCATCTTTCTAAAATATCAAAAATTTGGATATGCCATTCAGTGTGTATAGGCATTGTGTTGCCTTTCCTATGTGCCTGCTTTGTTTTCTTTCCAGAAAGAAGATTTTTGTTGTAACTATCAGCATTTAATACTCAAGAAAAGACACCATTGCTTTGCATAGGAAGCAAAACTGATACTAGTAACTAGCAATAGCAAATGGACCTCATTGAATATATGTCTTTTGAATATTATATATGTCACTATATTTGTAAGTCAAATGTGTTCCACATTTATTTTTTGTTAGAAGGCCCCTAATCTGAACCACACAGCTTCAAGTCCTGAAAGACACTCTGTCAGATGGGATAATAATATCATTTTTAAATTTCATGAATTTATTGAGGCTTACACATCATTTTTTGGCACTGGTTCAATATTTAAACATTTCAATCTAACATGTCATAAGGTTGTTTTTTATTTTGGGATGGGAAAGAGAGAGGAAATTTTTTTCCTGTATCATGAATGCTTCCAAATATTTTTTTGAATCTTCTTTACTATAATATGTGCTTTTCAAAGATTTTGACACTGGGCTTTGTTCAGAGACACGAGGAAGGTCATGAAAAATGGCTCTTTTATCCTTTGCACGGCACCTCTATGACTATAGCAGAATCAGATAGGAATGAAAGATTAGGCTGGTTTCATTCACACTTGAAGGCCTAAGACTTAGCTTCTGGTAAAGTGCTTTACAATGCTTAGATTCTGTGATTTGTTTCAATCTGGAGCTATAAAGTTCCAGAAATGCTGTTTTTAGGAATATAATAAGCACCCAACATTAAACAGTTGCATATGCCAGCCTAGACAGGATCTACCTTGGTTTTGCAGGTGAGGGTCCCAAGCTGTTCCATGTAACAACTGAATGTAGGCTTGTGTGTGTGCACACATGTGAGTGTGTGTGTATGTGTGTTATGGAGAGCAGGTATGATTCAGACCATTAAAAAAGTAATACTGTAGCGACATAAATGACTTCTGAAGGTGAGATTAGTTCTGCTCTGGATACCTAAAGAGAATCTTCTTACAGTTAAATGTGAAATTATATTATTTTCCTATTTTGATGAGCACTACTAAAACAGGGAAAAGAGCCTGGTCTTTTATAGGAAAATTAAGTAGGGCAAAAAATTTCCAAACCTCCAAATTAGTTATGAAAAAGATATTAGTCTTTATTAAAAATTAGCTTCCAATATTGGCTTGAAAATTTTAGTTCTCTTTTTTCTAGAATATGTAGAAGCTTTTGTTTGCATGGGGAAGAGTTGGGGGACCACTTCTTCACCATCATTTCAGACATGTTTTGTTTTTGTTTTTTAACAGCTTTACTGAGATATAGTTAAAATACCATGCACTTCACCCATTTGGAATGTACAATTCAATGGCTTTTTATATATTCACAGATTTGTATGACTCTCACCACGATCACGTTTAGAACACTTTATCGCTCCCAGAAAGAAAGCCTATCTCCCTTGGCTGTTTACCTTCCAACCACCTAGGGAAGCAGGATCTATTTTCTGTTTCTATGGAATTGTCTAGTCCGAATATTTTATGTAAATTGAATCGGCTAATATGTGGCTTTGTGACTGGCTTCTTTCACTTCGTATGATATTTTCAAGGTTCAGCCGCGTTGTTACATGTATTGGTACTTCACTCTTTTCATTGGTGGATAATATTCTGTTGTAATGATCAGTTTAATGGGTATTTGGTGTTGTTTCTACTTTTTGGCTATTATGAATAATGCTCCTATGAACATTCATGTACAAGTTTTTGTGTAGACATGTGTTTACTTCTCTTAGATATAAATCTAGGAATGAAATTGCTGGGATCATATGATATGTTTGTTTAATGTTTTGACAAACTACTAGACTGTTTTCCAAAGAAGCTGCACCATTTTACATTTCCATTAATAGGGTGTGAGGGTTCCAGTTTCTCCACATCTTTGTTAGTAACTGTCTTTTTGGTTATAACGATTCTAGTGTATATAAAGTAGTATCTCATTATGGTTTTGACTTCCATTTCCCTGATGGCTGATGTTGAGCATTTTTATTTTTGCCTTTTTAAGTCTTTAGAGAAATATCTACTCAAATATTTTGTCCATTTTCTGGTTGTATTATTTGTCTTTTTATTATTGAGTTGTAGGAGCCCTTTATATGTTCTAGGTATGCATCTCTTAACAGATATATGATTTTCAAAATTCTCTCCATTCTTTTCCCTTTCTTAATAGTGTCCTTTGAAGCATAGGGTCTTTAATTTTGATAAAGTCTAATTTATCCTTTTTTTTTTTGCGTGTACTTTTGGTGTCATGACCTGCTTTATTTTTACATGACTCTTCAAAGGAACTCCTAAGTTTTTGGATTCTGGCTGCAATAGGAACATTGACGGAGAGTGGTATTGGAGTGGATGGTATTAAAGATTGATACCAGTGAGTTTAGAAAACCCAGATTTCTGCTGCAAGCACTTTCACAACATACCAAAGTCTCACCACATAGTGGTTAGGAAAATATGTTGTAAAAATTTTGTTTTCTCAACCTTCCAAGTATGTGTGACTCTGAGGACATACATATTGACTTTAGTCAACTCAAAAATATTATACAGTATGCTGCCACCAGGTGGTGGTAGCAGCAGCCTTGAATGCACAGTCTCATTGTTTGCACTTCAGGAAACATGGTTTATGTGAGACCTGAGCTTTCTATTCTAACCCATTGTTAGAATAACTTTTCAAGACTCTATTTAAAAAAATCAAATTTTCTAATAAAACCCAACACTGAATGTTAAAAGCATACATTTAAAAGAAGATAAAGAGAAGAACAGAGAGGGAATAAATGTTTACTGAGCACTTACTATATGACTTTATGTATACAATTTTATTTAATCCTCATAATACTTTTTTATATAGCTTCAGTGTCTTCAGTTTAAAGATGTTTAACTTTTTTGTCTAGGGTCATATAACAATGACATACTAGAATCCAGGCTGCCTGGCTGTAAAGCCTGTACGTCTTCTACTATGTCTGTATTCTGTGGCTTCCTGTCAATAACTAAAATGTAAATTCATGTTTGACTAATATTTAATAAGCATCCACTGTAAATATGGGTACAATTTGGATTTTTTCCATTAATCCTAATTATTATCTAACATTGCTTAAAATAAAGGTGATCTTCCCGAGACTTGATAAGGTTCTTTTTCTCCTTCTCAAGCTCTCTCTGCCTCTCTTTCTCCTCCTTCCCTTAAAACCAAAAGGCTTCACAGGCCGGTATGTAGTTTGGGGGTTTCAGCTCAGCTCATTGTCTCAAAAAAAATGCTCCAGGAACGCTCGTCTACAGCTTTCTGGTAGTTTGCAGATTTCCTGTTTCAACTGGAGAAACACTGTTTCTTGGCTTATCAACACTAATTGGGTGGCAGTCTTGTCCATACAGATCCCCTGAGCTTCCTGAAGGAAGAAATTCTATCTGCTTGTTCTCCACTTTAGCTCCTCCAAATGCTTCTGATGCAGTAAATGAGGATTAATTTAGTCTGATTATTTTTATGTTTTTTTTTAATTTTTTTATAATTTTATTTTTATTTTTATTTTTTTTAGCTGTGCCACACGGCTTGTGGAATCTTAGTGCCCTGACCAAGGATCAAACCCTTGTCCTCAGCAGTGAAAGCATGGAGTCCTAACCACTGGACCTCCAGGGAATTCCCTAGGCTGATTTTTTTTTTTTTTTCTTTTTGCGGTATGCGGGCCTCTCACTGTTGTGGCCTCTCCCGTTGCGGAGCACAGGCTCCGGACGCGCAGGCCCAGAGGCCATGGCTCACGGGCCCAGCCGCTCCGCGGCATATGGGATCCTCCCAGACCGGGGCACGAACCCGTATCCCCTGCATCGGCAGGCGGACTCTCAACCACTGCGCCACCAGGGAGGCCCAAGGGCTGATTATTTTTAAGGCCCAGAAGCCTTAGGAAGCAACTTTGACCTTCCCCTGACTGTTTAAAAGAATATAGATAGAGAGCCTGTTCCCAAATAGAGCTATCACCAGAGATACCTGCAAAGAATATGGACTGAGGTCGTAAGGAACCAGGCAGAGCCTAGAGATTGGAGTCCACTCTGTGTCCCATGTCTCTGCCAGGCCCAACAGATATTTATTTACCAAACCTTTGCTTTCCCATCTCCATGTGAATTGTCTTCCTCCTCTTTGAAGTCCCAAACAACTACCCCCAAAATCCTCTTTCATCTTTAGCTGAAGACGGTGTTTAAGGTGAGGGCTTTGGCCATTTTGGTGAGTTACTCAGTTTTCCTGGGTCTCCCCCCTTGTTTACATGTTTTGCTTTGTTTTTTTTTGCAGTACGCGGGCCTCTCACTGTTGTGGCCTCTCCTGTTGCGGAGCACAGGCTCCAGACGTGCAGGCTCAGTGGCCATGGCTCACGGGCCCAGCCGCTCCGTGGCATGTGGGGTCCTCCCGGACCGGGGCATGAACCCGTGTCTCCTGCATCGGCAGGCGGACTCTCAACCACTGCGCCACCAGGGAAGCCCCCTGTTTACATGTTTTTAAACTTTTGTTTGATTTTCTCCAGTTAATCTGTCTCAGGTCAATTTAATTCTTAGACCAGCCAGAAGAACCTAGGAAAGTAGAGGAAGGTGTCTTCCTCCCTGACACTTTGTTTCTTCTCCTCTTTCTCTCCCTCCCTCCCTCCTTCCTCTTCTTCCTCCTCTTAGCCTTCCTTCGTCATTGAGAAAGACTTTTTTTTTTTCCCTTCTATTTTGTTATATCCACTTAGTAATTCAGGACTTCTTTATGTCTTGTCATAAAATTCTCCATGATTGTTCATGTTCCCGTTTTTTTTTTTTTTTTTTTACGGTACACGGGCCTCTCACTGTTGTGGCCTCTCCCATTGCGGAGCACAGGCTCTGGACACGCAGGCTCAGCGGCCATGGCTCACGGGCCCAGCCGCTCCGCCGCATGTGGGATCTTCCCGGACCGAGGAACGAACCCATGTACCCTGAATCGGCAAGTGGACTCTCAACCAGTGCGCCACCAGAGAAGCCCCATGTTCCCTTTTCATATGAAGTTTTACTTTCCTTTAATGAAGAGGAGTATGTTCTGCCTGCTTACATGTGTTTTCAGGGGGAATCACTATTCAGGGTTTTTTGACTTTTATAGGCATTGTTTCTGTTTATTGTGGCAATTATAATCCCGCTCCAATATTTATAACCTATCTCTGCCAGAGAGATCTTTAAAATTGACTTTTAAAACAGGTAGTATGCATACTCGGATAAGATTTGTTTTACCAAAATTATAAACGGTGTTTTGAACCTTAAGGTGGATTCCTCAAGATTTGGGGAGGATAAACACAAATGTACCATAGCTTCTTGAGTGAGAGTTAGGAGAGCAGTGTTTTTCAGTTTTTCACGAAATAAGATAAGGGAGGGTAGAGTTGGAGGTGATTAGGTTCCAGGGCTAGTGTTTCTCCAGAGTCAGGGAAAGGGGACAGGTGTGGCAACGGGGAAGCCTGTGCCTGAGTCATGGCCCTCATGTAATGCACAGGAGAATCGCCACATGTGGAGAGACTTACATTCACAAGCAGCTTTCACATTTTGAGGCAATATCTATGCATACAAATATTTTAGTTGTTCTGCTTTTAAACCATTCAGCAACTGATTACAGCTAGTCATTTCCAACAAGCTGGCCATGGAGGGAAAAAAATCTGGTGTACTTCCTCTTGACTTTATTATCTTCCCTCTTCCATCCCCAAGCTTAAGTTGGCAGTAAGAATGACAAGAAAATCCAGGAGAGTCATTACAGCTTTTGGAAGCCCAGAGTATTCATGTGGGATTGTGAGATCATGGGGCCATGAAAAACTAGCCCTGTGCTCTCTTTTCCAGATATATCTCAGAAATTTGGACCTATGATGATGAGAAGATCTCAGTCTGCAAATAAGAGCAAGCCTGTATGCAGGGGGGAGCTCTAAGCAGGAGGAGTGACATCAGGAATGATGGGAAGGGAGACATATCAGGACCTGGTTAGCCCTTCTGTGCTCTGAGTTATTGGAAGTTTTTAAGAGTCTTCCAGAGAAGGACAGTTTTCTGGGTTTCCCCAGGACAGCAAAAGCATGCATAGGAAAGTTGAGATATCCAGACAGGCAAGTGTTTAATGATGTGAACTCAGGAGCTCCTGATAAGGTAATGAAAATCTAACTCATCTCTGTTAGGGGATTTTTACCAGTCCCTAAGGCACTCTCTCTGCTCTTGTTTAATGTACCTCTACCAAGAGTAGGGAAGAATGATCCCTAATTATCCTGCAACACCTAATGGAAATTCCCTCTCCCCAATTCCCCTAGGCAGAATAAGTGACTCCTGCTGTGTGTTCTCATAGTCCTTTTATACAACTTTACTGTACTTTTATTCATTTAAAAATATTCGTTCATTCATTCATTCATTCATGTATGATTTGTGTCTTTTCATTTATTCATTCATATATGATTTGTGCTGCAGATGGTGGATACAGAGATTACTAGGAGACATTCCCTGGCCCTCCCAGAGCTCACAGCCTCAGGAAGCAACCATATGGGTAAGCAAATGATTAGAGCAAGGTGACTGTTGTCATTGGACAAGGTTCTGAGAGCACAGAGGGGAGGAGGAAACTTTCTGAGAAGACTGGTGTAGGCTTCAGAGGAGGCAGACTGTGAAGGGTGGGAAGAATATTATTAAGTGAGCAATGGCCAAGGAATGAGAGTGAGTAAAACAAGTGCAAAGGTTCCCAGGTGAGTGTGCACACCTGGTGCTGGGGGAAATCTCTGCAGGCTCATCTGGGCTGGGGTGAAGTGTGGGAAGTAGGAGGGGAGGGGGCTCTGGAAGCAGACAGGGCTGGATCACAAGCTTCTAACAGACTTTGTAAAGGGAAGTGACCTAAGGCAGACCCCTGAGGATGATCCTGCCAGGTTCCAGGGGAGACATGATGAGGGCCGACAAGGGAAATGGTTGCAAGGAGGGAGAGGTGGGTCCATTTAAGAGGGGTGGAATTTCAAGGACTTGACACACCAGGTTTAGTGGAAGGTCTCTCCCAGGGTTCTGTGAACCTGAGAGCAGGGTTGAGTCTAGCTGGATTCTCTGTCCCCAGTGCCCTCCTCTGACTGGTGGGGAGTTGTCATGAAGTCCACACTTACCCAGAAGATGAGTGAACAGCAACTCATGACCTCATGGGAAAGAGCTCATCCACTCGGTGCTACGTGGGTTTTGATCGAAAAGAGAGGAAGAGAAAGAGAGTGTGGTTAATAAAATACATTGCTTTGTGGCCACATAGTGAGGGGTAGGAATGATCCCTGAATGGCTATGCCATTGTCTCCTCCGACTAGCAGCTCCTCCTTACCTGTCAAGACCACAGAACTGTCCAATGTGAACTTGACTTTGGAGATATTTGGCCCACTGCTTGCACCTCTCTTCTTTTTGAACTGCTCTTCCTCCTCAGAGGCTCTTCACCTCCTGTCAATACAGGGCTGTCTATCAGGGCAAACCATCCAGGCCCATCTTTCTCATATAGCACTTAAAAGTTAAATGCTTAAAAAGACATTTTCCATAAAGCCCAATAGCACATAGAAAGTACTCAATAAATGGCAGATATTATTTTTCCCCCACCACTTGAATGAGCTCATTACTTATGACTTTCTAAGTCTCTTCTTTCCATGGGAAAAACAAATCCTTTCTTGTGTGTAAATGAGATTAGCCTTCTTGAGTACAGATACCTTTGTATTTTTGAATGGGGTCTTTATGGAAATACAGTGGCTTAAACCAAGCAATGGTTCTAATGCTGGGACTTACAGCCCCTGAGGAAGGATGATAGGGAGTTGAGTGCATTTCAGAGCTGTTTGCATGGTACCTACAGAGATGGCTCCCTACCCAGCTTATGAGGCCTAGCCCCGGAAAGATCATATCACTCTGGTTTCTGTCTCTTTGTAATGACCATCCAGAATGGCTTCAATGTGTTTTCCATGTGTGGAAGTGGTTGTAACTTTCAAAAGATGGCTTGCTGGGGGATGGGTTTGGGGAGGAGGGTGGGGTCTGGGCAGATGAGGCAACCATAGATGAACTTTGTGCACAGAACAAAGCGTAGGGGAGAGGAAGCAGAAGCCACAATAAAATATGTGTCTCTGCTCCAGCTTTGTCTGCCTTCTTGTTCAGTGCTGCCTCAGGCGGCCCGATTCTATTTGTGGGATGGACGCCATAACAACGTCTGAAAGCCAAGCACGTTTCTTTCTGTCTTGGTCCTTCTCCCTCTCCCTCCCAGGTATTTATATCTCCTAACACACACTTTTCTAGGCCCTGTGGACACAAAGACACTGAAGAAATAGCTTTGGCGAAGGAGCTCACTGACTGCTGAGACGAGAGATGAGGAAATAGACAATAATAGCAATAATCATTGCAAACACTTAAATTCCCTTTACTATGCACTGTATGAAGCAGTTTATTTACCTCTTCAATACTTACAACACTATGATACTATTTTCATTATCCCATTTTGAAACTGGGGGAACTGAGGGACAGAACAATTAAGTAACTTGCCTAAGGTCAACTATCTAGTGAATGGCCAGGCTGGGATTCAATCAGCCACTTGGCTGGACCATGCAAACACTTCCCTGACTCTTGACACAGTTGTTTTACTGGAGAGGGTCTCAGCCCTGACTGACACCTCTGGGAAAGCTTCCTAGAGGAGATGATAACTGAATCTTGAAACATGAATACAGGTTTCTCAGACAAAGGGGGAAGAGGCTTGCAGGGTAAAAGGGGTCTTCCAGGCAGAGGCCATGTCAAAATCTGGAGATATGAGAGGGCGGGCTTGTTCAGAGGACCCCCATTTGCTCAAGGTCACTGGAGTGAGGGGTACAAACCATTGTTACTGGTGCAGAAGCTGAAGAGGTAGATAGGAGCCAGATCACAAAGGGTCTTCTAGTCCCAGCTGAGAAATGTGGACTCAATTCTGAAAGCTATGAGCAGCCTCTAAAGATCTCAAAGATTACCAGACTTGAATTATAGACACCGCTGTCCTCGTTTATGTGCATTTCTGAAATCCACATTGTAAAGTAGGATGGCTGCAAAGAGAGAAGCTATTCTTTCCTTACCAGCTCCCTCTCCGCATCCTGTGTCTACCACCCACATATGTTAAGATGGGCTTTTGCTTGTTCGTTCACGTATGCAACATGTATTCAACAGGTATTTATTAAGCACCTATTATGTGTTAGGAGTGGTGCTGGGTACCAACATTACAAATATGAATGAAGCACAGGAAAGGAAGAGTTTCCTGGGGAAATAGACATATCAATTCATGGTTTCAAAGCAGTAGGCAAAATGCAATATAATGGATATATTCAAAATGCAGAAGATGAACGGTAGAAGAGGCAGTAGGTCTTCATGATTAAGAACACAAACCCTTGAGTTGTGCTGCTCTGGATTAAGACCCCAGCTCTGCCATGTATTAGCTCTGTGACATGAGGTCACCTGTTTCTTTTCCTGGGGTCTCTGTTTCCTCATCTCACAAAAGCAGATCATAATATTAACAATCTCACAGAGTTGTGGTTAAATGAGTTCATATTTTAAACTTATTGAGTACAGTACAAAAGTAGGAGCCCTGAAGTGACATTGTTCCCCAGTAGATGTCACTGCTACATAGCGAGTTAGGTGAGATACTATCTGAGTTCAAGTCTACCACTTAATAATCCCTTCAGAAAAGTGCTACATCAATGGCCTCCTCCTCAAAATACAAAATACGGCAGAGGGTAGGATGTGAAATGTACAGGGTTGAGGGGGTGACGATCACCTTTTATAAAAAAGTTCTAAGTCTTTAGATCTACCTCACAGTTTTTAATGTTTTCTGTAGTGACTCTCTGATGGAAGTAATTTTTTCCCTGCTTCCTAGAAATCTTGGATGTGATTCCTTCAACTTAGGCTTTGTCAGGAAGCATCTGCTCATTTCCAAGTTTTTCAAGCCATTTCTGAGAAGGAATGGAATAATGATTGACAAGTTAGGCATTGAAGCCTAACTTTAAACGGAACTCAGGATGGAGAATGGGACATGGTGACATGGGAAGAAACTTTGTGAGGTAGCAAAAGGCAACTTCACTGGGACTGGCTTTATGGCAACTGGATTTGAGCCTAAAGCTTTATTTTCTATGGGCTAGGAAAGGTCAAAGTTCAGAGATACAGGTTTTGCCCCATGACCTATATATATCTCAGCTTAGGCACTGGGTGAATGAGTTCTTTTTGGTTCTTAACTCTGACATGACCAGCCCTCGAGGTCAAATGGGTAGGCTGAGACAACAGGGGTCGTCATCTACTCATTTACTTATCAGAGTTTTACAGAAAATCTCTTTTGGGCCAGACTTTGTATTAGGTGAAGGGATATAGAGATAAATAAGTCCTGGTTCCTTTCTTTTCCTCAAGTCTATACAGTCCACAGTCTAGACAGGAGTGGAAGAGCATGCAAGCAATAACTTGAGTGGAAGTTATAATAATTTGAGTGGAAGAGCATGCAAGCAATAACTCTAACATAAGCGATTAAATATTATTTGAGAAGTGTAAACAAAGTCTATAATAAAAGGGAAATGGACATGTTTTGGAAAGATGAATAGGAGTTTGTCATGTGGAGGAGTGAGAGAAAAGCATTCCAGATAGAAGAACCAATGCATACACAAGTATAAAAAGGGCAAAATTAATAGCAATTGCTCTGAATTGAGAGTGTGGGTATTTGGGTAGACAGAGGAGGTGCCACCCTCTAATTCAAGGAGACTGTACTATAATGTTAAAAAGGCCCAAAAACTTTACAAATGGAATCTTAAAATACTGCAGAGTTGGAGCCACCCTTCTTTCCTACATGGTTGAGTCTACAACTTCTGTTTCCTTGCCAGACAATCCGAGCTCACTTCATTCCCAAGGGCCTGGGGTAGAAGGGTAAATTGGGGCTCACAGCACAATTTGCCTTTGCCTTTTCGAAGGACAGCCTTGGTAAGAACAATCAGTCTTAACATGTACCAGATAAGAATAATCATGATATTAATAATGGCTAATCTTGTTGAGTGCTATCTGTCAAGTTCTGTACCAAATGCTTTTATTTTTATTATCTCATCTAATCATCACAATAATCCTATTAAGAAAGTAAGATGGTGCAGGGTAAACAGTAGAGCTTGGGCTTTGGCCATCTGGAGCCAGACTGCCTGGGTTTGCAGGTTGATTCTATTCCTTATTAACCGTGTGACCTTGGAAAACTGTTCAACCCTTCCCTGTGTCTCAGTATCTCCATCTATAAAATGGGAATAATAACACTACCTACCTTTTGTATATGAGCTCATTTTGAGTGGACACCCCAAGAGCTAAGCTGGACTGCAGATTGCCCTTGGTGTGCAGAGCCAAGAACGATTTAAAAACTGCTTTGTATCCAGCTGGCACCACCCATTCTTCACTTACTGTGAATGAATCCAAGAAATTCAACAGGTACAAGCAATCACCAGAAAGCTATTTGTTGTGATTGGAAAACGCTCAAAGAAATGGAGTGCTTCATAGATGATTTAATATTTTAGAGGTAGCACATGTGAATGAGTAAGCTCAGGGTAGATGAGTGCGTTTACATTCTACATCAAGGTTTTACTTAAAGTTTACATTTTGTTTAAATGAAAAGTAAGATCAATGTAACATGGCTTAAACCTTTCTCAGAAATTTATGGCTTCTTTTAATAAACCTCATAAAAACACTTTTAAACATATGCAGCGTTCTTAATGTAATGGTTTCATTCTTGAAATATATAGTATAGTGGTTGTATGTAAAATTCTCTAAAAGTATCACAAAGTCTGTAAAAATATTGTTAATGGGAAGAAATCTTTTAGAGGGATAAATATTTTCTTGGAAAAGGGAAAAGCTGTGAACATTTTAGGCAGGGGAATGCCTTGGTTTTGAAAAATAACAATTTGCCTTTTTTTTTTTACATCCTTTCTGTGGTTCTACTTCAGCCAATTATTAGATCAAAGCAAGCTGTTGCTATGTGCCCTAGAAACTCAGATGGATTTGATGTTGCACCCTAAGTTTGTGAGGACAAGTTCCATTTAAGGCTTTAATGAGGTCAAGGGAACAAAGCAGGAGGCTGGCTGAGTATTTTGTGTTATTTTAGGACTGGATCTTAGAATTATGAGGCTTGCATAATGCCATGGAAAGAACACAGGATTTAGAGCTAAAAGCCCTCAGTTTGAGACCTGACTCTGCCATTTACTAGCTTTGTGACCTTGGCATAATCACTTAGATGCCCTGAGGATCACTTTTTGGGGGTCTAGAAAACAGGGTCAAGAATACCTTCTCTAGCCACTTTGTAAGTATAGTGTGGAATCAAATGAGGTAATGCATGAGAAAGTGCTTTGTGAGCCAGAAAGGTAGAAAGTGCACATAGACTTTATTTGCTGGACAAACATTTGTTGAACACTTACTATGTGCAGATACAGAGCACAGCCTCTAAACCATTCTACACAGATAAGTCTCTTCTATTATTTAAGAGAAACAGTTGCATCCTTCTTCGGTGAGCTGTTTTCCTCTCTGGAGATTGCAACCTGCAGAAAATTTTCCATTAAGTATAATTTAAGATACATATAGCTGTGAATTATAGGGAAGCATGCCATGCTACAGATGGAAAAAATATTGAGTCCAACTTCTTTACAGCACAGATGAGGGGAAAAAAGATCCAGAAGGGGAGATGGTGTGCCCTGTTAAATTCAGTTTTCATCTGCTATAAGCCACAATTCTATATACAGATATAGTAAAATAAGAAAAACAATACTTCTCCTACCTACTGCATAGATTTATACTGAGTGAAGAAGGGACTTGTGGAGGATGAACCTGGAAAGATAGGTTAATATCAGTCCAAGAGGAATCTTGTATATATGTTAAGGAATTTAGAGATTACCCTGAAAATATGGGAGTCCAGTAAAATATTTTAAGTAAGAGAATTACAAAATTAGATGTATGCTTTAGAAAAACGACCCTGGGACAGTATAGAAAATGAACTGGCTCAAGTCATGGCAGGAGACAGGGAATCATACTGAAGGCAGTTATAGAACCCTGAAGAGAAATAATGGTTTGAATGGAGGAGTGTTAGTGGAGATGGGCTTCTAGGTCTCTGGCTTGGCAAATAAGGTGGGTGATAATTTTCACTGAGAAGAAAGGATGAGGAGTTTATCTGGGGGAAGATTGAGGTTAGGCTGACACTGAGGGGCAGGTGTAAAAATAGGTAGTTGAATATGATCCTTGAAGTTTGGGAAAAGCTTTGTGCTAAAGACATTTATTTGCTATTTATAATTCCTATGATGAACACAGTTTAGGGTCCAGGGTACATTGTTGAGAGAAAATAAGATATAGGGCAGAAAATAATAAAAACAACTAATAAATTATTTAGCCCTTTTTATGTGTCAAGCACTGTATTAATTTAACATCTCATTTCTCGCATCAAACCTATAAGGTAAGAATTAAGCCCATTAAACAATTGAGTAATGAAGGATCAGATAGGTTATGATATAATTAATAGTCATATTAAGCCTTATAAGCAAAGACTCAAAAGGAGATCTATCTGCCTTCACAAGCAAATGCTTTTACTCAGATGATACTTTTCTGGGACAGACATACCTGGGTTCAAATCCTGACTCTGCCACTCACTTGTTGTACGAACTTGGTCGAGTAATCAGACGTCCTAAGTCTTCTATTAATTCGTGTATGAAATGTGGTTAAAGACACCTGCCTATCTATCTCACAGAGGGGATAAGAGAATAAGTGAGATTACATATGAAAAATTCTTAAAATAATGCCTGTCATGATGTGTACTCAATAAACAATGATTTAACTGGCTTCTCTAATTTCAGTCTTTCCCTCTGTATGTCTGTCCTTCAAAATGTTATTATCGTTTATTTAAAGACATGAAGAGAGTTCTGATTTTAGTATCATCCCATTCCACCACTAGTGATATCAAAACAAAACACACTCTTTGAGTCAGTAGTCATCTAATAAAAGATAGGAGAGGTCATCAAGGACTTCTCACCCCAAAGAAAATAAATAAATGAGAAAAGACACAAATGAGCTTGGCTTGGAGCTTCCAGGACCTTGGCAGTTGGGAGTTGGACCCTCAGTGGTCTGGAGCCAAGATCTGGTCAACTGAAATTAAGAAGCTGAGGCTAGATTCATATAGCAATACTAAAAGATTACTAAAACTTGGAGTGACAATTAGATGAGGAAATGAGCTATGAGATAAAACCCTCCAAATTGGCTAACATGGTCCTAAATAGATGTCTTCTGACTTATTAGTATAAAGAGAGGAAAACTATCCCCATTTTAGGCCTTTAGGTCTCTCACAGATTACCGAACAAATAAGAAGGCAAGCTACTATGTGTAAGAGCAGAAAAACAAACAAAAAAAACCCCCAAAAAACTGATTTTGATCACCAAGGAGTGAAGATGCTGAAGTTGTGAGGTAGAGGATATATAAGAATTCTCTATGAGCGTAAAACAACAACAACAACAAATCAGAAAATTTTTAAAAATGATTTAAAAATGAAACAAATGAAACTTCTAAATATTAAAAGAAGTTTAATATCTAAATTTTAAAATATCTTATGAGATAGACAAACAGCAGATAAGACAAAGTTGAAGGGTGAAATAGTTTAAAAAAGAAATAAAAGAAAATAAATATATGAAAAATAGAATGAGAAAGTCATTTTCTGGAGTTTTGGAAAACACCATAGTGATAATGGGAAAGAGACAAAATTTAAGGAGATGATGGCTGTGAATTTTCTAAAACTGATGAAAAACACACATCTACAGACTAAGGAAGCAAAATATATCTGAAAGGGTTTAAAAGTTTTCTCTTACAAGATGAGAAAAGTGCTCACCATAAAAGAAAATGTTGATAAATCTGGTTATGTTAAATTAATATCTCCTGTTAATCAAATAAAATCACACTTGAAGTGAAAAGACAAGATCTTCAGTTACTATGTTGTCTTGTTTTGAGGACATTTTCAAGGGCAGTCAAGAATCTAGTTATTAGCATGCTGAAGAACTCCCTAGAATTGTATGAAAGGTTTTAGTATTAATTTATATTATCTTGGTTTACACTCTTGCATGTTTAATCTGAGGACTCATGGCTTTTCTCAAATATGAAAAATTATCAGATACTAGCTCTTTAAATGTGCTTTTTTACCATTCCTTCTTTACTCTTCTGAGATCTATGTTGGAGTCTATCAATTTATCCTCCACGTCTTTTGACTTCTCTTTCATTAAAAAAAAATGCAATCTCTGTTTTAATAGAACTATAGTACCAAACTAAATAAGGTGAAAAGTGGGATAATCAGTCAAAAATACTAATGAAAGATTAGTATTGTTTAGGTACAGTAATGCTGCCTTTCAAAATTATACTTTTCTTTCATTTGAAATATTTCTTTTTGTAGTCACTATGGAGAACAGTATGGAGGGTCCTTAAAAAACTAAAAATAGAGCTACCATATGATCCAGAAATCTCACTCCCAGGCATATATCTGGAGAAAAACATGGTTTGAAAGGGTACATGCACCCCAATGTTCATTGCAGTGCTGTTTACAATAGCCAAGACATGAAAGCAACTTAAATGTCCATCAACAGATGAATGGATAAAGAAGATGTGATATTTATACACAATGGAATATTACTCAGCCATTAAAAGTAATGAAATAATGCCATTTGCAGCAACATGGATGGACCTGGAGATTATCAGACTAAGTGAAGTCAGACAGAGAAAGACAAATATCATATGATATTGCTTATATACAGAATCTAAAAAAATGCTACAAATGAACTTATTTACAAAACAGAAACAGATTCACAGACTTAGAGAACAAACTTATGATTACCAGGGGGGAAGGGCAGAGGGAGGGATAGACTGGGAGTTTGGGATTGACTTGTATACACTGCTATATTTAAAATAGATGACCAGCAAGGACTTACTGTATAGCACAGGGAACTCTGCTCAGTACTCTGGAATAACCTAAATGGGAAAAGAATTTGAAAAAGAATAGATACATGTATATGTATAATTGAATCTTTTTTCTGTACACCTGAAACTAACACAACATTATTAAGCAACTATACTCTAACATAAAATTAAAAATTAAAAAAATTAAATAAAATATTTCTTTGTGCTGTGTTTTGGATGAGTTCTTCAGTATTAATAAGTATTCCACTACTCTTTGTATCAAATCTAGTAGTTAGCTGTACACTTTTCATTTCCAGGATTTTTTTATGCCTTTCTTTTAAAAAAACAACTCTCTCTTGTTGTTTCACAATGTTCTATTTTTTTTTGTGAAGAATAGGATTTCTTCCTTTATGTGAGGATGTTAACTGTTATTTTAAAGTCATTTTAATTGGCTTTATTGATTTTATTTAATCTCTATGAGTTAATTTCCTAATTGTTGATTTTGATGTCTTTCTTAACATTTTTTTTCCTTATACTTTTTAGCTTTTTGTTTTACCTACTCATCTTCTGTGGAAATCCCACTTTACATCATTTTTATCTTACCCTTCCCTCCATAGTAGTTTTAAGTGTGGTTTTAATCACCCTTATCAAGAACCGACTTAGAGTTAAAGGCTCCTACTACATTTTTATATTTTAGATATTGCAGATCTAGTCACCAATCTGGGTGACCTGACTCAGGTTTGGCTAAGAAGCTGTGTCTGTTTCCTCCTTTCTCTCCAAGTAAGCAGCTTTATATAATTCAAACATAGAGAGTGTTTGACCCTCTTAACAAGTAGGAGACACTCACCTCATAGTTGGTTTTTTTTTTTTTTTTTTTTTTTTTTTTTTTTTGCTGTACGCGGGCCTCTCACTGCTGTGGCCTCTCCCGTTGCGGAGCACAGGCTCCGGACACACAGGCTCCGCGGCCATGGCTCGCGGGCCCAGCCGCTCCGCGGCATGTGGGATCTTCCGGGATAGGGGCACGAACCCGTGTCCCCTGCATCGGCAGGCGGACTCTCAACCACTGCGCCACCAGGGAAGCCCTCATAGTTGGTTTTTAATTGTAAGATTGGTTCTGGTTTCATTCTTCACAGAGGGTACATTTCAGTCCCCATTACTCAACAAAGTTGTAGCTTTTCATTGCCTTTGTCTCTTTGGGGAGCTGAGTTTAGAAGAACTGTGGATTTAGCACCATTTACTTTCTTGAACTTCTATTCCAGTTCTGTTCCACAGAGATATTTATTTTATTTCAGAGCATTGAAATATATGTGGAGATGGAAGTTGCCCTGCAAACATGAACTCCCCATGCTATTTTTAAAAACTGCTTTAGTGAGTTGTAAGCAACTACAAACAATGGTACATACAGAGAGTGTATAATTTGATAAATTTTAGTCCATGTATACACCCTTGAAACTGTCACCAAAATCAAGATAATGAACACATCCAACACTTCCAAACATTTTCTCATTTCCTACCTAACACAGCTCCTCACACCCTACACCCATCCTCATGCAACCACTGATGTGTTTTCTGTTCCTATAGATTAGTTGGCAGTTTCTCAAATTTTATATTAATTGTACCAAACAATATTTACTCTTTCTCATTGGTCTGGATTCTTTCACACACAATGATTATCTTGAAAATTATCCATGTTGCTGTGTGTTACAATAGTTCATTTATTTTATTGTTGACTAACATTTCATAGTATGGATGGCCCACAATTTGTTAATTTAATCATCTGTTGATGGAAATTTATCTTGTTTTGAGTTTTTGGCTCTTACAAATTAGACTTCCCCAAACATTGGCATACAAGTCTTATGCTTTCATTTCCCTTGAATATTTACCTAGGAGTGGAATGATTAGATCATGTGATAGATATATGTTTAACTTTTTAAGAACCCCCCTAAAAGTTTTCCAAAGTGTCATTTTATTTTGCCAGAGGAGGTTGTTAGAGTTTCAGTTCTTCCACATCCTTGCAAATGCATGACATGGTCAGTATTCTAAATTTTAACCAGTTTACTAGGTTTGAAGTTGCATTTTCTGTGGTTTTATTTGCATTCCTCTAATCACTAATGATACTGAGCATCTTTTTATGTGCTTATTTACCATGCATATATCCTCTATGGTGAAGTATCTGTTCACATCTTCTCCTCATTTTGTTATTGGGTTTTTGTTTTCTTACTGTATTCTAAGTGTTCATTATGTATTCTGATACAAGTTCTTTATCTGTTATATATATATACTTTAAAATGTTTCCTTCAGTTGGGATTATCTTTTCATTCTCTTAATGATGAGCAGAACTATTAATTTTTTTTAAAGCTTCTAAATATATATATATATATTTTTTTTGGCTGTGCCACATGGCTTGTGGGATCTCAGTTCCCTGACCAGGGATTGAACCCGGGCCCTCAGCAGTGAAAGTGCAGACTCCTAACCACTGGACCACCAGGGAATTCCCAGAAGTTTTAATTTTTGATAAAATTGAATTTATTGATTTTTCTTTTATGAACCATGCTTTTGGTGTCATATCTAAAAAACCTTTGCCACACACATGGTCACAAAATTTTTATCCTTTTAGAAGTTTTATAATTTTAAATAGTACTTTTAGGCATATGATCTGTCTTGAATTAATTTTTGAGTTTGGCATGAAATAAAGATATAAGTTTACCTTTTTATGTGTGGGTATCCACTTGCTGCAGCCTTTGTTTGTTACAAAGACTATCTTTTCTACACAGAATTGCCTTTGCACCTTTGTCAAATATCAATTAACCACATAGGGTGGGTCTATTTCTGGACTGTCTAGTCTATTATATTCATTTGTTTGTGTTTACACTAATGCCACATTGTCTTGATTAATATAACTTTATAATAAGTATTAAAGATAGGTTGTGTAAGTCCTCCAACTTTATTCTTTTTTCATGGTTATTTGAAATATTCTAGGTCCTTTGTATTTCCAAGTGAATTTAAAATTAACTTTCACAAAAATTTGCTAGGATTTTTATTGGTATTGTGTTAGGTTATTCATCAATATTGGGACAATTGACATCTTAACAATGTTGAGCCTTCTAATCCATGAGCAAAGTATATAGCTCTTGTTTGATTACTAGCTATATCTCTTTATTCTGTTATTTTTAGTGATTGTTTTAGTGTTTATACTATATATTGTTAATTTATCAGTCTACCTTCAAGTAATATTATTGTACTTCACATGTAATATTCCAACCTTACTTCAGTATGCTTCCATTTCTCCTCTCCTGACCTTTATATTATTGTCATATATTTTACTTTCACATATTTTATCAAATCCATAATACATTTGTATTGTTTTTACTTAAGTGGTTATCCTTTAACAATATTTAAATAACAAGAAAAAGCCCTTATATATTTACCCATATAGTTACCATTTCCAAGGCTCTTCATTCCTTTATATAAATCCATACTTCCATCTGGTGTCATTTTCCTTCTGCTGAAGGCTTCTTTTTACATTTCTTGCAGTGTGAATCTTTTAGTCATCAATTCTCTGTTTTTCATGTCTGAAAATCCTTCAATTCACCTTCCCTCTTGAAAGATATTTTCACTGGGTATAGAATTCTAGGTTGACAGATTTTTTTTCTGTCAATACTTTAAAGATGTCATTTTGTTCTTCCCTCACTTGCATTATTTCTGAAGAGAAGTCTGTTGTCATCCTTATCTTTGTCCCTGTTTGTATGTTACTGGCATATAACATGTCATTTTTCTTCGGCTACTTTTAAGATTTTCTCTTCATAACTTGTTTTGAACAGTTTGATTATGATGAAACTTTGTGTAGTAGTTTTCTTCATTTTTGTTTGTTTGTTTGTTTGTGTTTCAGATTTGTTGAGCATCTTGCATCTCTGAGTTTATGTTTTTCATCAAATTTAGAAAAATTTTGGCCATTATTTCTTCAGATTTTTTTTCTGTTTCTTCTCATTGCATCTCCTTCAGGCTTGTAATTATACATATATTAGGCCCCTTGAAATAGCCCCACAAGTAATTGATACCCTTTTCTCTTTTTTTCTTTCTCTTTCACTTTGAATACTTACTATTGCTTTGCATTCAAGTTCACTAACATTTTCTGTGAAATTTTCTGATCTGCCATTCATGCCAACCAGTGTAGATTTTTATTTCACACAGTATAGTTTAAATATCTAGAAGTTTTATTCGCATTATTTTAACAACATCCATGTCTCTATATAATGATTTGAACATATGGAATACAGGCATAATAATTGTCTTATTGTCCTTGTTTGCTAATTCTAACATCTGCATCAGTTCTAGGTTGATTTTCACTGACTGATTTTTCTCTTCATTATGTGTAGTATTTTCCTGCTACTATTATGCATGCATGGTAATAGTTTATTGGATGCCACACATTGATAATTTTACCTGTTGAGTGCTAGATGTTTTTATATTCTTGTAAATGTTCTTGAGCTTATTAAGGCAAGGTCTTCTGACTACACTACCTGATGCCCCATTATTTATGAGGTTTCCAGTTTGACTGGTAGAAACAGTCCTGCATATGTACCATGCACTATTACATCTAATTCTTTGTAGAAATTCTTTCCCTAGTAGTTACCTCAAGGCATATGCTAGTCAGTACTTGATGAAATCTTAAGATGTACCCTCCATAGGCCATTGAAGTTCTTTTTCTTTGCAGCTCCCTCTTCTCTAGTAGTCTGTCTTATGGACCCTAGTCTCCTTTCTCCTTATAGTCTCTTAATTCTGTCTTCTCATGTCAGAGATTTTCTCAGGCTCTCTCTGTCTGGATTCTCCCTCTGTATTATTCAGGGTTCTCCAGGAAAAACAGATCCAATAGGATATATGTGTATATCTATATAATAAAGAGAGATTTATTTTAAGGAATTGACTCATCTGATTAGGGAGGCTGGCAAGTCCAAAATCAGCAGGGTAGGCTGGCAGGTTGAAGACCCAGGGAAGAGTCAAGGCTGGAGTTCAAGTCCAGAGGCCATGTACTGGTAGAATTCCCTCTTGATTGAGGGAAATCCATTTTTGTTCCATTAGACCTTCAACTGATTGGACCATTCCCTCCCATATTATAGAGAACAATCTGCTTCACTCAAAGTCTACCAATTTAAATGTTTGTCTTATCCAAAAACACCCTCAGAGAACATCCACAATAATGTTTGACCAAATATTTGGACACCATGACCTAGCCAAGTAATACCTAAAATTAACCATCACACCCTCCTTACACTGCAAATTGGAAACTCTCTCAAGGTGGTTATCTGGGACAGTTCTAGGAGTCACCTAATTTGGTTTTCATTTCTCAGGATGGGATCACTGTCCTTTGTTGCTTAATGTTCAATATCTTATTTTAAATATTTTCTCTTTTTTTTTTTTTTTTTTTGTGATACACGGGCCTCTCACCATTGTGGCCTCTCCTGTTGCAGAGCACAGGCTCCGGATGTGCAGACTCAGTGGCCATGGCTCACGGGCCCAGCCGCTCCACAACATGTGGGATCCTCCCAGACCAGGGCACGAACTCGTGTCCTCTGCATTGGCAGGTGGACTCTCAACCACTGTGTCACCAGGGAGGCCCCTAAATATTTTCTCTCTTTTAAAAATCATTTCATGTGGCAGGGGTGGTAAATCCAGTTCCTTTTATTCCATCTTGTCTGGAAACAGAAGTCTTCTATTTGTCTTTTTATGGTTATATTTTCTCTCTGAATTTCATTTTGGAATTTTATTTCTGTTTCTATTTTTCCAAGTTCTTTAGTCTTTTCTCCTGCAATATGTATTCTGTTGTTAATCCCATCCAATTAGTTTTCATTTCAGATATTATAGTTTTTGTTTCTGGAAGTTCAATTTATGTTTTTTAAAACCATATTCCGTGTCTTAATCTATATTTTCACTATCTCTCTAGTTTCTTGAACATGTAAAAAACCAGAACATATAAAATTTGTTTTATGACTTGTCTACTCATTACATCATCTGTATCACTTCTTGGTCAGTTTCAAATGGATTTATTTATCCTCATTATGGGTTATATTTCCCTGCTTCTTTGCATGTCAGGTAACTTTGGATTGGATGCCAGACATTGTGAATGTTACTTTTTGTATGATAGATGTTTTTGTGTTCCTAAAAGTCTTCTTGAACTTTGTTTTGCAAAACAGTTATATTACTTGGAAATTATTTAATCCCTTTGGACTTTGCTTTTAAGCTTTCTTTGGTGGGATCAAAACGTGTTTAGTCTAGCCTAACTTTGTCCGTTTACAAAGGTAAACTCTTATGAATACTCTACCTGATGGCCCATCAGTTATGAGGTTTTCTAATTTAGCTGGTGAGAACAGGAAATATTCTTGGCTCTGTTTAAAGTTAAGTAATTGGTCCTTCTAATCCTTCAGGTGGTTCTTTCCCTGGCCTCTGCTACTTTCCTTAAACATAATTGCTGATCTGTACTAAGCTAAAGATTTAAGGAGGGCTGTCTGCAGATTTCAGTTGTTCTGTCCCTATATAGCTCTCTCTTCTTCAAGATCCTTCCCTGAAAACTCTCACTGCCTTAACCTAACTGTACTTCCAGGTCCATTTTCTCAGATAGACTGCCAGTTTTGGCTAGGTTCTCTCTCCCTGTTCTGTGGTCTGGATACTCTTTCCAGGCAGTAATCTGGGAAGATCATAGGGTTTATATCATTTGGTTCCTGTTTCTGAGGTTTTCTTGTCTTATGTTGACTCATAGCTAATTTCTTAAAATACTTTGTTTTATATATTTTCCCTGGTATTTGTTTCAAGGAGAGGGTAAATCCAATCCCTGTTTGTCTAGAATAATAATTCTCACAATGCTATCTTGACCAGATGTCAGGGAGATATTGAATATGCTGAAGACTTAAATTGAAACATAAACACTGAAGCCAGGTATTAAAGATCATAGACTTGAGAAAGGCACAGATCCATGGAAGAAGAGTAAGGGGATTCAAGGAGCTGTATAGTTTCTTCCTACTTTAGAATGTGGTCTCTGGTGAGAACTGAGTCAACTGTTGAACTATCTAATCCAATTACTAAGGTCAACTCTTAGCCATGCCCATAGTTATTTTTCACAAGATTGTATTGCTTCTCTGGCCCTCTTAGGAAGTTCTGAGAACCCATGAACTATGCAGCTCCACATGATACTGTATAGCTCTTGAGTACTAGAAAAACCACAGTGACACACAATGTGGTCTAGTCTGGAGCACTCAGAGATACATGGCTTGAAAAGCCATCAGTTAAAACTGATTTAGCTCCAGGAACTGAAAACCAAAATGTTTACTAGTCTCATAGGGCTGCTGTAATCAACCACTACAAACTTGCTAATTACTACAAACAGAAATTTATTCTCTCATAGTTCTGGAGGTTAGAAGTCAAAAATGAAGGTGTTAGGAAGGCCATGCTCCCTCTGAAGTTCTTCCTTGTCTCTTCTAGCTCCTGGTAGGTCATGACATTCATTGGCTTGTGGCAACATAACTCCAATCTGTGCCTCTGTCTTCACATGGCCTTCTTCCCAGTGAGCTGGTTGTTAATACACATTCTGAATGCCTCACATTGCTGCAGACTTGAAAATTCTGCCCCGCCCCCTCCTACACTTTTCTTAGTTCTCCCGATTCCTTCCCTCTGCCACCCAAGAAATCTTACTGAATTGGTTGTTTAGGGTAGTAGTTATGAGCATAAACTCTAGATGCAGATTGTCTAGGCTCAACCATAGATCCACTATAAAATATTTGTGTAACCTTGAGTAAGGTTTAAAACATTTTTGTCTCAAATTCTCTTCTGAAAAATGAAGACAGTAAGAGTACACCTACCTCAAATGCTTGCTCTGTGGGTTTGCTGAGCTAATATATACATCAAATACTTAGAGCAGTGCTAGGCATATAGTAAGTATCATACAAATGTTAGTTGTTATTTTTGGAAAAGATCACTAGGATTCCATTTCAGCAGACTGATACTATCATAGAGGCTGATTCAGATTGTTTCCTGTCTCTGAAGTTCCCCTGCCCTTTCTTGCTTAATAGCAAATGACTTGAAAATCGTTGTTTCATTTACTTTGTATGTTATTTTATATGTTTCAAGGAGGAGGCTAAACTTAGTCCCTGTAACTTCAAGTTGTCTGAAAGCAGAAATATCACTGTGCTATCTTAACTAAAAGTCAGGAAAGAAAGTTAATCCTTATAAGAAGCTGGATTTCTGTAGTACATAGAAACAGAAAGTTAAACAGAATGGGGTTCTAAACTTCTGAAAAATTTCTTTGTAAACTTGCCTGGATTCCATTTTTAATTTGCTTTCAGCCAAAGTGCCAGTGAATTATGGCAGTAGTAAATGTATGTAGATATCAGAGCTCACATCTCATAAACTTTCTCTTCATGCTGATCTGATATTACATCACAGGAACAATGAAAAATATTATCCCTAGCACCATTTTCTCTGTAGGTACCGTCACATTATTCATTCATTCATTCATTTTGGAATAAAGTTTTTATAAGGAAAGTAGTGAGAAGTGGCTTGGTTCTGGATATATTTGGGGCATATTTATTTTTGACATGACATCCTGAAGAATTAAATGTAGAGTATGGAGGAAAAAGAGCAATCAAGGATAATGACTGGGTTTTGTGCTTAACGAAATGAGTAGAAAATGCTATCATTTACTAAGATGAGGAACACTAGGTGAGGAGTAGATTAGTGAGATGAGGTTGATAGGAAAGCAAGAGCTGTGTTTTGACCATGTTATGTTTCAGATACCTATTAGTCATCCAAGAGGAGATGCCAAATACAGTTAAGTCCCCTACATATATGAATGAGTTCTGTTCCAAGAGCGCATTCTTAAGTCCAATTTGTTGGTTAAGTCCGACAAATTTCACCTTGGTACCCAACTAACACAATCGGCTATATAGTACCATACTGTAAAAGATTTATAATACTTTTCACACAAATAATACATAGAAAACAAACACAAAAAAATAAAACATTTTTAATCTTACAGTACCTTGAAAAGTATAGTAGTACAGTACAACAGCTGGCATGCAGGGGCTGGCATCGAGTGAACAGGAAAGAAGAGTTACTGACTGGAGGAGGGAGAGGAGGTGGGAGATGGTAGAGCTGAAGGATCATGGAGGATAAGCTGCAGTTTCACTCACGCCTGACGTTGATGGCATGCACAGGTTCTGGTTCCTTGTTGGATTCAATTCTATCTACCCTCTTGAAAAAATGATCCAGTGATGTCTGGGTAGTAGACCTTTTCTTCTCATCATAGATGACACGGTGGCACTGGATTGCATTCTGAATAGCTGCTGCAAACTTCGTGTACCGTTCTACGTTCAGGTCCTGTGCCTCAAAAACTAGTAGTGCCTCCTCAAATAAAGAAAATCTTCTTGCCATTTCCAGTGTCATGAATCTCTTCAGTTCTTCAATTACTTCTTCTTCTTCTTGTTTTTCTTCATCCTTTCTCTGGGCCTCCAATTCTATCAGGTCTTCAACGCATGTTTGCATCTTTGAAAGTTCCCAACTTGAAGGTTCGTATGTAGGGGACTTACTAGAAGCATTTGGATTTACATACTCAACATAGAGGTCCAGGCTGGAGATATGGTTTTGGGAATCTTAAATTATATATGTGTATATATATATATGTATATATATATATATATATATATATATATGTATATAATATAATTTATAATTTTATATATTTATAATTATAATGTATAATTATACATATAATATATATAATATTCATAGCACTCAGAAAGATCATCTGAGGAGAAAGTGTAGAAGGCCAAGGGCAGATCCTTCAGATCCTTGGAGTGCTACAACATTTAAGGATGTTGCAGAGAAGGAGATGCCAATTAAGGGACTGAGGAGAAGGTCAGCAGAAAATTGGATGAATGCCATTTCCTTGGATATTTAGAGAAGAAGGTATTACAAGAAGGAGGGTGTGATCAACTGAGTCAAATGCTGGAGAGAATTTGAATGAGATGAGCACAGCAAACTGACTATTGTGTTCTGGTAAGATGGAAGTTATTGGTGACCTTGAAGAGTCCTATTTCAGGACTCAGAGATGGGACAAAAGCACAATGGGAGTGGTTGAGAAGGGGGTAGAATTTGCGGAAAAAGAGTCAGTGGGTATGTACAACTCTTTTGAGGTATTTTGTTATGAATAGGGGCAAAAACAATGAGATGAAAGCTGCTGGGGAAGTCTGGGTCAAGGAGAGTTTGTTTTTCTTTCCTCAGATAGGTGATATTAAACCATGATGTTAAGGTTTATTAAGGTATATTTTTTCTTTGGATCTGTCTCCTAGAGTAATGGAAATAAAAGGAAAAATAAACAATTGGGACCTAATTAAACTTAAAAGTTTTGTGCAGCAGAGAAAACCATAAACAAAATGAAAAGACAACCTATTGACTGGGAGAAAATACTTGCAAATGATGTGACTGATAAGGGATTAATTTCCAAAATATACAACAGCTTGTACAGCTCAATATTAAAAAAAAACTCAATCAAAAAAATGGGCAGAAGTAAACCCATACTAAATAGACATTTCTTCAAAGAAGACATGCAGATGGCCAACAGGCACATGAAAAGATGCTCAACATTACTAATTATTAGATAAATGTAAATCAAAACTGCAATGAGGTATCACTTAGCACCAGTTAGAAAGGCCATCATCAAAACATCTAGAAATAATAAATGCTGGAGAGGGTGTGGAGAAAAGGGAATCTTCCTACACTTCTGGTGGGAATGTAAATTGATACAGCTGCTGTGGAGAACAGTATGGAGGTTCCTTAAAAAACTAAAAATAAAGTTACCATCTGATTCTGCAATCCCACTCCTAGGCATATATCTGGAAAAAATGAAAACTCTTATTAGAAAAGATACAGTCACCCCAATGTTCATTGCAGCAGTATTTATAATAGCCGAGACATGGAAGCAGCTATATGTCCATTGACAGATTAATGGATAAAGAAGATGTGGGGTATATATATACACTGGAATATTATTCAGCCATAAAAAATAATGAATTAGTGCCATTTGCAGCAACATAAGTGGACCTAGAGCTTATCATACTAAGTGAAGTAAGTCAGACAGAGAAAGACAAATATCATATAATATCACTTATTTGTGAACTCTAAAAAAAATGATACAAATGAGCATATTTACCAAATTGAAATAGACTCACAGACAAAGAAAACAAACTTCTGGTTACCAAAGGCGAAAGGAGGAGAGGGATAAATTAGGCATTTGAGATGAACAGATACACATTACTATATATGTACTGCTCTATATCTACCACTACTACTATACACTACTGTACACAATAGATTAAAAAGTACCCACTGTATAGCACAGGGAACTGTATTCAATATCTTGCAAGAACCTATACTGGAAAAGAATCTGAAAAAGAATATATATATATATATATATATATATATATATATATATATATATATATATATATATATATATATATATATAATTGAATCACTTTGTTGTACTCCTGAAACATTGTAAATCAACCATCCTTCAATTTTAAAAAAGGCAAAGAGTTTAAGGTTGACAGAAAGTGAGTGATTATGGTGTCACACTATGAAATCCATGCTGAGTAAGTTGGGTAATAAGGATGTAAGGAGGAATAAGTAATTTATAATGGCCAACCTAACTCTGCTGTAGCCCCACTACCCTTTTGGAGAATGCTCGGAGACAATCTGCCTTCTCTTGGCCCCCCAGGAACAGGTGGCTTGCTTCCATTCCATCTTCACTCCATCAGCTTGTGTTCCTTGAACCTGCTCTGTGGCAGGTGCTGTGCTTGAGACCAAAAGAGGAGGAATTTAAACATTAAAAGGACACTTTTCTTGTAGTTAAGTTTCAAAGTTTTACTCCTAAGAATACCTGACTTTCTAGGCTGCTACACACGTGTCCCATTTGTACTGTGCCTGTGCTTTGCTCCTCGTGAGGGGAGATATCACATAAGGGATGACGCATCCTTCCAACTCACGTCAAAGACCTCAGTACCCACATGACCACTGTGTCAGGAGGACTCCCAAAGGGAGAAGGTGTGGAGTAAAAACTATCTAGTAAAGCCCAGAAGTTAGAAGACAGGGCCTCCAGTCCTGAATGAGCTTCTGGCTGGTGGTGTCACATCTGGTCCTCAGCCCCCTCACCTGTAAATAACAGGGAATAGGAGATCACATTTAGGCCAATTTTGCAAGTAGGTGGTACCATGTATCCTGCAGCACCTCTGCCGTCTTAAAACAATTTTCCACATGAGCCTCCATTGCTGGCAAAAATGTCTAATATTTAGCTTAAATTTTCAAAAGCTTTCTCAAAGAGTGAAGGACTTAATCTGTTGTGATCTGGGAAGTTAATTTTTATTCCATCACAGGAATTCATTTACAGTAAGTCTCCTACATACGAACCTTCAAGTTGTAGACTTTTAAAGATATGTTCACATGTCCAATCATGTAAGTTAGTTCATGGGTCTGGTGTACACTGTCACACGTATGCATCCTCTACAAGTGGTTGTGCTTTTGTCTACTTTACTGTGTAGAGTACAGTAGTACAGTATCTTTATTTCAAGCCCAGGATGTCTGGAAGTAAGCATAAAAGCAGTGGTGATGTAGCTGGTACTGCTAAGAATTACCAAACAATACGATGGAAACAAAAGTGAAAATAATTCAGAGAGTGAAGTGAGGGGAAGAGATGGAATTGGAAGCCCAGAGAAAGGATGAAGAAAGACAAGAGGAAGAAGTAACTGAAGAACTGAAGAGATTCACGATACAGGAAATGGCAAGGGGATTTTCTTTATTTGAGGAGGCACTGCTAGTTTTTGAGGCACAGGACCTGAATGTAGAATGATACAAGAAGGTTGAAGCAGCAGTTCAGAATGCAATCCAGTGCCACCGTGTCATCTATGCTAAGGAAAAAACAGCTAACCCAGACATCACTGGATTGTTTTTTTCAAGAGGGTAGATGGAACTGAATCCAGCAAGGAACCAAAACCTGTGCCAGCAACGTCAAGTGTGAGTGAAATTGCAGCTTGCCCTCCATCTCCTATTGCCGACGAGCCTTCAGCTCTACCATCTCCCACCTCCTCTCCCTCCTCCAGTCAGTAACTCTTCTTGCCTGTTCACTCGATGCCAGCCCCTGTATGCCAGCTGTTGTACTGTACTACTGTATTTTTCAAGGTACTGTACTGTAAGATTAAAAACATTTTCTTTATTTTTGTGTTTGTTTTTATGTATTATTTGTGTGAAAAATATTATAAATCTATTACAGTACAGTACTATATAGCTGACTGTGTTAGTTGGGTACCTAGGCTAACTTTGTTGGAGTTACGAACGTGCTCTTGGAACGGAACTCGTTCATATATAGGGGCTTACTATATTTGATGAAAATCTCTTGCATTCACTTCTACCCGGAAGAATACAGGATACTGAGGCCAGAAATTCCTTGGTTACATAGACCCCATGTTGATGAAGGGAAACATTTTGTCACTATTGGGCACTGTTGAGAAGGAGTGTGTGTGTGTGTGTGTGTGTGTGTGTGTGTTGGATGAGATGAACACATAAAAATGGGCAAAGAAGACTGACTACTCAGAGACTCAGCATTAAAAATATGGAGGGGACCTTAGAGATATTATAACTCACTATCAGTGTGAGAAAACTAAGGTCCAGAGGAGGGAGAATGGCTCCAAGTTCCCTCATCTTTGGAGCAATAGAGCCAGGCAAGGGGGCACACTGTTCAGAGTCCTAGTCCAGTGCACTCTGTATACTTCCTTATTCTTTTACAAATAGCTATATATCTCTCCTCTCCAATTTCTCCAATTGCATTATTATATCTCCAATTCACAATTCTGCATCAGGCAGGGTAGTTATGTGTTAATATGCATGGACAAAGGAGTGAAAAGATTTATTTTGGTCCTACAAGTGCAACAGGTGACAGTTTCTGGATGTGAGGTTAAAAATAATATAATCTCTGTGACCTTTGGGAAGACAGTCACTCATACTTCCCTGAGCTGCTTTATCACTAAGGACTAAATCATGTATTCTAACAGGTCTTTTTCACCTGAACCCATGATGTGTACTCCTGCTAAAGACAGAGGTCCAGACCCTCAGAAGAAATGGTTTTCTACTTCCTTGAAGTCTCAGTTAATGTTTAGGGCTGCACAAGTCCTAGGAATACTCTTGTCTTCCCATAGGTGCCCCAACCCTTACTTCCTGTAAACTACCCTCCCTCCTTCCCTCCCTCCCTCTCTTCCTTCCACCCTTCCCCACCTCTCTTCCTTCCACCCTTCCCCCCTCCCTTCCTTCCTTCCTTCCTTTTGGCCAGGAGGTGGCTCTATAATATATGCTGGGATGAGATATCAAGGAGCAACCAGCAATAAACTCCTGAAAAATCTATGATCAATACTAGTTAGGAAAGGAAAACAGATGTTCTCCTTGTGCTTATGTAGATGAGATGCTTGAATGTTCACTAACATATGTATGCAAATGTAGAATGGATTTCCAAAACTCATAGCTCCAAAGGACTCTAGAAAACAAAAGTCCCAATTTACCACCAGTATGGACGTATAGATCAGGGGAAGCACTGCTGATTTTTCGATCAAAAGAGAGGGTCAGATTTCAAGCCCAACATTGCACAGCTCTAAATAGGATAAACGTAGAGCAGAGAAAATGTGTAGTGGTAGGGTGGAGATGAGGTGCTCAAGGAGGCCTTGCTGACTGATATTCAGGGGCAACAAGGAGGAGGGAGACCTGATGGGAAGTACTGAAAGATAAACTGAGGCATATTAAACATTTTAAGAGTTCATGTGGGCAAAAATCGATTAGAATTGGGTAGCAGCCAATCTAGCGGACAGAAAGGAGCTCCAAGAAGCTTTACAAAATGAAAGACTTTTATAGGCAGAAGGGAACGGGAATAGGAAGTTATCCTAGGCAAGAAAGCAGGTAGGTTATTGCAAAATTTTTTTCCTTTAGGGGATGACAGGGGTCTATTAGGCAGTTTACCTAACTAAGTGTTTATCAGACAACTCCTGATTGACTGGATTAGGATTCTATTTCTGGGAGACTCAGACTGTAATTGTCTTGGTTTGGTGACCTGGGGCTTGGCATAAGTGACTCCATTTAGGCCTACTGTTTTTAACAGAAGTCTCAGCAGAAACAAAGGCAGGAGGTCCAGCATCCACAGGGAAGGGGAAAAGGAAATTGTTTTGGACAGATGGAATCAGTACTTCCTGACTTGCTGATGCTTCATGAAGAATAGCTTCAGATAGGAATCCCCACTCTCTCTGCCTCTCCCCACCCCTCTGTATACACATACTTGGAAAGTCTAAGTAATGTTCATAGGTCTTAAACTCATGGAATGTTGGAGCAGGAAAGGTCATAGCATCATTTGATTTGACCCCTCTCATTTTCTGGATGGGAGCACTGAGGCCAGCAGAGATTTTCCACCTTGCCCTGACCTTAGTTTTAAGGTAAGATGGGCTTTTAGGACCATGAGCACTTTGAATTAGGTAACAGCAACCTCCTGCCCACGATAATTTCCTGAGCCCAAGAAATCCTAACCCAACTGCAGCATGCATGGGAGATGAAGCTGTGTGTTAGATCTTTATCTCCTGGATGCTGCCCAGGACATTTAGATGAGGCTCCAACCTTGTGAGAGGAGCCAGAACTCATAATCAGGTGGCTAGTTCCTGGGTGGTGTGTGTTGACTCAGTTCAACCTGTCTATATCTTATGCATCTTAAAGGGACAGATTTGTCCTATGTCCCCAGGAAGTGCATTCCACCCACCACAGCCTCATGGTCTCTCTCTCACTGACCTTCTTTAGCCCAAATACCAATAACAGTTTCTAAAACCAGGCTCTGAACCTACTTCAACAGAATCCCTTGAGAGGAAGCTTTATCAAAAACTAGTTCATAGGTCCACTCCAGCAGATTCTGCCTCAATAGGACCAAGTTGGAGTGGAGCTCAAGGCTATGCATTTTTCTAAAACATCCATAGGTAATACTGATGTGAGCCAAATTCTAGATATCAATGTTTTCTACAACTAATGAACATAAAAATCAATTTTTTGGTCTATTTACTTAGTGCCAGTTTCTCTATGACTATTATCTCATGTTATCCCCCACCCCCAATAATCCCAAGAGAAGGGTGCCATTATATTTTGACCAGAAACTTTCCCAAGGTCACAAAGTTATTGAGTGGCAGGACTAGGCTGGAATCCCCTCAACATTATGTTCACTATTTGACATTGAGCAAATTAGCAAATCTCTTTGAGCTTATGTGTTTCCTCTGGAAAATGAAGATAGGAATTATGCCTATTCCATGGGGGTTTTGCACCTGATGAATAAGTGCTTAGGACATTGTGTAACATACAGAAAACATTCATTCCTCGTGTGGTGGTATTGTTTTGGATCACTAGGGAACCTGATTACCTCAATGAACATGTTTAAGAAAGGAGGTTTATGGTGTAAACTATTGATATTACAAAGTATATATTGTCTGGTTTCCAAAGGAGTTCTTTACTATCAAAATTCTACTGTTTACACTAACAAAGCCCTTTCACTCTCCATTTGTCATTTGCTCTTCAAGATCCTTAAGAGGCATTACTCTTTTCTACATTGGGGAAAAAAAATAAAGATAGAAATTGGAAACCCTACATAACTTCCCTAAATTTGTTTTCTTCATAGGCCACTCTGATTTATCAGAGGTTTTAAACTTATAAGCCCATGAATATATATATATATATATATATATATATATATATCAAAATCCAAGATACTATTTAACTTTGTTTAAAGCAAAACAACTTATCCTCTACCCTGCCTCTCTGCCCCCTCACTCCATTTAGCCTCCTCTAGAAAATACTTAGGAATTGGTCAGGGTGCATGAAGAAGGCCCCCTTGGGAAAGGAGTTCCTCTTTGGTTGTTTAAGTAAGTTTGGAATTTTCATTTTATCCTAAGGTCAATTTGCTCACCCTAAGAATGACACATCTTTGATGAAATGTCCTGGTGTAAGATAGATAGTTGTTTCGGTCAGACAGGAACGAGACATTAAAGATGGAAGATACAGTACAAAACAGATCATTTCATTCACCCAGCCCTGACAGTGGACCCCCAGAATGATCTGTCTCCTCCGGGACACTTCTTCCCTTTCCTTGGGAAAGTCCCTTATCATAGTCAATTTCTCCTTGTCTGTCATTCTGTTGTTCAGTCTAAGAGGTTTGTTTCTGAATTTTATCCTAGTTCCCTCAACATTTTGTTCCATTTCTCTTTTCCCAGACTAATTTAAGGACATTACATTTTACATTTTGCAGTCTTTCATTAATCTTCCATAAATGTTGATATATTCCTCCTTTAATTCCTCCTAAACTTTATAGATCTTTCAGAAATGTGGCCCACTTAATTTTAGTGGAAAAATATACTCTTTATCAAAAGGTATTTTTGTCTTTTGCATTTGACAGTAAGAAATGTTTTCCTAATGATCAAGCCTAAAAGCTGAATCAGTGTAGGTTATACTCTACCACTAAGGCCACTGTCTCAGATCTTTGCTTTTCAGGGTGCACGGTTTCAGGGGCTCTGTGGAGACAAAAGGGGTGATCTTTCTTGGAGGATGAGGGACTGGGGGAAGGAAAAAAGAAAAGAATACAGGAAGCCTCGCAGTATTCTCTGTCAAGAGCACAAGGAACATTCTGCCTTCCTATACCTCAAACTCTTCTCAGCTATAAGCATCTACCTAACCAGTAAATTAGTATTAAAAGAATCAGAACCATGGCACCATTTTAATAAAGCTTAATTTATATGGATGTCTGGTTTAATTCACTCAGCTCTTTTCCTCTCTTGATATCTATGTCTGCACCTCCCCTATGCTTTCCTTTGTCTTCTTAGTTGTTTGGTTGATTTCCACCAGCTGTGGGTTAACCCACTCCCTTGGACTTCTAATTGCCAAATGTTCCTGTCTCCCAGACCAGGAGTCCCAGGGTTCTCCTTCTAGGGCAAGAGCTGGATGCCTTGCCTGAGTCCTGTGGAGAAGTTCACAGTTGTGTTGCCAGTATCTGCCAACAGATTCGTGAACGTTTTCATCCTTGTGGTTTCATTGTACAAAAGATTCTCACTCAAATGTAAATTTGTATTTCCTCTCTGAAACCAATATTTTTTTTCTTTGTCTTTTTTATTCCAAGATTTAGGCTATTCTAAAATTGCATTTCACTCCTGTGCCTGGTTGCCCAGTCTGTGTAACAGGGTTTTTTTGTATAAGTTGTATTTTCTGCACATTGCCTCTGAGTTTATTCCTTACACTGAATTACTATACCTTGATATGCAATCCACAGGGCTTTTCTTTTGAGATTTTTAAAACATTTTCAACATGGGATTTCCATGATATTAATTTTTTTTATTATGAAACACATCATCCACAGAGAACAGTCTATATAACATATATTAAGAAGTTAAAGAAAAATATTGACATGAACTCATGTGTACCCATCAGACTGCATACAAAAGAGAACAATACCAGTACCTCTTAACATCCTGTGTGCCCAGATAACAATCCCTCTCTCCCTGCTTGGGTTCACCATGGGCTGGTTTTTGTCTTAATCACTCTTGTTATTGTTGCTGTCACACATGTATCTCTCCCTACACAATATATTATTTACTTCTTCTGTTTTTGACTATTTATATAAGTGAAATCATACTGCATACATTTTGCAATTTTGAATGTTCTGCTCAATCCTATATTTTTGAGATTCATCTACACTTTTACATAGAGCTATAATCACTCATTTTACTGCATGGTATTCCCTGTTTTTCATATAACACAATTTGTTTATCCTTTTTACTACTGAGCATGTGTGATGTTCACAGTTTTTTGCCATTGTGGGCATTGCTTTTCTGAACATCCTTGTATATCTCCTAGAGTAGAATTGATGGGTGGTAGGGTCTACACATCTTCAACTTTCCAAGGGGTTTATTACCAAATTATTTTCCAAAGTAGTTGTATCAACTTATCCTCCAATTAGCAGAGTATAAAACTTCTCATTGCACATTCTTGCCAACTTCAGGTGTTGTATGACGTTTCAATTTTTGCTAATCTGTTGACGGTGTAGTTGTATCTCACTGGGATTTTAATTTACAGTTCACTGATTACTGATAAAATTAGGAACTTTTCATATGTTTATTGACCACTGACGTTTCCTCTTCTGGAAAATGCATGTTCATGACCTTTGCCAATTTTCCTATTGGGATTTTGTCTTTTTCTTTTTGAAATGTAGGGTTTTTCTCTTTTTTTTCTGAATACAAAGCCTTTATTATATGTGCTGCAAATATTTTTCCCTGGCTTGTGGCTTGCCTCTTTAACTTTCTTTATGGTATCTTTTGTTGAAAATAAGTTTTAATTTTAATATAGTTGAATCTATTAGTTTCTTTCTTTATGATTTTTACTTTTGAGTCCAATTTAAGAAATGTTTTCCTATCTTGAAGTCACAAAAGTCTTTCCTTCCATTTTATTCTAAAAGTTATGTCTTGCCTTTTACATATAGGTCATAATTCTAGCTGCAACTGATATTTGCAAATAGTGAGAAATATTAAGATTTTTTCCATATGGCTAACTAGTGATCTCCACATTACTTATTCTATAGAGTTTACTTTATTCACTGATTTGCAAACTCAGTTCTGTCCATACTAAGTTTCTAAGTTTGTGGATCTCCATTTGATTGCATTTGTCTGTTTATCTTACCCTATCCCAAAACTACATTGCTTTTACCAGACTTTAGTATAATTCTTGCTTACAGCCAGATTCACAATCTTGTCCTTCTTCTGCATTAATGTATTGGCTATTCTTGAATTTTTGTTCTTAGATAAAAATGTTAGAATCGGTTTGAAAAAAAAAACCTGTGCAATTTTCTTTGGAACTGAATTGAATGCAAAAAATAATTTGGGAGAGAATTGACATCCATGAGTGGATAAGATTTATCTTTCCATTTACTTAAGCTTTATTTAATGTACTTTGTAATTTTCTCCATAAAGGTTTGGTCTTCATATCTTTTGATGCATTTGCTCCTTGTATTTTTAATCATCATAAATAGTACACATACACACACACAATGTTTTCTAATGCTTTCATATTCTTTCTAGCCATGCAACTGATTTTTATAGATTGACCTTCTTGCTGGAAACACTGCTAAATTATTTTATTAATTCTAATATTAACCTCTATTTTTTTTGTTTTGGTTTGGTTTTCCATATAGACACTCATATCATCTGAAAATTATGACAGTTCAACTGCTTTTTTCCAATCCTTGTATTTATTATGGTTTTCTTTTTTTGGTAGTCAAATTGTGCTGTCTAGGTTCCAATACTATGTTGACTAGAAGTGGTGACAGTAGGCTTTTTCAAACTTATTCATAATTTGAAAGAGAATGCTTTTAATATTCTCTGTGAAATATGGAGTTGCTATAGTTTTTGGCACATACCTTTTACCAGATGAAGGAAATCACATCTATTCCAAGTTTTCTAAGATTCTATTTTTAAAAATCATGAATATCAGCTAAATTTTATCAAATTAGTTTTCTGTATTTATTGAAATAACTGTATTTTTTATTTTATTCTTTGAATATGGTGAATCACTTAGTGCATTTTCTTATACTGAAACTGTGTTGCATTCTTGGAATAAATCTAATTTGTTAATGATGTGTCATCTTTTTATACATTGCTGAATTTAGTTTTCTGATATTGTGTTCAATAATTTTTCATCAAAATTTGTGAATGAAATTGGCCTGTGATTTTTACATATTCATAATTTTCTTGTCTCATTTTGAATTTGTATCTAGATTATTCCTATGGAATTAATTAGACAATATTTCCTCTTTTTATACTGTTTGAAGGAATGTGTGAAAAACTGTGTGAATTTACCAATTTCTTAAATATTTGGTAGAACTCATCTATAAAACCATCTGGACCACCAGATGTGTTTTTGATGAGTATATTTTTAATTGGTTATTCATTTTAATTAACGGTTATAGATAGGAGTGACAAGTAGAATATTTTACTAGTGGTTTGGATCAGGCACTGAACTAGTCAGGATAGATGCCAACAAATAGCCCTGAAACTGGATCTGAAGGCCTACTGGACCCAGAATTAACCTTCAGTTGATGGATTATAGAGAGGTTTAAGGGGGCCTAAGGGAGGAGCAAAAATGGTCCAGTTAGTACCTGGGTATCAAGGTAGGAGCTTTAAAGGCTAGGGTGTAGATGTTTCAATATTTAACAATGTATGTGATGCATTATATTAAAACAATGTATGCTGAATTACTAAAAGAAGATTTTTCTAGATTGACTTTTGGGGATAATTCCTATTTTATAATATAATTTCTAACAATTAGGCTAATTTATTTGTATATAATTATCATAATATTTATTTAATCTTTTGTTCATCTCTGATCCTATTCCTCTTTTATTCCTAACATTGTGCTTGGGAACTTCTCTTTCTGTCTCTGTCTTTCCCATGTTCTTTCTCTATAATGACTTTTTGCAAATTGTCAGTTTATTAGAATTTACAAGGAATCAATTTTTTTTTGATTTTTTGATCCTTTCTATTGTATGTTTTCTTCTTATTTCATTAATTTTAGCTCTTATATTTTTATCCTACTTTCTTCTTTTTTGTGTTTGTACTCTTTTTCTAAATTCTTAAGTTTGACACATTAGCTTTAAGTCTTTATTTTTTAATTATAACCATAAATTTGAATTTCCTTCCACATCCTGCTCTTCCAGCATTTTCCAAATTTTACATATGCCTTTTTTTATTGGTGTTCAGTCCAAAGATTTTCTGAACTGAGATGGTATCTCCAGATATTTAGTCTACCATCTTGTTGGAATTCAAGTCATCACTTGTCCTTTTAACCTCTCTATAAGGACCAGGTCAGGAGTGATTATTTAATCTTCTAATTAGAAATTGTTGGAATTGAATTTTTAAATCAAAGAGGATCCTTTGTTTCTCATTACTCTTGCCAAAATGCCAGGAATGAAATAATTAAATAAAGGCACAGCTCCTTTTGACAATCTGTTAAAAATAAACAGGATGATTAATTTTTCTCTCTGTATTTCTTGTTTGACCCTTCCCCCATATATTTTTCTCCAGATTTATTGAAATATTATTGACATACAACATATATAAGTTTAATATGCACAGTGTCATTATTTGATACACATATATATTGTAAAATGATTACCACAAGGATAGTTGACACTTCCATTCTCTCACATAATTACCTTTGTTGTGGTGGTGATAGCATTTAAGATCTGCTCTGTTAACTTTCAAGTATATAATACAGTATTGTTAATTATAGTCACCATGCTGTACATTGGATTCCTAGAATTTATTCATCTTATACCTGGAACTTTGTATCCTTTGAGCAACATCTTCTCATTTCCCCCACACTCCTGCCCCTGGGAACCATCAATCTCCTCCCTATTTCTATGAGTTAGGCTTTTTGAGATTCCACATATAAGTGAAAACATACAGTGTTTGTCTTTCTCTGTCTGACTTATTTCACTTAACATAATGCTCTCAAATTCCATACATGTTGTACAAAAGGCAGGACTTTTTTTCTTATGGTTGAGTAATATTCCATTGTAGATATATACCAGGTAAGAGAGAGTAAAACATTAATTGATTCACTGAAAATAGAGACAGAGGCATAAAGACAGCCTTTATGAACACACAGGCACCAGGTGCACGACCTCCTTCCACACAAACACACATAGACACACATACTCACATTCACATAGAAAAAATGAGAGACACAGTCAGTGAGCTATGGTGGGGTGTGGAGATGAGATAATAGGTATAAAGAGAAAAGAGAGAGAAGGAAAGAAAGAGGAAAAAGAAGATTCACACAGGAAGAAAACAACAGAATAAGAAATACCCAGAGGGTGAAAAAAATAGAAAAATACAGAAACAGATTAAAGGATAGAAAAACGCACAAATATACAAAGACACAGTTATAGACACACACACAAGAAGAAAGAGAGAAAGCCATTGTGAGAGAGTGTAAAATTCAGAAAGAGACAAAGACTCAGAGAGAGTGACTTAGAGACACACATCTAGGCAGAGATGGACAGAGACAGCCATATGGAGAGAGGCAAGTTATAATAGATACAGGCAGAGGGATAGAGGAAGGGTGTGTGGGAGATGAAAGAGGAGAGATGCAGGAGCAAATAATAAACAGAGAAAGAGCCATGGGGAGAGACAATGAGATAACTGGAGATCAGGGAGCTGGAGAGAGGCAGGAGTGGGCAGCTCCTGGAATAAATAATAATAATAATAGTAAAAAGAATAAATAGACAATTCCTGTTAAAGAGGTCAGGTATCATCCTATTTTTTTCTTTCTAACACTCCCTTTTCTGAAGTGCAATACAAGGAGAAACAAGCACTGGGAGAATAAAGGATTTGCTTGACATCACAAAATGACTGTTTCAGTATGGTGCTAAATGTCCAGAGAGCATACTTTTTTTTTAGTTTTTCTCTAGATGTTGGTCTTGGACACTAGTGATTCAAGTCAGCACAACATCTGGAAATGAAAGTTATATAGACACCCTAGGGACCTGGATTAATCACCTTCTTTGCTGCCCTTACAATGAATCAGCAGCAACTTCAAACAATAAAACAGCCCTGAACTGGTGATTTCTCAAGGGTTTGTTAATGATGTGGTACTCAAAAAATATATCAATTAAAAAGTACATATTGAATGTCAGAATCTATCATCACTTCACTGTGTGCTATAGGGAAATTAAAAAGAGCTCTAAAATATAATTCCAGCTTATACAAAGTTTATAATTTAGTTATGAAGATTAGACTAATATGGTAATATACTAGAGAAAAATAATCAACTCAATGGTGAGATACTGAGTATTTATCCTACTTTTGTAAATATACAATATAGAGAGGAAAATAAGTTTTTTGAGGACAGGGATTTTTATTTGTGTTGTTCACTGAAATATCCCCAGAGTCTAGAATAGTATCTGGCATATAGTGGGCAATAAATTCCTTACTGACTATATCTAAATGGGATTTTTGAGTCAAACAGATTTATCTTTTACTATTTATCAGTTATGTGGTCTTGGGCAAGTTAGCTATGTAGCCTCAGTCTTACCATCTATAAAATAGAAATGACAACAGTACCATATATTATTCTTATTTATTACTATCTGATTCTTAACATACCTTTTACTTTAAAACGTTTTGCTAACTTGGTAGAAATCAAGAATTATAGTACCTCAAAGGTTATAATCTTAATATTTTTCAGAAGTATCTTATAATTCTAATTATTAGTAATGAAGAGGGCTCTTACCTCAACCAAGATGAATTAGTGAATTTGAATAATATTTTAAGAAATAAGATACATTGTTTTCATTAAACCCATAGAGTTGTCATTTCACTTACAAAACTGTATTCTATTAATGACATTATTAGCCTCAATGCTATCAGCAACTATATCTATATAATCACAAAAGAATTGTAATTATCTCCATATTTTCAGGTATGATTCTGTGTTTCAGGGTCAAGTCTTGGAAATGCAGATGCAAGAATAAACTTAACCATTCCAAGGAATAGAAGTGACCAATATTTCCAGTCATGTCCAATTGCACTGCTGGCATAGAAATGCAGGAGTGATGTTGCTAAAAAAAGTCAGCACATTTTCAATTTAGATTGATACAATTCAAGAGATAGACATAACTGACATTTGTTCAATAATGTTCAAGTATGTCAAAGAATCTGTGAAAGAAAGCTTGATATCTCTAGTCAGCTTAAAGTCAAGTACTACACTGGGAAAATATGTTTCAGGCAGATGCAGATGTTCTCAGATGGAATGTTTCTTTAAAAATTTGAGGAAGGTGTTCAACTAATGGAACATCCAGAACATTATTTAGGCTTGCCCCATGGTAGTAAGTAATAAATAAATCTCTTGTCCATAAATGCATGTGTGTGTGTGTGTGTGTGTGTGTGTGTGTGTGTGTGTGTGTTGTTTCTTTGGTTGGAATTTGGTTATAGACAATGTACTGGCAGAATGAGATCTCTATTGATATAAAGACCCTAAGAATCATAAGATAACCTTTTCTGGTTCTATTAATCAATTACTACACTTTGCATACCTGAGCTACAGACATTTAGGACCTCTCATTGTTTTCTGGATATAACCATGCTTTTTTTTCATGTGCCATCTCCCAGGAAGTGCCTACCACATAGAATATTCTCTTATTTTCTCATTTGGTTTTTAACATCCTACTTGCTCATTGAAATCCATCTCAAATGACACCTTTATAGCCTTTCCTCATTCTACAGCCAGATATAATTTCTCTCTTATATGAAATGCTCTCGGATTCACTATGAGATTATAAGGTCCTACATGGCAAAACCTCTTTCCACTTATACTTGTATTTCCTGTAGAAAGTGACTCAAGACTTTTCCATATACGGCACTAACATTAATGACCCCAATTTTCTTCCCAACAAATCTGATTGATTTGCAGTTGTTCAGTGTTCTTCCTGTAGCATGAAACCCAGAGATAAATTCTTACATGAGAGCTCTTTGTTAACTGTAATCACTGAAGAAATATAAGAGGGTGCTGGTGATGATGACAGTGATGATGATGGTGACAACTAAGGTTCTTTCCAACTCTGGCTTTCTCAGATTTTATTTCACTACACTGAATTTGAACTTTAAAATTCCCATTCTGCCTTTTTATGAGAGTCATATGAAGGTGGGAATTTTTGACATGAATATCATAGGAATAAAGTAAAATGACTATAAATGGCAGAAGAGAACAGACCATTTCTCTTTACTCTGAAAGTTAAAACTGTTCTCTTGAAGCCCTACCAATGGATTTATATTTATGAAAAGTATGTTCACCATTGACATCTTGGTTCATCCCCAAGCCAGTCTTGTGAGGTTGGTACATAGTGGCATTCCTTCCCCCCGCACCGCTCTCCCTCCTATTCAACAGACGGTGTAGTTGCAACACAGACAGATTAAGTGATTTTCCCCAAGGTTATACGAGTAGTGAGTGGTAGAGTGAGGACAAGAATACAGGTCAGCTTCCCTGTGGCATGTACTACCAGACCATATTGCCTCTCACAAATACGTATATCAGACTTCTTCCAAAAATTTAATACAAACTGAAGCAAAACTTCCAGTCACCACATTTACCATCAGCTTCGTGCAAGCTGTCCTAGATGGCCATGATGCCAAGAGTCAAGATGCAGACTTGGCCCAAATGTATGATTTAAATGGTGAAAGGCTTTGACTGCTGAGCTCAGGTGTCTCTGGATTGTGAGCCTGCATCTCCTGGACAGAAATGGAGGCAGAACGAAGTGTGCATCTAAATTACTGTCACTTGTTATTGATTTACTGATGGCTTCTAAAAATGTCGCATTTGAACTGTCAGTGAATTTGCCGACTGTTGGCACGAGTGATGAAAGCAAGTGTGAACCATAATTGATTAGGCCTCATTTGCTTATCCATATTATGCTAATTAGATCTGCAGTCTTTCCCTTTGTACCATCACCCAGTGACAGAGTAAATCAGGGTGATTGGGATGCAGATAAGATTAGAGGCAGGACTGCAAGATTGAACAGGGCCCATCTTATCAGAGAAAGTTTCTTTCTTTAATATACTTCTCTTTAGAAATAAGGCTTTATATGACTCCTTTTTCTCTGAGATGATTTTACTGAAATGAATTTTAGCTTTCTGGACCTGGAACTTGAATTCTTTTTGTATAAGCCCATCCTCTGGCTAATGATGGCCAGGTACGGAATAGGGTCAGAATGAGGAATTCTTTTGGGAAGAAGCCAGGACCACATTACAGGTGCTCTGGGGCAACTCCTGATAGACCAGGAGAACCTGAATTTGTTCTCTCTGACCTCCCAGTTGCCCGTAAAAAGTGAAAATTTTCTCCTATTTCTGAAGAGGTTAGCTGGACTCCAAAGACCGCATTGTACTGGATTGTGAAACTTTTATATAAACTTTTTAGTGCTGTACTTATGTAGCTTCACCAAAGTACACAGACTTAAGGAGACTCTGATGCTAGCTAAGAGGCATCTGTTAATCAACAAACATGTATTGAAAACTCACTAAGTACCAAATGCCAGGGTTATCTTCTTTTTTTAAATTGAGCTATATTTGACATACAACATTGTATAAGTTTAAGGTGTACAAAATATTGATGTGATACATTTATATATTGCAATATGATTTCCATGGTTGTGTTAGCTAACACCTCTATCTCATCACATAATTATCATTTCTTCTAGTGTTGGAAACTGTGTATTAGATCTCCAGGACTTACCTACTAGTTGCAGGTTGGTACCCTTAAACAACATCTCTCTCATTTCCTCACCTCCCCCCCAGCCCCTGGTACTCTGTACTTTTATGAGTTCAGTTCATTTTTTTTTAAGACTCCACATATAAGAGATAATGCACAACATTTGTTTTTCTCTGTCTGCCTTACCTCGCTTAGCATAACATCCTCAACATCCATCTATGTTGTTGCAAATGGCAGAATTTCCTTTTACCTCATGGCTGAGTAGTTTTCTATTGTATGTATATACACACACACACACACACACACACACACACACAATGGATGCTATACACACACACACATATGGCATCATCTTTATCCATTCATCCATCGACAGACACTTAGGTTGTTTCCATAACTTGGCTATTGTGAATAATGATGCAATAAACATGGAAGTGAAGATATCTTTTCAATATCCTGTTTTTATTGCCTTTGGATATACACCCAGAAATGGGATTGCTGGATCATATGGTAGTTCTATTTTAATCTTTTGAAGAAGCTCCATACTCTTCTCCATAGTGGCTGAACGAGTTTACAATCCTACCAACAGAGCACAAGTGTTCCCTTTTCTCCACATCCTCATCAACACTTAAAGTATGCTTATTGGACCATCTCTGTAACAATCTCCTAAAGTTTTGTTAAGATAAAGATCCTTAAACCTACCCCAGCACCTTCTGAATCAGTCTCTGGCATTGGCATTTAAGTATCCACATTTTTAGCAAGTTCTCCAGGTGATTCTTGTTCATATTAAAGTATAAGAATTACAGTCTTAGTAAGATTCAATGATACAAAAGGAGTGTAAGAAGGAGATTCTAGGTATAGTTAACTTAAAATCTAGATGGGATGATAATGATGATGATAATAACAAAAATGAAATTAACAAATAAGATTATTTTAAATCTTAGGGAAGGAATATTTAAAAGCATTGGGTCTAATACTTCTCAAACAATTTTTATATGTCAAATCCCATAAGAAGCCCAATAAATAAACTGTGATAGTCAAAAAGAACAAGGGGACCGGAAGCCCTAGTATCTTGGTCACTGTCTTTCTTCCTATGGTGGCCTCCAGGAACCAGAGGGACCGTGTGTTTCCACTGGAAAAATAATTATTGAGAACAAATTAAAACAACCAATAAACAGTGGGAAAAATGCTCCAGTTCATTAGCAATCACTATGGAATGCTAATTAAAACAACTCTATAAGCTTCACATTGGCAAAAATGTAAATGAGTTGGCTAGACTACAAGACAACTACCAGAGTGTTCTTGAATATTGGTGGAAATAAATTATTACAGTATTTCTAGAAAGTTCTTACAATATGTGTTAAAAAATATACTTATTCTTTGATGCAGCAATCCCATTCTTGGGGATTTATCCCACAGAAATAAAAGCACTGGAACATTACAAAGATGTTTACTGGACAGTGCTTTCTGTTGCTAAAAATTGAAAACAAATAAATGCCCATCGATCAATTGTGAAATGAAATTGTAGCCTAACCATATGATTACAGGTTAAGCAACCATTAAAATGATGAAGGTAGCTCTGTACCAATTAGCTTAGAGTGATTATCAGGATGTGTTTTTATGTGAGAACAGGTAGATTTTAACAACGCAAACTTTTACAATGTCATGCAAGTCCTCCATAGAGATATATTTTATTGTGTATATATATTGCTTTATGAGCATGGTTAAAGTTGGATGGTTGTTAATTATGTTAATGTTGATTATCGTGTCTGGTCAAACAGGGAGAAAAGATAAAAGGAAAAACACTATTTAAAAAATAGTCTGTACTATAAACATATACTATGATTTATGCAAAACTGTGTGTCTGTCATGTGTACATGCAGAGAGTAATATAGAAAGATAGTCACCAAAATTATCAATAGTGGTGGGATTTCAAGTGTGTTTTATCTCTTCATTATGCTTTTATATATTGTTTGATTTCCCCCCCCAAGAAACATTGTGAAGAGTAAAAGCAAATCACTGATTTTGATCAAGCCCTTCATTTTAAACAAGAAATCTAAAGATCTGAGATGTGTGGTTGAAATGATTTACTTCTGGTCAAATAATAGGGGAATGACAAAGCATGGATCAGAACTTTGCTCCCCACAAGAGCTACCAATCAGCATTATTTGCTGATGCAATAGCTCTGAATCATCCCCTGAATTAAAATCTTAGGGGCAGACACCACATCTTACTCAACTTCCAGTCTCTGGTGCCCTGCACATGGTAGTTAGAACCTTGTAAATGGTAATAAAACAAATGATTCTAATATATAAAAAAAAGCCCATAAATACTGTTTTGAAGAGTACACTTGAATAAAAGGTAAAATGAATTTGTATGCATTTTGTATATATTGGGCAAATGTCTATCTGTAATCCCTTCTCATTGGTTTAAGACAAACAATGAACTTTATCCTATCTGCTTAACTGCCATCTAAAAGCTTCTGCAGGATTCAAGAAAGTGTCAGACCTGAGATTATGGTGGAGTCCATTAATATGGCAAACTACTTAAATACTAAGACAGAGGTTTTTAGTGTTAGACTGACCTTATCTTTTCAATGAAGTGCCAGATCCTAAATGTTGTTTAATTTTTTTAACCATATTACACTGTTTCATAGGATTATAGTTACAAAAGTTACAAGATGTGTTTTTATGCTGTGAATATTTGATGCTGCTGCCAATCTTTCTCACTGTAGGAAACAATTTTACAGAATAAAAAGATATTCAAAGAAGTTCTCAAAACAATATTATCAGTCCTATTCAAAGACATTGTTTTTTAACACTGCTTATTGTCTTTATTAACGTACAAAGTAATCAGATGATTAAAAGATGAAGCAGTTTAATTCTTTTGGTCCTGATAATGAGAGTACCCCACCCAGTTAGGTGTCAAACCCTGGGTAGTTAGACTCCAAAACTTAAATTTCCTGCTAATTCTACTATATGATAACCCTGGTAACTGTTAATGCCTATTAGTTCAAACCTTAATATACATGAGATTGAATCAACTATGGGGTAGCCCCATTGATTTGTTTTGTAATTCCATCTAGCTGACAATTGTATATGTTCTCCAGTCAGACATCCTTGATAGGCTGCTTTCGAGTTTTAATCTTCAACAAGTTAATTACCCAAGTCTCAGTTTCCTCCTTTGTAAAATGAGGATGATAATATAACTTGACCTCATGGAGTTATTGTGAGGATAAAATGAGATAATTGTAAGGTGTTTTGAATGGTGTCTGGCACATAAGTGTTTAATAAATGTTAACTATCATTATTAAACACATAATTTAGATGCCAATCAGTCAGTGGGCTAATGAATTTTCTCATGGACAAAGTTCTTCTTATCAATTACCAATAAGAATAATGAACACCACCACCCATGATGGCATCGAGGAATGTGAACTGTAACAGGCAAAACAGAGCTAAGTTTCATTGTTCTCAACTAAAAGGTATTGGGGACCTTGGTCTCACTGTGATTCAATGTGACCCATGAGCAGGGCCCACTATTCCAGATGGCCTTTAGGTACATTAGAAATTGGCATCCCTTCCCTGTTCAGGTATATTGATTGTATTGGAACAGGAAGAATTACCAGCATCCCCCAGAGAGCTGCCATGATAAATATGCAGATCTGTGATATCTAGTGTGTGAGCTCTCCCTCCTGAGATGTGGCACTGTGTGTGGAGGCTTTGCCTATGAGCCTGGCTCCTGAGAACCTTGGCTTTTAGAAATTGTGAAGCAATCTTTAAAAGCCATGGTATAGCATATCCTCTAAATCTTTGAGGTAGGAAGTGATGTAAACTCACTTTGTCCAACAAGATTTTATACCAGGACATATGTTGGGAGAACAAAAAGAATACCTACGTAATAAGCTTTTGACTTAACCGTGAAGAAAATTGCTTTATTTGAAGTATATTATTCAGTGCTTAATCTACCAAGTATAGCCAAATCCTTGGTAAAGTGAGATCCCAATTAAAAGAACTGTTATGCTTATTAAATATTCCCTTCTAATGCTTCTATTTTTAAAATAATTCTGGCTACTAATCATTTTCAAGTTTTATGAAAACCTTGCACAAAAATTTAATGATTATAGCCTGCTAACACTGTCCAGCCTGGAAATACTTTTTAAAGTCACTATTCCTGTTCCTGTCCTGGTCCAGGAGGGTATCACATGGTCTGGCTATAGATTCTTGCTGTCCATGGAATCAGTCCTGAGGGGCCCACTTTCACCTGATCTAAACACCTCACCACTTCTGCTCTCAACTGTTGAAGACACCAATCTCATTTATTTTCCTTTATTTCAGTTCTTTTCTTGCCTCGTTCTTTGAATTGGGCATAGGATCTTATCTCTCTTTGATAATCAGACTGATTTTTCTCTCTAGAGTCACTATCAGGGACTAATTAAGTAATGACCTTCTTGTTTGAATTGACCCCCCAAGGACCTTTTCTCCTTGACTCTATTCTATTAGATTGAAAGCTACTTGAGGACAGGGGTTGGGTCATGTCAGTATGTCCAGAGCTTATCATGTTCAACAAATACATTTCTCGAATGTTGTTGAATGAAATTAGAATGAGTTAGGAGGCTCTAGCAAGAGTCTAGGTTAGAGAAGCAAAGGTGTAAAATGTGAAATAGCTCAGTGTCTATGGAGCAAAAAATAGGCAACATATACAACTAATAATACAGGATTGGATGATAGGGTATAGTTTCTAGTCTGAGAGACTGAGAGTATGCTTGGGAGAATGAAAAGACTTTGAAGAGCTATAGGAAAGATAACCCATTGTCAATTCACTCAGTTATACCCATCAGACTGTTATGCTGGGATTAGACCTCACTAGTAAGCATGAACTCACTACGGAAGAGCCGTGAACTATAGGGAAGTTTAGAAATGGAAGCCACATACTTTGAGTATATGCTGCACCCAAGAGAGTGGAATCTCTCTCAATCACTATTAATCTGATGATGTAAACAAACAAACAAACAAAAAAACAACAGAAAATTCAGAGACATAAGTTAGCAGAAAATCTTGTTGGGGATTTGGGTACAGGGTTTAGTGTATTGCCTCCTGTCAACTCCTCTGAGCCCCTGATAAGCCTTTCAAAGCAAGTTTCTGTCCTCAGAGCTCAGTGGGATCAATGGAGATGATCCTATCACATTATGGAAATGAATAGTTCCACTTAATGTATGGGGTGTCCTCACAATTTACTCATGTGAACTAGAGCAGCATCAAGCATTATTTTTCAATCCCTTTTATTAAATGTGCTGGGTCTGACTCAGCAAACTGCAGTGCCTCACTGGCCTCTGGGCCTGAGTGATGAGGATAACTGCATTTATTAAGTTGATAGGTACAATGGTACAGTGCCTCCACCCCCACCTCCATTTGTTTGTAATCTTATCGAGTCCCTGCAAGTACATGGTTTAAAATCTGATTATTTAAGAAACAAGTTGGAGGAGGTGGTGATTTTAAAGAGGTTTTGGAAATAAAAGCATTGTAAAGTTTACTAACTTTTTCCCACTCTTTTCATTTCTTTCTTTGCAAAACATGGGGTGAATTATTTGGTATTAAGGGGAAAAAACAGTTCATTAGAGTAGAACACACTCACGGTTTGAAGTCAAATGGTCTCTGTTTAAGTCTCAGTTTCCATATAAGGCACTGTGTACAAATCATCTATGTAACCAATTTACTGAGCTGTTTTAACCCATGACTGGTACAACTATTGAACATTTTTATAGTCTTTATAATGTTAAGGTTTTATTATCTCAGGGAGATCCTATTGAGGTTTTTTTCATCTCTTTTAGGATTTTTTTTTTTTTTTTTTTTTTTTTCAGTATGCGGGCCTCTCACTGTTGTGGCCTCTCCCGTTGCGGAGCACAGGCTCCGGACGCTCAGGCCCAGTGGCCATGGCTCACGGGCCCAGCCGCTCCGCGGCACATGGGATCCTCCCAGACCGGGGCACGAACCCGTATCCCCTGCATCGGCAGGCGGACTCTCAACCACTGCGCCACCAGGGAGGCCCTCTTTTAGGATTTTTAAAGGTTCTGTTTAGTCAATTTAAACACTTATATTTCATAGTAATTTAAACCCCATCTTCCCTAGAACCGGCCAGTTTGGGGCTTGAGTGGCAGGAAGTAGGCAACATGCAATCTGCTCTGTGACTTCTTCATCTTCTCCCTCACTTTGGTGTATTGCCTGGTTCTGGGAACCCTTCTTGCTCTTCCTTAGCATGGCTTACTTTCTCTGGTTTAGGGACCTAGTGGAGGAATAGTGTGGAAAAGACAAATATTTTTTGATTAAAACTATCTATTGGTTGTCACTGATTCTCCCCCAGATATATTACCAGATACAGCATTTTTATGTAGCTGGCATCCTAATGGTGAGAGTACAAAACTCCTGGGTGAGCTCTTGGGTGGGACCCAGGGGGAGAGGGCTCCCCCTGCAGAGTTCCCTGAGGTGAGAGAACTGTCTCTGGTCTGACTTCTTCCAACCCCTCAACAATTGCACACAGTGTTACACTTCACAGCTCTGGGCTGCCCTCCACTGGTGATCAGCCTGCTGAGTAAGGTGCTGGCAAGAGAACTCAGCAGGTTCCTTCGGAGGGCTTCATTTGGTCATCGGGAAGCTAGAGATACCTGCTCCTTGGTGCCGTCTCTCAATTCCCTTTCCCTCTGTTCAAGTAGGAGCAGTTCATAGCTAACAAACCCAATGCTTGAGAACACAGCCATCCAAACATCCTCTTTCTTGTTGACATGGCTAATATTTGAAGCTTGCTTCATTTGGACTTCGGTAGGGGAAAATACCCCTTCCTTGCCCTCCTCAAGGAAAGGGCAGAAAAATAGCCATATATCTTCCCACCAGGCTGACAACTTTTGATGCTGATTATTGATTCTTAAGAAGCCCTGAGAGTGGTGTTTATCCCAGTTATTGGCAGGTTTCTTTAGAAATGGGTTATTAAGCACTTCTTTGCCACTTGGTTTGGAGCCTATCCCCTAATTCCAGGGCAAAAGGAAATAGCTCATTTAATGTTCTTTTACATTTAATCTCTATAAGCTCAGATAATTTTTTTTTAGGTTTCTGGAAAAACGTGTCTTCGTTGAGTGCTGGGAAGAACTGTAACTAAATCCATTCAAACATCATTTCTACTCTTGGGACCATCTCCCTGGGACATCACTCTGGAGCAGATTCAAGGTGTCTTTAGATAGCCTGGACCCTCTGGCATGGCCCCTTCATCCTCATGGCCTCTGTGTTGGATCCTGACCTCTAAATATTATTCAGGTGACCTAGAATCCTAAATCTACCACTGGCTTTCGTTGTATCTCAGTTTCCCATTGTATACAATTATATCCTTCCTTCACAGGGATTTTATTGGGATGCATTGTTAGGCAATCAAGAAAAGTTATTAGTCTATTTTGTTTTTTATTTTTTTTCTCACACCACGATATTAATATAAAGACCAGAGGTGTTATAACATTTAAAACATTAGAGAATAAAGACCACATGTAGAAGGAAGACCAGATATGTGTATGAAGTGTTATTCCTGGTGATTAATTAGGGCACAAAGCCAATAATAAATAGTAAATATCAAATAATAGACTCTAACTTATTTTTACCCTGAATCTGTGTACATTTTTACCGAGTTGTAAAGGTATATAGTTTATTCTGGGCTTTATGGGAGAATTCCTTTCCTTGGGATGAGAATGCAATTATGCCTGCCAGCAATGCTAATTTTAACTCAACTCTGAATAACTTGAGTTCATACTCCATTGTCGGAAAGGGTAATTAATGAACCATCAAAAAACAAAGGTTGTATAGCTTCCTCTTCCTTTTCACATGTCAAACAATTCTTTCTTGAAAGCAGAGTCCAGAGGTGAGTACAGGCACATGCTAAACTGGATTTATAGGAAGTGGATGTTTCTATCTTTGCTGTTGGTTGCTGTGTTGAACTTCCCAGAAAACTCAGTTTTCATTTCCTAGTCAGTACTACTCCGTATCTGCTCTTCAAAAGGATTCCCTGTTTCCAGGGCTGAATAGGGATGCCTTGTCCCATTACAGGACAAAGAGGGGATGATGAATTCTTAAGCATCTTTATTAGTATCTTGGGGCTTCAGAGCTTCCTCCCACCTCAAGGATGGCTCTGGGGCTTGCCCATAAAAAAATGGTAAATTAAAACATGTGTCACTTGTTGTTTCCCGACTGTGAGGGTTTTTTTTTTTTTTTTTTTTTGTGATGAGAAGGGAAAGGCTCTATGGGCAAATGAAAACTATATGAATACAAATGAAGGTGCAATAGCTAGTCTTAACCCTGATTTGTGAAAGGTTCCTGCTCTGAAAGTGTCCCAAAATATGGTGGGAGTTGCTCTTTAGAGAAGTCAAAGAGTAAACATGGATACCATTTCAGAAAGAGCTACTATAAGATGTGGTGGGAACAAAATAGAGAACTACAGCATATGAGCTTCAGATACTATTGCCTCTTTCTGGGCTGATGGTGCTCCTCTCCCCTTCAAAGTAGAAATGATTTCATTTTTTAAGAGACAGTAATTCATGTCCATTGTGGCAACATTAGAACATACAGATAAAATTAAATGAAGGAAAATAGTAAATGTAATCCTACCACCTATGTTTAAATAAATAGCTACCAATTCCTTGTGCTTCAACTTTATTCTTTTCCATTCCCTTTTTAAGTATGCACCCATTCTCCCCAATGAAGTAAAAAGCCCCTGACCTGGAGGGCCAAGACCGTGATGCTTTTCATTGTAGATTTGTTAGTAATCATAGCTAATTTTATTGAGCATTTGCTATATGACAGATCTTATTCTGGGGACCTAAGATGTATGAGCTCATTTAGTTTTGACAACATCACTGTAGGATGAGCTTTAATATTATGTCTGATTATAGATGAGAAAATTGAGGCTCAAAGAAGTCAAATAACTATTACTGCATCTGATGGAGGTAGGATTGTGACTCAGAGAAGCCTGGCTTCAGAACCCATGAGCCTAACCATTACACTTTACTACCTTCTCTGTTAGAGATGCCATAAAAAATTACTGATGATGATCTGATTCTGTAAACACATAAAGGCAGAAGAACTGAGGCTAAGAACCAAGTCTCATTTTCCCCACAGTACTATACAGACCACAGGAGCCTCAATTTTCATTTTTTTTTAATCTAAGCTCTACTCAAATTCCTTCTCTTCCCAGGTTAAGAGACCACTGAATCAACAGTGAAGGGATGATTTAAGTCATAGTTTCCCTGATCACACAGAGGACACAGGACTCAGCTTTGTACATTGGTAATGTTTGCAAACAGTACAATATTGATTTTGGCCCTAGCAATGAGAACACGAACAGCCACACATTATATGCCCTTTTTGCTCAAATGAGAGCAAAGCCTTAATCAGGCCCAGACATTTAGAATCCTATATTAAAGAGAGATGTATAGATATAAATCCAATAGATGCTTGCTTCTGTCATTTTACTTTAATTGTAATGTTGCAACTTTAACAACAGAAGATCCATTAGGCTTTCCTTCTCAATCAATACATAATATATTATCAGTCTAAACGACCAAAAACGACTTGTATAAAATATCAGCATGTTGCATTTTCATTATGTAAATGGAACTCTGCAGGAGAATTAATTGATTATTCAGTTACTATGGATCAGTCTCAGATGTCTCAGTGAGATAAGAGAGAAACTTATCAAGCCTCTCCAGTGACTATAACTTAAAAAGGAATAAGATAAAAAAAAAAAAAGGAGAGAGAAACATAGAGCACATTTCACTTTCATTGGCAGCTTGGGCAAAACCTATGAAATGTTGAGAGAGAGAAGAAATCCATTACCAAGTTTATTAGTGATGGAGTGTCAAGTGTTATTAAGCTGGTTACTGTTTGGGGATCAACATTTAAAAAACCACACAAGTAAAACTGCAACCCAGGTAGTGGGAGTCCTCTAGCTGTCTCCCCAGACTCTCAGTGCCCCAAGTAATTCACACCTAGACCATATATAATTACAGCAGAATTGTTTAAGTAATATACTGACCCATTTCTTTTTCCTTGCATGGGTGGAGGCTGGGGAATGAGCGAGAGATTTTATCTTTAGCTTCATGACAGAATGAAGAGGAGATATGAGAGTACAAATGGCCTCTTGTGTCTCTCTTCTCTTTTAAGTATTGAAGAAAAACAAATGTTCCCATGGCTAGTACAGAAGTGTATGTATTTGGTTTCAAATTGATATGTTTTGTTTTTAAGAAACACAAAAGAACTATGCACATTAGTTTCTCCCTTTGATAGCAGGTTCTGTGCAACCCTTATTCAAATATACTGCCCTTGTTCAAAAGTGTTTTGAGATCTCTTTTGGGGGCACTGCCTACAAAATATTCTGAACACGTTGTTGAGTATAGTCTTGATGGTCAACCTGTGGAGGGTTCTATTTAATTTTTGCAAATAGTCACAATTCTTTACATACTAAGGTGAGACAGTAAGTTATTACTGTTAAGTAATATTTCTCTGTCTCAAAATGAGGTTTTAAAAAGCAACAAAAATGCATGGCTGTAAAATCATAGCAGTTTTTGCAGTACTCTGAAGCCAAGTTTCAAAATACTGAACACAGTGACAGAATTAAGGAGGAATATATCATTATTCCTAAAGTGGCCATTTTGCAAAACAGTTATCCTATTTCAAATGTGATGTTTAATACCAATTAAGCTAAATCAAGCCAAACAACTTTATTACTTTGTTTTTACTTTGTGTGTAAGCCAGGCTTAGCTGGTGAGAGCTGGGGATGCTTAGCCTGGGGACAAAATACAAAGTAAGGCATGATTCACCTTTGCAAGGAATTTCGATGTTGTATTAGTTTCCTATAGCTGCTGTAACAAATTACCACAAACTTAGTGGTTTAAAACAACACAAGTTATTATCTTATTGCTCTGTAAAAGTCTGACATTGTTGTGCTAAAATCAAGGTGTTAGCAGGGCTGTTGTATTCCTTCTGGAAATTGTAGAGGAGAATCTGTTTCTTTACCTTTTCCAGCCTCTAGAGGCTGCCTGAATCCCTTTCCTTATGGCCTCCTTCCAACTGCAAAGCCAAAGCCAGCAATGGCCAGTTGAATCTTACACTGCATCACTCCGACATTGGCTTTTCTCCCTCTTCCCAATTTTAAGGAGTATAGTGATTACACTGAGCCCACCAGATAATCCAGAGTAATCGCCTTATTTTATTTATTTATTTATTTATTTATTTATTTATTTATTTTGCGGTATGCAGGTCTCTCACCGCTGTGGCCTCTCCCGTTGCAGAGCACAGGCTCTGGACGCACAGGTTCAGCTGCCATGGCTCACGGGCCCAGCCGCTCCACAGCACGCGGGATCCTCCCGAACCGGGGCACGAACCCGTGTCCCCCACATCGGCAGGCGGACTCCCAACCACTGCGCCACCAGGGAAGCCCTCGCCTTATTTTAAAGTAGCAGTGCGGCTACCTTAATCCCCCCCACCCCGCCACCCTTGCCATATAACATAACATTCACAAGTTCTAAGCATTAGAATGTGGACATGTTTGGGGATCATTATTCTGCCTATCACAGCTAAGGAACAAAGATTACTCTTATTCTTTTGAGATCATGTCTGTGAAGTATTTAGCTGGTTTTGAACACTTAGTGAGCATTCAATAAGGAGTAGTTGGAGTATTGATGTTCTCATATTATTATGTTGTTTCCCCCCTACTTCTTAAGAAAATGAGAGTATGATTCCAATGAGTAAAGGGCCTTTCAGCTCCATATGAAGAAACAGTCATCATAACTGTCTACAGATAGCATTAGCTACCACATAAGATGTCTCTGTCACTGAGGTTGGGCCCTCATAGGCTGGACAACAACTTGGTGGGGTTACTGTCACTTGGTAGGATACAATCACTGTAGAGAGAATGCTCACATCTAAGTAGGTGCTCCTTCTACCCCTGGGATTCCATCTTTTAGTATCTACAGAACTTTGCATCTACAAAACTTTGCATCCTACTCAGCTTAAACAAGAGTTGTGAGGTCAACAGCTCTTTCTATTTTCTCCTGTATTTCCCTCTACTCTCCTCAGGGGTAGCCCCTGCCCTTGCCCAGCACTGGTATGTTCCCTTCCTATGACATGTTGAAGGGTAAAATGACAGGCGGATCTGGCATTGGTTTGGGAAAGGACTTGGTTATTGTGCATGCTAGGGCCTTAGCAGCAGGTCTGTTGGGGACAGGGAGAAAGAAGTGGCCAGGATCTAATGTAGCAGGTATCAAATGGGCTTCCTTTGTGTTTTCCAAGTTAGGATTCGATCTTATTTTGGGACACCATGATCCAGCTAGATAGAGTTTCGTCTTTCAAATGAGTGTGGAAGGTCCTGCAGTGAATGGACAGCCATACATAATAAAAAAAAATTATTTTTTCAAAAATGCCAATAGGGGGCTTCCCTGGTGGCACAGTGATTGAGAGTCTGCCTGCTGATGCAGGGGACACGGGTTCGTGCCCCAGTCCGGGAAGATCCCACATGCCGCGGAGCGGCTGGGCCTGTGAGCCATGGCCGCTGAGCCTGCGCGTCTGGAGCTTGTGCTCCGCAATGGGAGAGGCCACAACAGTGAGAGGTTCGCGTACCGCAAAAAAATAAAAAAATAAAAATAAAAATAAGAAATAAAAAAAAAAATTGCCAGTAGGGTACTTACTCTTCCCACTTACTCACAAGAGAGGTAGTAGATTAGTTGGTTGGAATTCAAGTGTCACAAGCTGAAAAATCTTCACGGGCCAGGCAAATATCTCAAAGGAGTAAAATAAGTGTGATGAGGACTGTCACCAGTTTAGATATCAGGCACTGTTTAAAATGAGCAGCACCTATCAGCTTATGCAAGTTGTTGCCAGCCAGGAAATTGGCCCCAGTACTGCTGAGCGTTCTGATTTTTTCAAAAGAAGCTAGGTATCTAAATCTTAGGTGAAATCCCCTGTATTTAAATGTTGACAACTAATTCACAAGCTTAGAAATCATTATGCAGGCCAAATAGCATAGTTTTGAGGGATTAATATTGCCCCTGGACCACCAGACAGCTTCTGGGTTTTTTTGTTGATTTTAATCATTAAAGTTCTTAAAGGAATTGGGACAGAGATCTTAGGTCATTAAAGGAATGGGGACAGTGATGTTTGTGAGTGTAAGGGGGACAAGAGGTGCAATAGATAAGAGCACTTATCTCCTCTGCTTCTGGTTCTGCAATTTCCCTTAGCTTTCAGAATCCCTCCTGCATAGTCAATCAACAAACATTTACTGAGTGCATACTATATTTCACTCATAGTGAGTGACACAGCTGACCAAGATGTAGTCCTTTCTCTCAAGAAACTCAAAGCCCAATTAAGAAGACAGAAAATAAGCTGAGGAAAATACTCACACAAGAAAGTCATCACTGCTATAGTGAATAAATATTCTAATACTGCAAATAAGACCTGGGAACACTCAGGGGAACAACTTAATTATCAGTTGGGGAAGGGGATGGGTGGGAGAGGGCTGAGGGGGCAAGTGGATTTCACACAAGAGATGATATGCATCTTAGGCCTTAAAAGAATAAGTAAAATTTAAAGAAGTGAAAATGAGGAGTCATATCCTCTCTTCTAGAGATTTCCCGATAGCCTTTAAAAAAGGTCAAGTCTTTTCCATCTAGAAGTGCAAAACAAAACAAAATAATTTCTCCTTTGACCAAACTTCTCTGTCCAACTATTGCCTGTTCTCTGTTCTTCTCTTCAAAACCAAACTTCTCCAGAGCTGCCTACACTCTCTGGGTCTATGCTCTCTCTTCTTACCCACTTCTTTAACCCAATCCATTGGAGCTTCGTCCTATCTCTTTAGTAACACGGCTCTTGGTAAGGTTACCTCTGCTCTTTGCTTAAAGATCTCTTTCTCAGAGAAACCAAGTCATCTCCCTACTTAGTTGAGTTCTGTGTGTATGTGAGAATTCTGCATACACTAGCACAATTGATTTCTCTTTATCGTATAAAACATAACAAGTTAACTTTTACCCATAGAAAGTACTCAATAAGTACCAGATGAATAAATGCATGCATATCTTTTGCTGTCTAAAATCCTTCTCGCTATTCATCCACTACTATGGCCAATACATGAAACTGTTGCTATAAGAGTTTAATTTTTTTGAGTTTCAGAAGGTAAAACATAATGATGATGAAGTAATCTGGGGGAGTAGAGGAGGCCATATATTGAAATGTTAAATTAAGGTGTGGACTTATATAACTGAGTGTATATCATCCTGACTGACATCTTCTTGGACCAATTGAGACAATTCTATGCCTTGTGAAACTGGCTGAGACAGTCAGCTTGATTGATCCAGTAGAGTCAGAAGTTTTACTGGAAGAAACAGCTACTGCAGTGCTGGTACAGAGCTAGTGCAGCATAATGTATGGCCGTGATGGTTCTGGTGGAATACAGCTGTGTTTTCCAACTTGCTTTTTATTTTTACTGTCACTCAGAGTAATAAATACAATTTCTGTTGCAACACATGCACTTATACACACATAAATGAAGATAGAATGTCATAAAACAATATTTACCCTTATTACATGAGATACACTCTGATAGATGCTATTGTATTCTATTTTACTTTTGAAAATACTCATTGTGAGCCACTGATATGATTTCATGACCCATTAATGGGTCTTGACCTGCAGGTTGAAAAATGCTAGCATATACAAAGTCCATTTAAAATATCTGCCAATAGTCACCTGTGAAGAATCAGAAGAGAAACAAGGAAAGATTGATGCTCTTACATCCTTACTTCTGGGTTCTGAAACCCCAGTAGAAAGTCTTTCCAACTCTGTTAGTAATCTCTCTTTTCCTTCTCCTGCCTTAAATCTGGCCTTCTTGATACGTTCAACCTTCTCTCCTTTACATACACCCTGTTTATCCATTAATCCTCAGTAAAGGAAAACAAAAGGAATCCTGCATTCTGATCTAGACTCTGTCACCCAGCTTCTTCATCCATAAAATAAAGGTAGACCAAGTGAGATTATGGTCGTGAAAAACTTTTTAAGCTATAAAAATAAGAGATTGTTATCATTATAGTTGTCAGAAGTGGGCATCTGATGCACTTAGATACAGGCATCAGATATGGGCATCTGGTAGGCTCAAGTGAGACAAGTATCAGAATCTGAATGTCAGGGTCTGAGGCAGCACAGTGAAATGAAAAGAATATGGGCTGTAGAGTGAATCAAACTTGCCTAAATTCAGATCCAACACTGTCACTTATTAAGTATAACTATGTGTGACTTTGAAAAATTTTTGTCAAACTTCTGAGCCACTTTCTAATCAGTAGAAGGTGGATAACATCTGCTTTAAATATACTTGTTGTGGGGATTACATGAAATAACATATTCAGAGTATTAAACATGTTGAATAAATTAAATTAAGAATATTCAGAAATACAGAGAAGTTTTGCCTAGAGCACAAATGTCCAGTAGAAACATAAAAGAGTCATATACATGATTTAAAATTTCCTAGTAGCCAAGTCAAAAAAAATTAAAAGAAACAAGTATAATTCATTTCAATATTTTATTTAACTAAACATGTCCAAATGTAATCATTTTGACATATAATACATATAAACAATGAGATATTTTACTTTTATTTATATAAAGTATTTGAAATCCTGTGAGTATTTTATGTCTACAAACATCTCAGTAAGAATGCTACATTTTACTAGAAATACTTGATCTCTATTTATTTATTTATTATTTTTTATTTTTTTTATTAGTTTCTGCTTTATAACAAAGTGAATCAGTCATACATATACATCTGTTCCCACATCCCTTCCCTCATGCATCTCCCTCCCTCCCACCCTCCCCATCCCACCCCTCCAGGCGGTCACAAAGCACCGAGCTGATCTCCCTGTGCTATGCGGCTGCTTCCCACTATTTATCTACCTTACGTTTGGTAGTGTATATATGTCCATGCCTCTCTTTCGTTTTGTCACAGCTTACCCTTCCCCCTCCCCATATCCTCAAGTCCATTCTCAAGTAGGTCTGTGTCTTTATTCCCGTTTTACCCCTAGGTTCTTCATGACATTTTTTTTAATTCCATATATATGTGTTAGCCTATGGTGTTTGTCTTTCTCTTTCTGACTTACTTCACTCTGTATGACAGACCCTAGGTCTATCCACCTCATTACAAATAGCTCAGTTTCATTTATTTTTATGGCTGAGTAATATTCCATTGTATATATGTGCCACATCTTCTTTATCCATTCATCCGATGATGGACACTTAGGTTGTTTCCAGCTCCGGACTATTGTGAAGAGAGCTGCAATGAACATTTTGGTACATGTCTCTTTTTGAATTATGGTTTTCTCAGGGTATATGCCTAGTAGTGACAACCCAATCCAAAAATGGGCAGAAGACTTCAATAGGCATTTCTCCAAAGAAGATATACAGACTGCCAACAAACACATGAAAGAATGCTCAACATCATTAATCATTAGAGAAATGCAGATCAAAACTACAAAGAGATATCATCTCACACCAGTCAGAATGGCCATCATCAAGAAATCTAGAAACAATAAATGCTGGAGAGGGTGTGGAGAAAAGGGAACACTCTTGCACTGCTGGTGGGAATGTGAATTGGTACAGCCACTATGGAGAACAGTATGGAGGTTCCTTAAAAAACTACAAATAGAACTACCATATGACCCAGCAATCCCACTATTGATCTCTATTTAGATTTCATAAAATTTACAGGTGAAAAAGCAGCTTCATATACCCAAGTTGTTACAGATAGTTTTGAATGTTTTCCAATACCTGAATTAACTGTCAGGTTTTTTAAAAAACTTAATTAATTAATTAATTAATTTTTTGGCTGTGTTGGGTCTTTGTTGCTGCGTGCGGGCTCCCTCTAGTTGCCACGAGCAGGGGCCACTTCTCCCCGTGGTGCGTGGGTTTCGCATTACGGTGGCCTCTCCTGTTGCAGAGCACCAGCTCTAGGCACTCGGGCTTAGTCACTCCGCGGTATGTGGGATCCTCCTGGACCAGGGCTGGAACCCATGTCCCCTGCATTGGCAGGTGGACTCCCAACCACTGCGCCACCAGGGAAGCCCCTGCCAGTTTTTAAATGCACATTAATTAAAATTGAGAATTCATTTCCTCAGTCCCACTATCTGCATTTCAAGAGCTCAGGACCTATCTCTGGCTAGGTCCAACCATATTGGACAACACAGGCCTAGAAAGGGCATCTTCCTTTAACACCACATCAGCAATATCTGGGAGACCTCCCCACAGTCTTGATGGGACATGAAAACAGAGGGGTCCTCTAGAAGACAGTGAGATTGGGAAAGACAGAGTCTATAAAAAAGGATCCAGAAACATTTCAATTATCCATGGAGGCCCTGGGAACAGAAGGCAGGAACCAACAATAGTTCATGCCCCGTCTCCTTCACTAGCCAAGCTGTCTTCTCCCCGTAAAATATAAAATGAGGGAAGTAAGGTAGGGAGGGGGTTAGATTCTGGTCCAAACTTCAGTGCCTCCTCCCTTGACTAGGGACACAAAGGACAGCCATGAAAAATGATCAAGGACCTGGTTGATGAGGGGAGCTGACAGGAAATTAGTGTGTATTGAGAACATGACGGGAAGGCTGAAAAGGGAGTGGCATATTAATTTCCCACAGAGATCATCAAGGAAGGGAAAAAAGTGCTCAGAGAGGTCCAAGAGATCATGATGAGAGATCAAAGAATTAAACACAGGAAAAGAAAACATCAGTTAAGTTCAGTATAGGGAAAAGTTCTTGAGTATAGGAGCCATCAGTCTGAGAAACAGGATCTCCAATGAAGAAGTGAGAAAGCCAACACTTAAAATAATAAAACTCAGCCAGTCATAACAATGGGGATGAGGAACCATTCTGTTCTTTCTGTGAAAGATAAGATAGGCTAATAATTCAAAAAATGAAATATATAATTTTACCTTTGGAAGGAAGCTCGTAAGTTATCTAGACTAGGGACCCGTTTTATAAAGGAGAGAGTTTAATTCTATCACATGTCTAAATAGTGATGGAGTCAGGAATAGAACCTATTGATCTAGTCCATCAAAATACTCAAAGAGTCTATAGAACTATTGTTCTATTTATTTTCAACAATTTTATTGACATTTATTAGTAAATCTGTAAAGCATCAGTAGAGTATGTCTTTTATCCTTTTCTGATTAAAAGAGGAAGTTGAAGCCTTAGGTTAGTGTAGGTTAGGGGACCTACCTGTGGCTATATGGAGCCAAGCTGTCCAATATGGCAGCCACTAGCCACTGGTAGCTTTTGAGCACTTAAAATGTGGCTAATCTGATTTGGGCTTTGATGTATGTGATAAAACACACACTGGGTTTTTTAGACTTAGTACAAAAAATGTTAACTATCTCATTACATCAATGTGCATTAAAATACATTTCAAAATGCACAACTGAAACTGTCAAAAAAATAAAATATAATATAATAATACATTTTCATATTGACTACATATTGAAATAAAATATTTTTAGTATATTTAGTTAAATAAAATATTATTAAATTTATTTTATCTTTTAAAATATTTTTAATGAAGTTACTAGAAAAGTTAAAATTATATACATGGCTCTACTATATTTTTGTTGGCTTGAGTTGACTAGAAGTTACTATGACTTAAAAAAGGAGCCTGATTTGTTTTATTTCCAGCTTGCTTCCTTAAAGCACAAATTAAATTCTTTGGCCTTCATAAAATTTGAGAATGTCTTTAAGAGCCCAAATTCAGATTAATAAATAGCCCACAAAAATTAGCATCTATTCCAAAACCATTAAAGAGAAAAAATAAACCTTTCCATTTGCATTGTTCTTTATTCTCATGATTGCTTAATGAATTAAGATGTCCAAAAACCCCAGAGTGTTCAGCCATAGCTATCCTCCATTTCTTCTCCACAATAGCATTTTGTTGTAATGAAGACCATGAAAAAGCATTTCAGAAAATAGCCTCCAATATGAAGAAGCAATCAATATGCATGGTATATACGATCAAGTTAGAGAGATGTGCAGGAGAGATCCAAATATCTTTGGCCTGCTTAAACACATGCTTTCTGCTTGCCAGCCAACAAATCACTTCTATATATTACATAAGACTAAATTAATACCTACACGAAGACAGTTTATTGTGGATGATGGATCATGGGTTTGTTACTCATACATACAGAGCAGGGCCTTGGAAATCACATCATCATTGCATTCCCAGGGAAAGAAATGGTTGTCACATCCAGACATGTTTATCATGGAGAGAGAGGCTGATCAGGGCCCATCTACTTCCTGGGAGAACACTGCCACCTCACACGAAGAGTGCTCAGAGGGAAGACTTGGTGTTGACTGCCGGATGCCAGCAAGAATATGAGGTCACTATAGGTCCTTCTGAGGGTAATAAGAAATGATCTGGCTATACCCTACAGGCTATAATGTTAGGTTTGGGGGTCCCAAATAAAAGTGTTATTTAACAAAGGCAACCTACGTAGCATACATTCTACATTAGAGAGCAACAATTATCTGTATTATCCAAACTGCAATCAATGATATAATGTAGATGGACCCCAAACCCAAAGGTGCAAGTCCTAACATAAATGTAGGAGGTGAATGAAGGACAGATTAAACTGAAGGGATGGGTCTCTTTGGCCTATGTCCTGACAAACTGTCTGACTGCATCAGCAGAAGTTGAGAGCAATCGATACTTATGAAACAACAATACTGCCACAATCAGAGGCAGAGCGGGGTTGGAGTGCTATTACCATAAGTGGCTGAGTCGTTGATGTGAATGTCTATGTCATTTTGCATATCATTTGCATGTTATTTGGTGCAGTCCTGCCAATAAATAAACACAATATATCAACTTGCACAACCTACCCTGACCCTTGTAAGTACACATGGAGGAAAATAAACTAGACCTGCAATGAATTACTACCTATTTAGCATTAAAAAAAAAAAAACAAAAAACGGATAGTTCAGGTCCAGGGAGTAGGTTACTAACTTTAATACTATCACCTAGGTAGAACGCTTCCTGTGGGCAAGGCTATGTTTTAGACATTTTGGTTTCTGGTCCCATTTAATGGCTTCATATGGTAGGTACTTTCTGTGTATTTGTTAATGCTGATCTCACTAAGAAATATGTGCCTGTGTATTGCATACATGTGTCTCTTTCTCTCTCAATCACATTTACTGAGTGCATCCCATATACTAGGCAGAGTAGTAAGTGTTTGACATACACTGTAGTTTAATCCTCAACAAAAATGTTCTAGTTTTACAGATGATGGAACAAGGCTGTAAGCATTTGGGCAAACTCTTTGGGAGACAGAGGTGGTAAGCTGTAGAATATGGATTTGAACTCAAGTTTATCCAGCTTCAGAGCATGAGTTCTTAGCTACTTGACAATTGTACTGACCCTAACAATATATGATAACTTGATGATTCCCCACGTTTTATGGCATATAAAATTTAGGGGACCCTGTTGAAGAAAATGATGCAAAATTATGAATACAACCTTAGATATAAAAGTGAATATTTATTTACAAGAAGAAAAGAAATCATAATAAATTAAAATATCACAAACATAATAAAATGCATAAAAGTAATTTTTATTAATTAGCTGAGTTAATCTCTATACAACTCACAGTAATTTTTCCTTAAATACATTTGCTCTAAACTCTTTGATCATCTTTTTATATGAAAGCAATTTTTGTAATATTTTCTAAATAGAGAGTGAAAAGACAATTCATTATTTTCTTCAACATGACTGATCAAAATTTGATTTTCATTATTAGTGGTAAAACACAACCTCACCCATGGACACATATATACACTGTTTATCATACTGCTATGGGTTCGTGTCCAACAAAAACATAAGTTCTATGGTATTTTATAATGGTACATTCTGCATAAAAATCAAGTATATTTCTTACAAGAGTGGATTTCTATCTTTACCAAGTGTTGATGAGGAGTGAATCTTCTGCTTACAATTTTAGGTGTCTGATTCCTGGGAAATTTTTACCATAAACTAACTTCAGATCCTACACCTTTCAAACCTTGTTTCTCTTCTGTTGCCCACCTAGCTCTGGTACGGAGCCATTTATTTGTTTCATCCTAAGGCTTCCAGCCTGCAGCTTCATTTCATTAACAAGTAGGTCAGCTCAGAGGGCGGTACGGGTAGTTCCGGATGCCATTCCAACACTGTGCTGGTTAGCAATACCTTAACTATATATGCAGAAGTGATGGCAAACTACATAAATCTACCCCACTAAATCTAACTGAAATACATCCCCAACTAATTTCCCGAACAGCCCAAATGACCGCAGTCACTCTAATGACTCCTGACAAGGGGGAAAGTGTATCGGAGTGAAAGGCAGAGTAGATTTAACTGATTGATGTTAAAATATTTTTACTTTTGAAAATTTTACAAAATTTTATCATCAGGTGAACATTCTCCTAGAGTCCTTCCCAGGGCCTTGGGAGGGGCAATGCAAGGGAAGGGCCCTGAAGCTTAAGTTTCATTAGCTTCTTGGTATGTCTGCCTTCGTATACATATTCTGCACCACTTCATAGATGACAAGGATCTGTCCATTCAGCTCCCTGCCATTCACAGAGTGGATTGGATCTATGACCATAGGTATAGCCACATGTTCACTCCTCCAATTCCACTCTTCATTACCCATTCTGTAATAGCACATGACATAATTGTTATTTGAGGCTTGTTTCATTTTAATAGCTCCACTTCACTCAAGCCCACCCCCATCTCTATGTATCCACTCTCCATCGGTGCTTCTAAAACTATTTGGGTATGATGACTCATCTATAGACCTACCAGATTGTGCTCACCCTTGCTTATACTAATAAGTGTGATTTTAGGTATTGCTTGACTAAATATATAAAAGTTACTTTGTGTAGAGTACTTTTCAAGTTTTGTATATTTAGTATAATTAATGGTATACATTTTTCATTGTTATATTCATATTTCAATGTTTTATTTATTACATTATTATTTTAGTATATAATATTTATTATATTTCTTATTTATATATATTTATTATTAAATGTATTATTTATTTGTTATAAGAGTATCTAAATTTATTTGAAATGTAGAAACGTATATGTGGGGAGCCTGCTTTATATTCACTCTCAGATGATGCTTAGGTATATCTCTGAGCTTTCTGAAATGACTTTCTAGACCTCAGGAATTCTACAACTCACATTTCAGAAATTACTCCTTTAAGCCTTATACTACCTAAAAATACTGCGGGTTGGGCTTCTTCAGACACCCAAAGTTTTAGTTGCAACAAAACAACCAAATCATTGTAGTGGTTACTGCAGAAAGGAATACTATCTAGTGTATAGGACCCCCTAAATTGAATTATTTATAAACATAAATATCTGTATGAAAAAAGTAGACTTTCCTGTGATTTGGGACAGTTGGTTGAGAGGAAGGCACTGACCAATGTAAACAGAGGTTTGTGCTTCAGGCTTTGGAAAAAATGTGTTTGCACTCTCGTGGGGAGGGAATATGTGGCCATCTTTCTTCCCCTGGCTGGCACCGCACATTGGCTTCATTTAAAAAATAGTACTAGGGAGGGCGGAAAAAAAATGTAATGTATTCTTAACATGTTTATATGTCAGCAAAATACCCAAAACTATTCTATAGATTAATCTTCCTGTTGATTTAAAAAGGATGGATCTCCAGCTATAACTGTGATTGGGAAAAATTGATTTCCATGTCCCTTATGACTGAATAAGATAAAAGCCACTACCCTGGCAATCATCTCCAAGCCTGGATCCAGACTTCTGGAGGGCTGGCTAATTGAAAAGTCACTCCAAATACCAGCCCCGACCCTTCGAGGAGATCTGGAAAATGAATCAAGGGCAGGATGTCCATTTTTCAAGAATGATTTCCAGAATGTTGTTTATTCTCACCATGACTGAACAACTGCAGTCAAAGCTGAAAATACTTTCTCTCCCTGTTCTTCTAACTCTTCCTCATTTCTCCCTTACCATCTTCTCTTTCTCTCCACTTCTCAAGTTTTTTTTCCTTCCTATGATTTATGTAAAGACAGTTTCAAAATGAATGAGTCTCCTGGATTAAAGCTCTCCTACTGGGGCTTCCTAGGGCACAGTGGTTAAGAATCCTCCTGCCAAGACAGGGGACACAGGTTTGAGCCCTCATCCAGGAAGATCCCACATGCCGTGGAGTAACTAAGCCTGTGCGCCACACCTACTGAGCCTGCGCTCTAGAGCCTGCAAGCCACACTACTGAGCCCACATGCCACAACTACTGAAGCCTACACACCTACAGCCCGTGCTTTGCAACAAGAGAAGCCACCACAGTGAGAAGCCAGCGCACTACAACGAAGAGTAGCCCCCGCTCGCCGCAACTTGAGAAAGCCTGCGCACAGAAACAAAGACCCAACGCAGCCAAAAATAGATAAATAAATGAATAAATAAATGAATAAATTAAAAACAAAACCAAAAAACTCTCTTATTAAAGCTCAAAACAATGGGGAGCCAATTTCTTTTTGAGACCTTAGTTTACCCAATTAAACAGGAGACATTTGCCTCTGTGCATGGATTTATGGTTAACACCCACATTTCCCCATGTAATCCTCATATGATACTTGTGAGGGGCCAATTAGTATTGTTACTGCTATAAAGCCATCTCAGGTAACTTGCAAATGACATAGAGCCAGTATTTGCCAAACCTGGGACAAGATCCCATATCTGTTTCTACATCTGATGGGTTTCACCCACATGATTAATAGTTCATTGCATCACAATCATGTTGAGTGAGATGGTTCATGCATTTACTCAATCATTCATTCTTTCATTTCATCAATATTTATTGAGCACCTACTACATCCTGGGCACTATGCAGTATGAGACAACAACTGTGAACCAGATAGGCAGGGTCTCATCTAGCAAGGAGTTTATCATCTAGTGATACAGCTGATTTGAATATGAAGTTGAAATATTATGGTGAACTTCAAATTCTTCAGAACATAAAATAGTCCAACTTCTCTAACACCTAGACAATATTCAAAGGGAAGGTCAATTTTAATGGAAAACATGGTAAATTAAGGTTTTTTTAAAAAAAGAGCCCGACTTTGATGAAACAGCCTTATTGGTTATATGGACCTAAGTGCTAGTTAGAAGTATTTTCCTGATTACATTTTTTATTATATTTTAATTTTTATACTTCTCTGCCATCCCTTTCATGCTCTTTCTTCTTCTCCTTTTAATTTTAAATTTAATGCCCCTCCTGTTTCCTACCCCACCACCTATCTTCTATTTCAGATCATTTCAAAAATGGAAGCAATTGGTCCTGTTTTGAATCAATAATAAGATGCCATTTTCCTGGACAAACAGGACAGTTGCTGTGCGATTTATTTGTATTTTCCAAAGAATTCTATAAAGTTCTCCAAAGCACATGATTCTGAATATTTATGTAGTTATCTAAATAAGATAAGAAATTCTCAATCAGTAGGCTTAATCCTCTGAATCCTGATATGCAAACAACAGCAATAACAATAATAACAAATAATACTAAATAGCACATTCTTCTGAATGTTTTACATATATTAACTAATTGAATCTTCATGACAACTTTTTTGAGGTGTGTACTATTTAAATTCCCACTTTATAGATGAGAGAAATGAGGCATAGAGAGAATTAATTTATCCAAGATTATAAACAAGTAAATGAAAGAGACTGGATTCAAATCCAAATCATCTATTTGCAGAGTTTTCTCTCTCAACCATGTATCTACAGCTCTCATAAAATCAGTTAGACATCGCTCGTTCAATTGACAACGTTAAAAAATGGCAGTTAAATTCTCAGGCCAGGCTTCTTAATCACCCAAGGCTGGGGTCAACCTTGTACCATCACCTGATCAGGTATTACACCTTCCCTGACTTTATTAGGCTCTTATCACTTTAACTTGCAAATTGCAGGGAAAGGGGGCAGGAATTTCCACTGGCACATCCCCAGCAATTTTCACTGTGTGTGGATCCTTCAGTAGAGGTCTGTTATCTACGTGTGCGTTTTATACACACATGGTGGGAAAGGATGTACCGAAGAGTATTGCATGTGGAGAGAGGGAAATAGGGTAAAGTAGAACTTAGGGCAGTGGTTATTTGCGAGTGGGTAGTTGTGATAACAAGGTTTACTTTTACGGGTTCTTGGTGGGTGTGATCAGTCGGGAGATGTTCCCATAATGATAGGGGTGTGGTGTATGTGGTGGTGCTGTTGTCTGTGGGTGAGTAAGTTGAGGGTAAGCATATGACAGAAAAAAAATCCCAGCAACATATTTTGTTCCTCCTCTCTCCCTTACATCCTCCCACCTCTCCTCAAACTCCAAATATCCACAGTGTTCCATAGAAATTAAAATGGCTTAAGTGTGAAGAGGAATTTTTTCTTTTGAAACAGAGTGCAAAACCACACTCTTAACAACCAGGTTCCCTATATAAATCTATTTTTAAGATGATTACAAGGTTTCCATAGCCATTCTAGCATCAACTGCTGGTTTTGTTTCATCGTCAGTAAACTGTTGGCAGGATAGTGCACCAGAGGTATGCTTTTTAAAGGGTATAATTGCATGGCACAGAAATGATCATTTTCTCGACGATGGGTTTCATTGCTCTCTCCCTTTGAGAATCCGGTTTAGAAGCTGGGCTTGTCAGTCCCTCCAAGCACACATCGCATTGTGTGTCCTGGTCTCGCAGTATATCATGCTGGCAACTACTAGGCAGAGGGTAGTAATTAAACCACACAATGGGCATCAAGGGATGAGGAGAAGACACTGTGTTTAAAATAAACGAACACAGGAAGCACAGCCAGCTTCCCTAGGAAGGCTATCTGAGCAGTGTGGTGAGCCAAGTTTGGGCAGACTTTGCAAAGCAAGCTGGGAAATTCCCATGGTGCCAAGCCATTAGGCAGCATCTGAGGCTATATCCTTCCCAAGGATCTACCATAGGACCCCTTCTCCATGACTAACTTTCTCTGGGACGTAGAAACCTAGAAAGTTGGCTTTGTAGAGATATATTCTTTCTAATGTCAGGGCCCAGACACTATGTAAATTTAGATTGATTTGGCAACTATTCCTAAAAGGAAGGTCTAATAATGACAGGCACATGAACTGTAGTTCTGTTTTAGAAACAGAAGACAGATTAGGTAGAAGTCAGCCTCTGAATTGGAAGCTAATAAGATCAATGCATAATAGGTAAAATTACCTATTGGCAGAAGTAACTGATTCTGAAGAGGTGATCATGACGTAAAAATAAGACTAAAATACTCCCCAATTTCTATCTGGGGGAATTGAGAAAACTAGCCAGACAGAAGACCACAGTATTTCTCATGCTAATCAAGATAACCAGCATGCTGTCTCAGTACTGAAATGCAAATGGTGTTGAGAAACAAAAGCTCTTATAATAAGTAACGACTGTCTGAGATAATTATGTGTAGAGACTGGAATACAGTGAGCTGCAGAGCAAGAAGGGATGGAAATTTAAGTAGTATTATATGGGGGAAAGGGCATTGGGATGCTAACAGAAGTATCCATAGAGAGGAGAAAGGCACTTCACCTGGTGACCTTGACTAGATAAAAATAGATGTTACAAACATCTAGCAATTCTTGTCCTAAATGCATCTCACCAAGCAAGGTTCTACTCTGTAACTTGGACTCTGAGTGCCCTGACCTACCAGAAGTGAGAATCCTGAGAATATTTGTTCACTCACTGACTTAACAAACATTTCTAAGTACCTCCATGTCTTAAGTACACCAGCACTAAGGTTACAGGTTAATCTGGTTAACATTTTCAAGGGGTTCATAGTCTAGCTGGACAAACAGAGAATTCAACATATAATCATAATATGAAGAGACAGGATCTGTTAAAGAGAAAAGCATAGCATAGATTGGGAGTACAGAGAGAAGGTACATTACCCAGGCTGTGGTGGGGAGGAGACAATGAGGAAATATTAGTTGAGGGGAGATCCAAATTTATCATTAAATATGAAGATTAGAAATGGAAATAGAGGATTAGGTTGGTAAATCAGGGTTGGCATTATGTTTAAATAAGGCAGGAGGGCATATTCAAAGCAGATGTTAAAAGCGTAGGCAATATAAAGATGACATTGGAGAGCACTGTGTGTTTTGGGAAAATTGGAACATTATTAATAGGTTACGTGTGAGAGGAGGTATAGAAGGAGATGAAGTAGAAAGTGGTTATATCGGGAATTGTCTTATTAGCAATCTGTAGGCAGAAAGGAGGTACTGAAAATGTTAAGCAGGGGAGTAATATGGTTGAATTTGCAATTTAGATAATATTTCCATACATGTCTCTCACTCCAGATGAATTGATACTCTGATGTGTGAATTTGGTAGATGTAGATTTCTTCCTTTGGTTGAGTCCAAGAGCTTGATGATCTTTAGGTGGGCTGGTAAAATTGAGTTTTCAAGACTTCAAACTTGAGGGATGGACTCTGGACCTATGAAAATCCCCCATCAAGTTTTCACCTGTGAGGCCCTGCTAGAAACTGTCATCTGATCTCTCTTTGACATATCTCTATCTGCAGAAACTTGGGTGGAAAATGGAATATGCAGTTAACATTCGAAACATCGTGACATGTCAGTAAGAGATTATGGCGTGGAAATCATCCTTGGGAAAGGAAGAATCTTACCAACACAACTTTCTTTATGTGAAATCCTTTCTATTTGCTAAGCTTTTAAATGGTTTCTCCTAAAATAGTATGTTTGGCAATAATTAATAAAATGGTGTACCCTTTAAAAAAAGTGCTACTGATGGTAAGACTATTTCACTATAAATCTTTGTCAAGGTCTCTTAGCTAATCCCCAGTTCTGAAATGGTATTCCCTATTTTATTTTGTATTAAATTTACAAGCTGTCTACCCAGGGTGAACAGCATGTAATATAAAATCAAACTTTTGGAGAGATGAAAAACAAGATCAAACACACACAAAGTGGGAATTATTCAAGAGGAGACTGAAAATTCATTACTTCAATTAAAATAGAATTTATGAGACACTATATGCTCAAATAAGAAAAAAAAATAGTATAAGACACAGTGCAGGAGCTAAAAGCTTCAAGATAAAAAAAAAAAATCCAGAGAACAACAGACATGATGTGTGACTCGTGCTCCAGGAGTACAAAGGAGAGTTACAGCAGGTGGGATTAGATTGAGAGGATGGGAAGTTTCCACATGTGATGAGCACCATGAGCTGAGAAATATATTTCCTGAGCATGTGGGTGACAATGAGGATGCTAGCCAAAGTGGAGTGGGGATTCATGATGAAGGGTTACCCCAGCCATTGGTCTGCTGCTTCAAAGAGCACACATGACAGCAGGTAATTGTCACTGTATAACACAGTCAATACTGTGGAGTGTGTTGTTCAGCCTTTCAACATCATCTGACCAGCCTTGTCTACCTAGTCTTATCCTAGTAGGGCTCATGGCCCTGCCTCTGAGCTATGTATATGCAGATGGTGAAGCTCACACAGTGGGAGGGACTCCAAGCACAGGTTACATGAGCCCCGTCTCTGATCTGCACTTTGGATAATAAAGCTCATAACTCATAGAGCCTCATTCCCATCATGTGCTCAACCAAACCATGTCAGTGTCCTGCATGATGGAGCGGCAGAGTGCAAATATAAAACTACATAGAACTTTAGAACCAGCAGGGACCTCAGAGCCCATTCAGTCTAACCCTCTCATTTTACAGTTGAGGAAATGAAGGCCCCAGAGAAGTTCAGTAATTCACTTGAAGTCACACAACTAATGGCAGAACTGGGACTAAAGTCCAGTTCACTAATCTCTGAGCTCAGTTCTATTTCCACTCTATCACATTGTTTAATAAGAAAGCTCTGTAAACATTCAAGATGCTATTCCTCCTTTCCCTTATTGGAGACCCTCTTGAACATCTATGCCACCCTTTAAATTCACTCTTTTCCTGTGATGCTCGCTTAATTATCATAGCTTTAGTCCTGTGTAGAACACACATGACTCCCGTGAGGTTGTTTATTTGGGACAAATAATACAATCTTTCTACCTGAATTTAATGCTTTGCCTCTTTCAAAACTTTTATATACATTTCTCCACTGGATTTCACAAAAGTTCTACAAGGTAAGCTGGCAAGCCTTGTTCTCTTCATTTGACAATTAAAGGAAATGTACAGAGAGATTTACTGACTTTCTCTTAGTGATGGCATTGAAAGTAAAACCCCTTGATTCCTCAAATGAACAGAGGAGAACCAATGAGAAGAAACAATAGTTGGGCATGGGCTGAGAGATGCTACTTTCATCATAAAGTTCATATTTTTTCAAGCTTTGTTGTTATATATAAAAACTTTGCCCAAGTTTCAAAGCCGTACCATGGAGAGGTCCACAAACCACAAAAGTCATATCTGAAATCCCAGATCATGCTGCTCTACCTTATACTATGTCTAAGAAGGAAAGCTCCAAGCCTGATAGAAAGGGACAGGATCTGTCAGTGCATTGATATGACTGGGCTGAAAAAGATTCAAATAGACATGATCCGTCTCTGGAGACAATTAGAAAACAGAGTGGGGGGTCATTTGTTACATCTCTCTCTTTGTTTCAAATGTGGCTGTTTAAATTTGAATTGAATGTGTTTGGGGATTTTCTACAAAGGGAGCCATTTGGAAGGCTGCCGTTTCTTGTTATCAGTCATGTTTTACTACTGAGAGGAGGAAGGCCCAGAGGAACTTCAGAGCTCAGGCACAGGCAAAAAAAAAAAAGGGAGGGACTGATACGCAACACTACTTTAATCCCACAGCATCCAAAATTATAGACATTATCTTCAAGGATAAATTGAAGATTCAGTACAAAAGAAGATTCCAAAGTACTTTAAATGAGCATTATCTGAAAGGTGGAATGAGTGTCAATAAAGGGAATTAATCTACTCATATTTTTTAAAAACTCACCATTGACTGTTACTGAATGAGTTAGAAAGGAATCAGAAAAATCAGACCTCATGGTGGCCCTCAGTAAGTGTACAGCTAAGTTGTACTAGCTTTAACATGCTTCTATCAACTAAAAACTAAATTATAACCCAAGTCTCTGAACTGATAAGTAAGTGGTACAGAAGGGTGTTGTGAACATGTAGAGAAGATACATGGTCCATATTAAGTTAGACAGGAAGAAACAGAGTCAGTAGCATCTTTAAAAGTTGTGTAGTAGTGTTGGATAATGTAGCAGCAGAAGGAAAGACAACTAAGTTGGTTAAGGGCACCTGCTGTTTTCTTACTGCCCCTACCTTTTGCCTTTGCAAAGCAAAATACTTACATGGTCTCCATTTGTGATTCTAGTGCCTAAGTCAGTTCTGAATGGAAGAAGAAAGTCACTTGAACTCTTCATGCCTGACATGTTCCCATCTGTCATAAAGAGAATCATATTTCTTGTATAGATGCCAGCATTTCTGGAAGTTTAGAAGCAATGATGTTTAGTGAAAGTCCTTTAAGATGTACTAAGTGCTATAAAATTGTGAGGAATTATTACTAATTTTCTCTGTGTAACTCTGTAAGAGGCATCCACACTATCTGATTAGAATTGGGACTTGCAGTTTCAATTCGACTTGATCACCCCCAAAAGAGATAGGCTTCCTTATTTCTTTGTGACAAGTGGCTTTTCACCAAGAACACAGATTGGGCAAGGTTTAGCCAAATCTAGTGATAGGTGTTAACACTTGGAATGTGATTTTAATAGCCAATAGGTATTTATAATTAATGTGCAATAACTCAGTTATGCACATGTCTTTAAATTTAATAGGCTCAGTTAAGGTAAGATCATTAAGCACCCAATTGAATGTTAAACACATATATTTGAGGTTTAACGACTATGAGGCAGCTGCAGGATGGATTATGGGATTGTTAAAGGGCATTAAGAAAGTTGTTAATATTGTGGGGGTATTTAATTAATGTTTTAAAAAATCTCTCCTTTGAAATCTGCCCAAAATGCTATGTGAAATCTGCTCGAGGAACAGGAGCGTAATTGACAGCATTACTGTTTAAACTCAACCACACTGAAGGAGAATACAGCAAAACAGCCCTCTAATTAGCGTGAGAAATGACAACAACACAACAACAAAAAAAGTCTCCAATGACAGGTGCAGCAAATAACAGGGCTGATGAAAGATTTTGCAATTAAAGATTCCGCTACGAAGATTAATGGAGTATTATCTTAAATTAATGTAAGGCAGGTTATCAGAGATGAGTGTCTGCCTTACAAGGTTCCCTCCTTTTCTACTTCTCTTCCCTTAATTCGTTTCCATGCCTGTGAGTCCTCTTTACTATCCCTCAGTATTCAAATGACTTTTTGCTTTATAGTTTCTGTATTCTTTTTCTACCTGCCCATGATCTTTCTTCCTTTTGATCTCATCTCTCATCTCTCTCTTGATCTGTCTTACCTGGAAGGTCGAAATAAAATGGGTCCAGCTCAGGGTCAATGTTCTGTCTCTTATACTCACCATCTCACTAGGTTCTCTCACTCTACATCGAGAGTAGTTTGAACTATAAATTCACCTCAAAGCTCAAGGATCACATGACTTTGCAATGTTCAAGATGTCTTCCTTTGTTTAGTTTCCCTTTTTATTAGAATATTTATTTTTGGTGTCATAATTGCACCATTCATTCTCTCAATAGATATTTATTGGGTGTATACTACATGTCAAGCCCTATTCTAGACACTGGAAGTATAACAGTAAATAAAACAGAAAAAGTCTCTATATTCGTGAAATTTACATCCTGAGAGAACAGAAAATAAATATGAAAACAGACGTATGGCAGGTGGTGATGGATTCAATGGAAAAAAATACTACAGAGAAATGAGGAATGGAATGCCAGGGATGGCGGATGGTATTTTAAAGTGATCTTATGAATAGTGACATTGAAACTGATATCTGAAGGAGATGAGGCAAGGAACTATAAGGAAGGCTGTTTGGTTGGAACAGCATGAAAGATGTAGGAGATAAAATCAGAGAAGTGATGGGGGCAAATTATTTAGGGATTTTTTTGGAAAGTAAGGACTTTTGAGTCTTATTCTGGATGATATGGAAAGCCACTAGAGGATTTTGACCATAGGAGAGATATAAGCAAGTTAAGTTTTGGAATCACTATCCTAGCTGCTATGGAGTGGGTCATTGTAGTGGTTCTGGAGAAGAAACAGTAATAGATAATAGAGGAGAGAATTAATAGTGGTTTGGAGCTGGGAGGCTGTAGTAGAGGTGCATGACAAGAGGTCAGATTCCAGATGTCCTCTAGAGGTAGAACCAATAGCATTAGGTGACAGATTTATTTTTTAATTGAAGTGTAGGTGATTTACAATGTTGTGTTAGTTTCTGGTGTACAGCAAAGTGATTCAGATATATATATATATATATGTTGTTTATCTATTTTATATATAGTAGTTTGTATCTGTTAATCCCAGACTCCTAACTTATCCTTCTCCCACCCCCTTTCCTCTTTGGAAACCATAAATTTGTTTTCTATGTCTCTGAGTCCATTTCTGTTTTATAAATAAGTTCATTTGTATCATATTTTAGATTCCACATATAAGTGATATCATATATTTGACTCTCTTTGTCTGACTTGTTTCACTTAGTATGATAATCTCTAGATCTATCCATGTTGCTGCAAAAGGCATTATTTCATTCTTTTCTTTGTCTGAGTAGTATTCCATTGTATATATTTATACCACATCTTCTTTACCCATTCATCTATCGCTGGACCTTTAGGTTGCTTCCATATCTTGGCTATTGCAAATAGTGCTGCTGCTTTTATTTCTATTACCTTGGGAGACTGACCTAACAAAACATTGTTGTCATGCCTATGACATGACACCATTTGCTGACAGATTGAATGACTCTAAACTTTTGGAACTAAATTAGAAGACTGAAATTGCCATTTACTGATGATGAAAGTTTAGTGGGGAAAATCAAGGATTTCTTTGTGGACATGTTAAATGGAGCTATGAAGTAGGCAATTGGATACAGGAATCTGGATTTCAGGGGAACTTCCAGGATGAAAGCAATTATTTGGAAATTATTGGCATATGGATGGTATTAGAAGCCATGAGCCTGGATTATATCACCTAGGGAGATGGAGAAGATGGGAGGTCCTGGAACTGAGCCTCTATAAGTTTGAGAAATAGGAGGAAAGAAACAGAGAAGACTGAGAATGAACAGCCAGGCAGAGAGAAAACACACTAAGAAAAGAAATAAGAAAGTGTTTCAAGTGGGAGGAAATGATCAATTGTGTCAAATGCTGCTGATGGGATGAGTAAGATGAAAACTGAGAAATGTGTATTAGTTTAACAACATCACTGGTGACCTTGTCAGGAGCTATTTCAGTGAAGTCCTGGGTTAAAAGACTGATTGGCATGTCTTAAAGTGAGACTAGAAGAACTGGAGATAGTGAGAATATAAATCTCTTTGGAGAAAAGTTGCTTTAAAAAAAAACAAATAAATGGAGTAATAATGGAGAAGGAGGTGAGATCCAGAAAAAAGATTTTTTTTAAAGTTGAGAGATATTATACCATATTTATATGCTATTCAGAATAGAGGAAACTTTTATGAGGTAGGGTAGAGAAGGGGTACTGCTAGAGTATTGTCTTTGAGTAGGCAAGGAAGGAGGGGACCTGCCGCACAAGCCATGGAATGGGGTTTAGATGTGACCATGGTCAATTCATTCATAGCAGCAAAAAGGAAAACAGACTATGTGGGCATAGATAAGGACAGTTTTGTAAATGCGATAATGGAAGAGTGTGGGCATTCTGTTCTAATTGCTTTTACTTTTTTGTTTATATATAGTTAAAGAGGGAGTAAAGTCATCAGCTAAGAAGGAGAATGAGGAAGAAGGAGCTGGAGGTTAGGGGACAAAGGAGAAGGTAGGAAATACTCATGAGGAAAGAGGAAAAGGAAATAGACTGAGGAAATATAGCAGGATTGCTGAGTGATGTTAATAGTCTACTTGAAGCTAGTGGTCATGAATGTTAAAGTGACATCAAAGAGGATGGTTGTGGGTGTTTTCCTGGGTAAGTGTGGGTGCAGGGTAGGTAGAGAGCTGCATATAACTAGGTTTGGGATTTTTGCAAAGTAAGTTTAATAATGACAGAGAAGGACAATGGAGATGAGGATATACTCAATGATAGGTTTTAAAAAATAATAAGTGATAGAATTTAAGCTAGGTATTGGTAGGGGGATGAAAGATCATGAGGGGGAGGAAAGGACAATTAAAAGGTGGTATGACCTTCAGATTTCATGTCCCAGTGGAATGACTGATTGCTAGAATTTGATGCAAGGAGAAGTAAGATGGAAAAATAAAAGGCAGTAGTTAGATAATAACCAACGTGTCTGAAGATGACTGTAACAAGGAGGCATAGCTGATGGTGTGCACTGATGGTGTAAATGTCCTCCCTGGATAGTGTAAAGGGAGGAAGGCTGTTACAATGGTCCAGAAATGGAAGCAGCAAGAGGAGTGAGAAGAGTATCTATCTCACCTGATGGTATTGGGGGAGGAGTTGGAGGGGAAGAGAAACCTCTATAATAGGAGGGGGTTACAAGGGAACTGATGTCCTCAGGAGAGAGTTAGAGTAGTTTCAAGTTAGACCAAGAGAGGAGGATATTTTGAGAATAGTTTGGGAATAGAAGAAAATTTAGTGGTGAGGGAGCAAAAGTTCCATAGGACACAAAAGAAGGCTATTAGGCAATAGGCAGGATTTGGAAATGGAGTTCTGTAAGGGATATCCAGAGTATGAGTATTGGGATAAGAGTATTGGGATAAGAGTATTACATGAGGGTCTTGTACTGATTTCCAGAAACAGTGATAAACCATTAATCCTGACAGCAAGAGAAATGGTGGTGGTGAGTCTATGGATGCTGATCTGAAGTAGGGGTAGGAAAGAAAGGTAGAATCTTGCCAAGACCTAAAGGAACTTTGAACCCTCAAATTTACTCCATTCATATGTTCCATAACCTAAGACTAGAGGGGCTATATGTCGTGCTGAGAACCACTGCTGTCAGCACCAGCTGTCCTCCATCTCAGGATATTCTAATGGCCTTGCTCACCACAGCTCAAAAAGTAAGACCCAATATTACCACTGTGGTACATGGGAAATGAGAGGGCTACAGAAGCAGGTGATGAGGGGAAAGTAGAGTTAATGACCAGAGAAGCTCATAAATGGGCCCTGCTGGTGGCACTGGGCACTTTTGGTGGGCAGCACTAGATCTTTAGCAGGGAGTAACTGTCACAGGTGCCACCAAGGAGGAGTGTGAGTCACTCAGGACTAAGGAATCAGGATAATAAAATAGCATAGTGCCTTGAAGGCAATTACCATTGCAATTAGGTTGACACCCAACCCTAGTTATCTCCAAGGGTGGTGTGACCTGGAGAAAAATGGTTACTGTGTATAATATATATATATAATACACATATGTATTGTGTATATATAACATGTATATTCACATATATATGAATGTGTATATATGTATATATACATGAACATCCCATGAGAAAACAATCACTATAGACTATTTTTAGGCACTAATTCTGTGACTATGTAAAAATAACATGAAAATAACGTTTCACCTCTGTGTGCACAAGAGTGTATCATGGTAAACTTGCACATTGCACATGTCTAGCTCTTATCATAGGGCAAGACAGTTCTATGATTTGAGCTTTCTTTCTGCCTTTTCCAAGATACACAACTGGCCACCAGGAGAGAGGTCAAATTCCGAGTGCCCTTTAGCCTGAGTTGAACTATTTCCACCAAGCTATTCATTCATCTTCAGACTCTGCACACTGTACTGCACTCACTCCGAATCCAGATTGTTAAAATGACAATACAGGGTGACCATGGAACCCCATTATTTCACCAGCAGCACAGGGAACACTTTTTTACCTGATCAAATGAGATTCAGTTACATGTCAAGGAAAACTGGCATCAGCAGCTTGTATCATTTAATAAAACCTAAAGTTACAAGAGTCCTGAATAGTTCCCTTAGAAGCTATTTTAGGTGGACAGCCCTTCCCCAGAAAGCCCCGTGAGTGTGGAATAACAGAAATTAATTTTAGCAAGCACTTTTTAACCTACATTTGGGGACAAAAATGCCAGGAAGCCTATTATATAATTGAAGTAAAAAGAAATCCTCTGGGTGTGACAAAAAAGTTGTCTGTCTCAAGTTACTGTAAATGGAAAAATGATATACCAAAGAGCTTGGTATTTCAGAAGTCCAATAGTGAGAAACTTTATTTGCTGAGAAGGCGAATTAGGGCACCTGGATGTTAAAGAACACTTGACACTCGGCAATGGAGGCTGCTGGAATGTTCCTATTGGCTATTTACTGTCTCAAGTTGTATTAAGCCTTCCACTGGAAACAGTATTTCCATAATGAAGTATGAAGATCAAAATCCTAATTTGTTCATCTCTCAGAACCCCTAAGGGTCCTAGATCTGCTTTAGCCTTGAGCTCTTTACAAAGTAGAGAGACCAGCATAAGGGAATCAAAATTTCATTGTACCTTCCTTACCCTATTCAGTATTCAAGCTGATTATATTCATAGTTATCTGATCCTGTCCATTCTCTGGCACTACCACTCTGCTACCTACCACTTGTCTCTAGCCTCCTGTCTGCTTTTCAGACCTCTGGTGGCTTTTTTCACCACAGATGTGACAGCTTCACTGTAGAGTGCCGACTTACCCACTTGAGAGAGGATGACCTTAGCCAGGTCACAGGATCTCTCTAAAACTCTTTTCACCTGTAAATAAGTTTGAAAATGAAGTCAAAAATCGTTTTTAATAAAATAAAATAAAATCATGAGCCAAATCTGGCCTTTGTACCCTGACACCAAGTTAAATCTTGGAGACAGAGTTTTGGGCAAAGTAGAAAAGAATAGCTTTATTGCTTTGTCATGCAAAGGGGGCCACAGCAGCCTAATGCCCTCAAAACTGTGTGTCCCAACCTGGAGGGGGTAGTGAGGAGTTTTATAGTAATGGTTCAAAGAGGGCGTGATCAGCTCATGGACATTCTGCTGATTGGTTGGTGGTGAGGTAAGTGGGAGTCATCATCATCAACCTTCTTGTTCCAACTGGTCTAGTGTCTAAGTTCTTGTGGACAGCATACAGTTAACTTCTCCTACCTGGTGGGGATTTCAGTATCTGCAAAACAGCTCAAAGACATTGTTATGTATATCCCTTGAGGAGGAACCAGGACCCTGCTCCAAGGCTGCACTATTGTTACTTGACTGCTCCTCCCTTGTCTCTCAATCCCCTCCCTTCCCTAATTAGCAAATGTTTGAACCTGCTCTTTGGAACTCAGAAAAGGTCATGGAGGCTGAATGAAGCCTATTTCCTGTAATCAAGAATTGGGGGGCACAGAAAGGTTTTGGTGCCCAGGAGTCCCACAGGGTCCTGCTAGATTTTAAAAATATTAACTTCACATTGTTGTTGAGTAAATCAAGTAAGAAAAAGATAAGATATTTTGTAAATTATAATAGGTTATACAAATATAAACAATCTTCTTTTTTAATGTGATGTGACTTCTCCAAAAACCAAACTGCCAACCAAATTCTGACCTTGGTCTACTCTCTGCTTGAACTTAGTAACCAGTTTCTTTCCTGATGGAAGTGAATGTCCCCAGAAGATGTTGGCTCTCTTAACTGACTGACTGGAGCTATGTTGTACGTAGCTTCCATTCCTCCACTGCCTTAGCTTCAGTCCACCCACTGTCTACCCACACTTTCCTGAAATGCTCTGTAAAAGTCACTAATATTTTGCATCCTTCTAAAAAGATTTCACAATACTGGCAACTCCTGCTGTATAAGAAAGCCATGATAAAAAGTGATATAAAATATATGTCAATTTATCTTATGATCTTTCATATTATTTCATTGGAAATCCATCAGAGCCCCTGAGATAGGAAATATTATTCCAGGTTTTCATATGAAAAAAAAAGGAGACTTATAGAAGTTAAATGTGTTGCTCATGGACTATATTTTCATGACACTTTCTTGAGTCAGGAAATCTAGGGTTTATTCACCAGGTTTCAGCAGGTATCAGATGGCACACACAAGCTAGGTCATTGAAGAAAGTTTAATAAAAGGATTATTTACAAAGAGCTAGGCAAGGTTTAGGGAAACCGAGAAGGGATGGTGCAATACCTTGGGCTAAGCAACAAAAGGGAGTTATTACCACTTTTAGACATAAAGGGCAAGAGAGCAATCTGTTAAAGGAACCTGAAGAGAGAGTTATATGGAAAGTCTGTCTACTGAACACAGTCGTGCAGGGAAATACTCAGAGAAGGAAATTCTGCAGCCTTATACTCCAGTCTCCTTCGTTCCTCCTTGATTCCTTCATGTTGTCTACCATTGCCTGAACACAACTGGAAGCCAGAGGCCAAGGGCCCAGAACAGGATAGCAATGAATGGAAAGAGGATCTAGAGGGACAAATGAAAGCTACATGGGGAAAGTGATCACACTTGCCCTGGAACCTAGATACCACACCAATTTCTCTCTCTCTCTCTGTCTCTCTTTTTATTTTTCAAATAGTTTTAGATTTACAGAAAAAATTGCTAAGATAGTCCAGAAATTTCCCATATACCCAACATCTATTTCCCCTATCATTTCTTACCTTATGATAATGATACATTTGTTGCAACTAATAACCCAATCTTGATACATTGTTATTAATTAAAGATCATACTTTATTTAAATTTTTTGGTTTTTATATAATGTCCTTTTTTTGGTATAGTATCTCACAGGATACCACATTACATTTATTAGTCATGTCTCCTTGGATTCTTCTTGGTTATGACCATTTCCCATGCAAAATCCTTAATCCCATCATCTGCCATCTATTTACTTACTTGTTCAATTCAAGTATGCATGTATAGTGGTTTCAGAATTTTAACCCATACTCCTATGGGAAACTTTATCAACTAGAGTACAGTGCTTCTGTACAGTTCCTTTTGCCTTTAGTATAACAGACTCCACTCATTTTCAAAATTAGTTAGATCAGCACATTTTTTCCCCACTCCATTCCATGAGGTTGTTTCATACGTTTGTAAAACAATTAAATCATCATTCAGCATTCCATCCTAGGATCCTCTAACCTCCTAAAAAATGATTGCATACATCAAAGTTTACCTTTCATGTGTAAAATTTCTATGGGTTTTGACAAATGCACATTGTCATATGTCTACAATTAAAGCATCATACAAATAGTTTCGCTGCCTTAAAATATCCCCTATACTTCACAGATTTAACTTCCCATCCCTCAAATCCCTGTAAATCACTGATCTGTTTATAATGTCTTCTCCCACTGTGTGGCTTGATTTTCATTTTCTCGTCTCCTTCACAGAGCAAAAAAGTTAATTTTAATAAAAGCCATTATAGCAATTTTTTTTCTTTTCTTTCATGGATCATGCATTTGGTGTTACACTTAAAATCTTATCATCAAACCTAAGGTCATAGAGATTTTTCACTATGATTTCTTCTAAATTTTTTATAGTTTTTCATTTCACATTTAGGTCTATGAATCATTTAAAATTAATTTTTTATATAGCATAAAGTTTGTGTCCAGGTTAAATTTTTTTTTTTTTTTTGTATATGGACAACCAGTTGTTCCAGCACCATTGGTTGAAAAGGTTATTCTTTATCCATTGAGTTACCTTTGTACTTTTTTCAGGAAGAAGTTGATTTAAAACTAATAAATAAATTCAGCAAGTTGCAGGATACAAAATCAACACACAAAAATCATTGCATTTCTATATAATAACAATGAATAATCAAAAAAGAATATTAGGAAAACAATTTCATTTACAATAGCATAAAAGAGAATAAAATTCCTAGAATAGACTTAACCAAGAAGGTGAAAGTCACACTGAAAACTACAAATCACTGCTGTAAGAAATTGACACAAATAAATGGAAAGACATATCATGCTCATGGATTAGAATATTTAAATTTGTTAAGATGTAAATATACCATAAGCAATCTATAGACTCAATACAATCACTAACAAAATCCTAACTTTTTTTGCAAGAATATGAAAATTCATCCTAAAATTCATATGGAATGTCAAGGGACCTCAAATAGTCAAAACAATCTTGAAAAAGAAGACAAAGTTGGAGAACTTATGTTTTTCTGATTAAAAACTTACTACAAGACATGGATGGACCTAGAGACTGTCATACAGAGTGAAGTAAGTCAGAAAGAGAAAAACAAATATCATATATTAACACATATATGTGGAATCTAGAAAAATGGTATAGATGATCTCATTTGCAAAGCAGAAGTAAAGACACAGGCATAGAGAACAAATGTATGAATACCAAGGGGGAAAGCCAGGGTGGGAGGAATTGGGAGATTGCGATTGACATATATACACTATTGATACTATGTACAAAATAGATAACTAATGAGAAGCTACTGTATAGCACAGGGAACTCTACTCGATGCTCTGTGGTGACCCAAATGAGAAGGAAATCCCAAATAGAAGTGGTATATGTATACGTATAGCTAATTCACTTTGCTGTACAGTAGAAACTACCACAATATTGTAAAGCAACTACACTCCAATAAAAATTAATTTGAAAAAACTTACTACAAAGCTACAATTATCAAAACAGTGTGATATTTTCATAAAGATAGACATATAGACCAATGGAATAAAATAGAGAGCCCAGAAATAAACCCTCACACTTATGGTCAAATGATTATTGATAAGGGTGCCTTTTAATGGGGAAGAGACAGTCTTTTCAAAAATGGTGCTCAGAAAACCTAGATATCCATATGCAAAAGAATGAAGTTGGACCCTTACCTTGTACCACATACAAAAATTAACTCAAAATGAATACAAACTTAGACATAAGAGATAAAACTATAAAACTCTTAGAAGATAACATAAGGGAAAAACTTCATAACATTGGATTTGACAATGATTTCTTGAATATGACACCAAAAACATAAGCAGCAAAATAAAAATATATAAATTGAATTTTATAAAAGTTAAATATTCTGGTGCTGTGTTTTGTGTTGTGCCAAGATAACCACTAGAATGCAAGAAAGTATTTACAAATCATATATGTTAAAAGGGATTAATATTTATAATATATAAAAAACTCTTACAACTCAACAAAAACAAAACACAAACAACCAGATTTTAAAAATGAGCAAGGAGTTAAAGAGATATTTGTTTAAAGAATATATACAAATAATCAATAGGAAGATGAAAAGATGTTCAATATCACTAATCATTAGGAAAATGCAAGTCAGAACTACAATGAGATACCATTTCATACTAATTAGTATGGTTGTTATATAAAAAAAAAGAGAAAATAAGTGTTGCTGAGGATGTGGAGAAATTGGAACTTTTGTGCATCTGGGTGGGAAAGTAAAATGGTATAGTCACTGTGGAAAATAACATGGCAGATTCTCAAAAAATTAAATATAGAATTACCATATTATCCAGCAACTCCACTTTTAGGTGTGTACTCAAATAAGCGAAAGCAGAGACTCTAACAGAAGCTTGTATACCAGTTCCATAGCAGCATTATTCATAATAGCTAGAAGGTGGAAAACAACATGAATGTCCATTGACTGAATGGATAAATATGGCATATAAATACAGTGAAATATTATTCAGCCTTAAAAAGGAAGGTAATTCTGAAACATGCTACAACACGGATGAACCTTGAAGTCATTCTGTTAAGTGAAATAACCCAAACAAAAAAAGACAAATATTGTATGATTCCACATATATGAGGTACCCAGAATAGTCAAATTCATAGGGACAGTAAGTAGAATAGTAGTTATCAGGGGTTTGGAAAAAGAAATAATGAATAATTATTGTTTAATGGATACAGTTTCAGTTTGGGAAGATGAAAAAATTCTGGAGATGGATAGTAGTGATGGTTGCACAGTGATGTAAATGTAATTAATACCACTGAGTTGTACACTTAAAAATACTTAAAATGATAAATTTTGTTATGTATATTTAACACAATTAAAAAAGTTAAAAATAAATTAGTTTATTATATTTGTAGGGGTGTAATTCTGAGTTCTCCATTTTGTTCAATTAATCTATGTGTTTATTCTTTCCCCAATACCACACTGTCTTGTTATTGTAGCTTTACAATAAGTCTTGAAATAAGGTTGTGGTACTCTTCCAACTTCTTCAGAACATTCTGTATAAACTTTACAATCAGTTTGTTGCTATCTAGAAAAGAGCTTGCTGAGATTTTTATTGGGATTACATTGAATTTCTAGATCAAGATACAAAAATGGGCAAGACATACTGTTTTCATGATTGAAAGACTCACTATTGTTAAGATGCTAACACTGCCTGAAGCAATTGATAGACTGAATACAATCCCTACTAGATTTGGGAAATGTATCTCTATTTCTAATCTGCTGAGAGTTTTTATTATAGAAGTGTTTTGGATTTTGTCACATGCATTTATTTTGTCAACTGATAAGATCATACAATATTTATTTTTAGCCTGTTCATATGTTAGGTTACATTAATTGATTTTTGAATATTGAAGGAGTCTTGAATATCTAGAAAAAAATTATTTGGTTATGGTGGATGATTCTTTTCATACATTGTTTATTCAATTTACTAACATTTTTTGTTGACTTTGCATCTTGGCTCATGAGAGATATTCACCTGGAGTTTTCCTTTTTTTTAATAATATCTTTACATAGTTTGGGTATTAAGATAATGCTGATCTCATAGTATAAGTTGGGAACGTTACCTTTGTATCAAGTTTCTGGAAGATACTATGAAGAATTGGTATTATTTCTTTTTTAACCATCTGGGCCTGGTACTTGTATTTTCTTCTTTGGAAGGTTATTATCAATTTAATTTGTTGAATAAGTATAGAGCTAGTCAAGTTATTTATTTTCCCTCTTGTGAGTTTTTGTAGTCTGTTCTTTCATGAAATTAGTCCATTTCATCTAAATTATCAATTTTGGGAGGCATAGACTTGTTTGTAGCTTATTACCTTTTAAATGTCCATGAGTTCAGTAGTGATGACTCTTTCATTTTTAATATTGATAATTTTTGTCCTTTGTCTAATTTCTTGGTTTTCTTGGCTAGGAGTTTATCAATTTTATTGATCTTTTCAAAGAACCAACTTTTGGTTTTATTGGTTTTCTCTATTGTTTTTCTCTATTAAGATTCATTGATTTCTGCTTTAATTTTTATCATCTATTTTCTTTTGCTTCCTTTAAACTCAAATTGCTATTCTTTCTCTAGTTTCTTAATATGGAAATTTGGGTAATTTATTTTAGATCTTTCTTCTTTTCTAATATATGTATTTAATGCTACGAATTTCCCTCTAAGCACTGCTTTCACTGCATCTCACAAATTCTGATAAGTTGTATTTTAATTTTAATTTAGTTAAAAATATTTTAAATTGCTCTTGAGACTTCTTTGACCTATAGGTTTTCTAGAATAGTGTTAATTTCCAAATATTTTTCAGCTATATTTGGATTATTGATTTCTAGTTTAATTCCTGTTTGCTCTAAAAATATACTTCATATGATTTCTACTCTTTAAAATTTGTTGAGGTGTTTTATGATCCAGAATGTGGTCTTTCTTGGTGATTATTCCATGTGAGATGAGGAGAATATGAATTCTGCTGTTGTTGGATAGAATTTTCTCTAAATGTCAGTTAAATCAAATTGATTGATGGTATTATTCAGGTCATCTATATCCTTACTGATTTTCTGCCTTCTTTTTTTTTTTTTTTTGTAGTACGCAGGCCTCTCACTGTTGTGGCCTCTCCCGTTGCGGAGCACAGTCTCCGTACGTGCAGGTCCAGCGGCCATGGCTCATGGGTCCAGCCGCTCCATGGCATGTGGGATCCTCCCACACCAGGGCACAAACCTGTGTCCCCTGCATCGGCAGGTGGACTCTCAACCACTGTGCCACCATGGAAGCCCTCTGCCTTCTTGATTTAGCAATTACTGGTAAGGATTTTGAAATCTCCAACTATAATGGTGGAGTTTTCTATTTCTTCTTTCAGTTCAAGCAGACTCACCCCATGTATTTTGATGTTCTATAGTTAGGTGCATACATGTTTAGGTTTGTATGTCTTCTTGGAGAATTGATCTCATTATCATTATGTAATACCCCTATTGATCTCTGATTATCTTCCTTTTTCTGAAGTTAGCTTTGTCTGAAATTAATATAGCTCCTTCAGATTCCTTTTGATTAGTATTAGCATGGGATATCTATCTCTATCCCTTTTTTTACTTTTTATCATTGTGGTAAAAAAGATATATAACATACAATTTACCATTTTGAGTGTACAGTTCTGTGGCATTAAGTACATCCATATTGTTTTGCAAACATCACTACCATCTCTCTATAGAATTTTTCATCTTTCCCAACTGAAACACCTTACCTCTTATACACTAACTGCATCCATTCCTTCTCCCCAGCCCTGGAAACCATCATTCTATTTTCTGTCTCTATGTATTAGACAATAATAAGTACCTTATAGAAATGGAATCATACAATATTTGTCCTTTTGTGACTGGATTATTTGACTTAGCATAATGCTGAGGTTCATCAATGTTGTAGCATGTGAGAGAATTTTCCTCCTTTTTAAGGCTGAATTATATTCTACTGTATGTATACATCATCTTTTAAAAAAGTTCATTCATCTATCAATGGACGCTTGGTTGCTCCATCCCTTTATTTTTAGCCAACCTGAATTTTCTTTTAAGTGAGTTTCATATTAACCACATACAGTAAAGTCTTGTCTTCTTTTTTAATCCAGGTTGACAATCTCTGTTTGTAATTGGTATATTTAAACCAGTCACACTTAAATGATGATTAATATAATTGGATTAATATCTACCATGTTTGTAACTTTTATATCCATTGCATTTGTTCTTCATTTCTTGTTTTCTCCTTTTTTCCTGCCTTCTCTGATTTTAATTGACTCCTTGATATAATTCTATTTTGCTTCCTCTTTAACATATAAATTATACATCTTAAAAATTTTAGTGGTTTTTCTATGGTTTATAATATACATTTATAACTAATTTAAGTCCATCTTAAAATAACACTAAATCACTTCAAATGTAATGTGGTAACTTAGAATATTCCCAATTCCTTGTTATGATAGTGCTACAATCACCCAGTACATCATTGTTATTACTGTTTTAAACAAACTTATTTATCTATATTATTTTCTTTTTAGTAAAAAAAAAAATTTCTATTTAGTTGAACACCCACATTCCATCAGCTTTGTGATATAACATATCTCTCAATTTTTTGATATCAGTCACCATAAGCTTAGTGAATCATATCACTTGAGAAATTAAAGCCATACAATTTACCATTAAAAACAAAGATGACTGAAAAAGTACTTTGTTTGCCAATGTTATTTTTTCAGACAACTGGACTGGTTAATTTTCCACGACTGTACAGACTGACCATTTGCAGGTCGATGGTTAAGGTCTATTGATTCAATTTCTTCAATCCAATTCAGACATTATTTTGTATGGAATAAATGGCCCATGTCTGTATAGTTTAGTAGTTATGACAAGCATATCAAACTGATCATTCAGCAATAAATCTTTTGCTTTGTAAGTGGTTCCCAACCTAGAAATGGGCGTGGTTCCAAAAGTTGATTCTAAACTAATTGTTTAAAACTTAGAATGCATAACCAATAAAGAGACTTAAAAACAAGAGTTAAATTCTTAACTAGAATGTTGAAAAAAACAAACAAACAAAACTTGATTAACCCATGTCTTGTGTTTCTAGTACTGGAGACAAAATATGTATTTTGAATTGTAATCTGGTAATCGAGGAATGCATGCATTCTTCCATGTTTCAGTTAACAATAATGTTAGCTGTTGTGAAAAACAAACACTAAAATATATAATTGCTCAAACATGGCATAAATGTATTTCTCCTTGTAAGGTTTAAAAATGATAGTTCTGACTGGCCCTTCTCCAAGCAGTGATTTAGAGTTCTATGTCCCTTCTTTCTTACAGTTTTTCAATTTTCAGCACCTGACTTCCAAGGTCACTGAGTTAATCTGCCTGAAGTTGAGGGATGGGAAAAGTGCATGTAAATGGGGTCCAGTCTGAGGAAAGAGGGCAAAGGGAAAGTGGGTGAAAAGGCTGCCACTCAACTCTAGTCCCAATAAGGAGCTGAGGTGAAAACAAACAGAACAACTTGATTTTAATCTTATTTGATCTGCCAGGGATATTCAACTCTCGATCTCTATATCCTTCTTGAAATACCCTCTTGGTTTTCATATCACAAGACTCTTCTGGTTTTCTTCTGCTTTGATTTCCTTTTTGCCTTCATGTGTTATTTTTCCTTAAGGCTTTGTTCTAGGCCTTCTTCACTGTTTACTCTTTATTTTTCATTAGATATGACATCCACAACCTCATCTTCAGTTATCACCTGTATTCAGATGATTCACAAGTTTATATCTCCAGCTGAGAACTTCTCTCTGTATAGACCCTATTTATATAGCTTCCTAGTTAGTATCTCCTCTTGGAAGTCTTGAAAGCCCTTTAAGCTCAACATTACCCTAAAAACCTTACTCTTCACATTTGTACTATATCACCAAGTCCAGTGGATTCTAGACTAGAGTCTGGCTACTCAAAGTGTGTTCCGAGGACCAGAAGTTGCCTCTGTGTGAGGCTTGTTAAAATAGTGAATTCTAGGTCTATCTGCAGGCTCCACTGCAGACTTACTAAATCAGATTCTACATTTTGGCAAGATTCTCAGGTGATTCACATGCACATTAAAGTATCAGAAGCATTGTAACAGAAGACTCAAATCCACCCATCTGACTTCATCTTTACTTCCAGTCCCTTAGCTACCATTCTTACCTGGTCTACTGCAATAGCTTCCTGACATGAATATCTTCATGTGTTCTTAATTTTCTACATGAGTATTACCTTTCTATCCAGAAGCCAAAACGTTCATCTCTAAAACACAAATAGGATTATATCAACCCTTTTACAAATGCTATATCTTAAGGAAAGACAAAAATCCCAACTGATTATGAGTGCTTCCAAAAATCTGTACCCTGGCAACCATTTCATCTTCATTTCATATCACTCAAATGTCCCATGTATTTTTCCATCACTGGACTTTTGCCTATGATGCTCTCTATGGTTCCCTTATTTGCTTTCACCATGTTTAGCTCAAATGTATTCTTCAGATCTCAATTCATAATTGCCTGACAGTTAAGGTTAGGTCAGGTTCATTTGTTACATATTCTTATGTACTTTTTCTTTATAGACATTTCTCCCTCAACCCCATTTCATATATATATCTATATATATATATATATATATAGATAGATAGATAGATAGATATGATAATAATTATGTTTCTTATAAGTTTTCTCAGTTTCAGATTATACACTTATTAGAAAATTATTTGGCCCACATCCATCTTACCACTTCTTGCCTCCACACCCACCTCTAGCATCCATCCATGTAATATAAACAATTGTTTGACTCTCGCTTACATCCCCAGAGCTGGGAACATTCTATATGCTCAATACCTACCTACTGATGGAATGAAATAAACATGATCACAGTGGGCTTAGGTAGAAAATCAATAGCTCCATGCCAGGCAGGTATCTATGATTAAATTGATAGAGCTATAGCCACAAATTTGCACAATCTGAACTTTTCAGAATCCAGGCTGGCTTCCCACTACTGCTAGTTCAGGCAAAGAGAGGAGGCTGTTCAGTACTCCTACTTGGATAGGCAGAGTCAACCCTGAGAGGTAGGGATAGGCTCTAGATAGGCGGGACTATCTAATGGTAGTCCTGAAGCAAGTGTAGTTTGAATTGGGGGAGAAGATGTCTTAATCACAAGGGTGCAGAAATTAAAGGGGGAAAATATCCATCAGAACTGAGTATCCAACAGATTTTGAAGTATGTTCTCCTGCACTGGTGGGATGACTGGATCATGAATGGCCCTTCAAGCAGCTCTAAGGCTTTCACTTAATTAAGTTAATCAAATTGTAATTGTGAGTGCCATGTGAAACGTTAGTGAGGAAACCAAGAATGTTAAAACTTATTTTATATCCCTTTAAAAAATGAAACTATTGCCTAGCTATGGGTCTAAAATCTCAGAGGATGTTTTCCCATGTATTAATGGCTGATGAGTTCATATTTAAGAAAGCCAATACCAGTTGTTGAGCCACAATATTTGAATTGATCCTGGTCAAACAAATGATGACAATTTATCTGAAAAAAATTCAGATCATAAGCTCATGCTAACAAGAAATAGATGACATTTTTTTCTAGTCACCCAAATCAGCTGTTTACATTGATTGAATGAGTTAGATAATCACTTTCTCAATCAACAAATGTTTATTGAACATTTACTCTGTGACAGGAACTGTATCAGATGCTATCAACACAGAGTGCTTAAGAAAGGACCAGTCCTTTCCTTCATAGAGCTTAAAGTGTAGTGGGAGAGATGGACAATGAACAAGTAACATGGATTAGCAGCTGCTGCTCTGACATTTTCTCCTGTTGCAGGCTTAATTTTAGTTCTTGTATTAGCTTACTAGGGCTGTCATAACACAGTACTACAGACTAGGTGACTTAAACAGAAATTTATTTCCTATAGTTCAGGAAGCCCGAAGTCCAAGTTCAAGGTGTTGGCAGGGTTGATTTTTCTGAAGTCTTCTCTCCTTGGCTTGTAGATGGCCATATTCTCCATGAGTCTCCACATGGTCTTTTCTCTGTGTGTCTGTTCCCTAATCTTCTCTTTTAAAAGAACATCCTCATATTAGATTAGGGCCACCTCAATGACCTCATTTTACCTTAATTACCTCTTTAAAGACTTTATCAACAAATATAGTCACATTCTCAGGTATTGGGTTTAGGACTTCAACACATGAAGTGGTGGTGGAGTGGGGTGGGGGGCAGGCGGGCAAAAATTCAGCCCAAGGCAGTGCTTTACTATTTCTAGAAAAATATTATCCAATGAAAATATGTGAGCCACATATATAATTTAAAAATTTCCAGTAGTCACATTTTTAAAAGTAAAAGAAAACCAGATGAAATTACATTGAATAATATAATTTGCTTAATGTAATATATCCTGAATAATGTTTCAACATTTAATCAATATAAACAATTATTAGTGAGATATTTTACATTTTTTATGAAATCTTCTGAAATCCAGTGTATTTTACACTTATTGCACATTTGAATTTAGACACTAAATATTCATCAGAAATACATGATTAACATTTAGAGTTAATAAAATTTACATTTGAAGAAGTAGATGTACGTAGCCCAGTTATTCCAAATATACTCTAAAACTTTTCTAATAACAGAATCCAGTATCCAGTTTTAGATTTAAATTAGATTGCATTAAATAATATTAAGAATTTAGTTCCTCAGTCTCACTAGCTACATTTCAGGTGCTCAATAGTCACATGTGGTTAGTAGCTATCAAATGGGACAGAAGAGGTCCAGAAGCTACATGCCACTGTCATGTGAAATAATAATGCTCTGAATGTCTCAACTTCTCTTAACAATCACCTGCTGTAATCTTAACTATGATTTTTATGGTAAAGCCCCATGAACAAGAAATCCAACCCCCTTGATAAAACAAATGGATTTAAAACATATTTGATACTCTCCAACTGCTTTTGATTTTAAGTAGTCAAACTACATTTATACATCCTAATTAACTTTTCCAGTCCCTCCCAGGAGGTTTATTAAAGACCATCTCAGGGGACTTCTTAGGCTGGGTTCTGAGCCAAAAACTTCCACATACTTGTTTCCTGCTCCCCCTCCCAACTGGGTGCTAATGAGGATTGGTACAGCTGGAGATCTCACATCATCATAGCAGGAGGCTGAGTCCTCTTCTTCCCCTCTTCTCATTCCCTCAATCCTAGTCGAGGAAGAATTCTGGGAAGGATATTTTTGTTACAGATCAGAAAATGGCCCAGTGTTTCAGGCTTATTGATGAAGGCACTGAAGTTCTCTGATCCACTTGACCGTTTGCATATTTGCTCTCTGAAGCTGTTCTAAATCAACAGGGAGTCATTTCTGGGACGTGAAGACTATTATTGTGATTTTCCCTATAGTGGTCCCTCTAAGACAGGAGGTCATTGGAATTCACACTTTGGAAAGAAGGACAGGGTTATAGATCTATATATACATTATTTCTTCTCCAAACTGTCCCAGCATACTTGGGAAGAAACTCCCAAATAAGAAGATCTTGTTTCAGTGAATGATATCACTTCTCTCTTTAGACAGGCAAATGAATGAAGCTTCCAAACTCAGATTATGGCTTTCAAAACGAGGGAAGCAAAAAATGCAACATTTAATCTTAGAGTTTTCTGGCCACCCAAGCCAGCTTTCAAATGATATCATTCAGTTTGGGGCTGTCTATTCAATAAAATCCAGTCACTGTTTTCCATGCTTGAAATATATAAGTGGATAAAACTGAGAAAGATTCCCATCCTCATGGTGCTTACATTCCAGTGGAGGAGATAGAGAATAAACAATTATGAAAACATATATTTACAGTAGTAGTGTCAATACTATAAATAAAAATAAAGAAAAGAAAGGACAAAGAAGGTAATAACAAGACAGGGCATAGCTATTCATTTTTTTCCGACAAGTATTTATGTACTGCCCACTCTCTGCTAGGTCCTGCACTATGTTAGGGACTGTGGAAGGATACAATGATGAACCAGACATAGTTCTTACCCTCAAGGATTGAGTTTTTGTCTAACATTAATACTTACGTGCTATGTATATTTGCCATGTCTTCAAGAAATTTTTGAGAATCCCAATCTTGCTTTTTTTTTTTCTCCAAGGACATTTAGCAGGTATTATTTATGCAGCATTGTTCAGCAAATCTTTATGCTGAAAAAATGAATGAACAAATGAACAATATGGACATGGGACTAAAAAGGGTGTTGCTGTGAATCTCAGACAATAGTATCAACCATACTGTTTTTTGATATAGTAGAAAAAAGCAATGGATTAAAAATGATGGAATCTGGATTCTCTATCTCCTCCATTTCTTACTATGAGGTCTTGGACATATCTTTAACATCTTTGAACTTAAATTTCTCCATCTGTAAAATGGGGCTAATAATTGTTGCTAAATACAACAATTATTTCTATAAAGAGCAAATATGAAAGTGTTTTGTAAACTCTAAAGCTCTATACAAAGTTAAGCAATTATTATCTGCACTAAAGCATCCCTTCATTGATGTGGCTAATTGAATATCAACTCTACTAAAGGAAATTAAAATTAAACAGGCTGTATTGGACAATCCAGTGTAGAAACTCAGCATGACAAGGGTTTGCATTAAGCCCAACATAGCAAGAGGAGACCCTGGCAGAGAAAGGCTGTTAGATTTTGCTGCTAATTAGTACTTTTCCTTCAGGAGATTGAATCTTCTCTCCCTTTTACAGATCAAATTACTCATGTACCCCTATAAAAGCATGTCAAAGTCAAAAGTGCAATCAGTCCCAGTACAATTCGCAGAGGGAATGGCTGCAGCGAGCAGTTAGCGCACCATTAATTCTCAATTAAGTGCCAATTTGCACATTGCTGGGAAAAAATTGAAAATTCTTTGTTTCTCCCCTTAAAGATGTCATTCAAATCCAAGAGAGCCAAAATCTAGTAGGGGAAAGATTAATAAAACAACTACAAATCAAATCAGGTTGTACCAAATATCAGAAAGGGATCTCCCACATTACCAACTTGCTGAGTCCCTTCCTGTCAGCAGGCAGACTAATAGGACACAGGGGTAAGGTAGATATTTATCATAATCCAGATTGGCAAGAGAAAAACTCACTTCTACCTAGGAGTTTGCAGCTGACAAATTCTCTGATCAACCTGGAGCAAGGAATTGGGAATTTCTACAGAGAATAATGCATTCTTTTCTGATATGGAGTCATCTTCTGTCTAAATCCCAGTGCTTCAGCTGCCCAATAGTCCAGGCTTGGAACCTGTCCAAAGTCAATCAAATTATTTTGTTTTCATGGCAAAGGACCCAGTAGCAGTAATGCCCTTATGTATATTGCAGATAGGAGCTGTGTTTCTACACAGGTTCAGGAAAGCTGAACACAATGTGTACAACTAAGTCCTCAAATTGGCGTAACTCCTTCTTATCCCAAATGCATTAGACTTGAAGCTTTATCACAATTTTTCATTCATTAGTAATTTATTGCACTTCTGTTTGGGACATTGAACTAAAGTGTAGAAAAGAAATATACATCAGTTTTTCAATAACTTACAATTTCAATGGACATAAAATACACAGGGCCTTGCTGCACTTGGATCCCTGGTAAGGCCATGTTATCATGCACTTAGGTGTTAGGGGGTGCCTATAAGATGCCTGGTAGCCAAAGCAGTAGACTAGTGCTAATGCCTCATGCCAACAGCCCTGAGCTAGAAGGAAGAAGTCAAGCAGAACTGTCAGATAGCTTAATAAATGCTTCCCTCTTACCATCTCCTGTCACCTCATCTAATTTCCTAGGCACCAATCCTTGATTTGGTTTTGTCAGTTCTGTATTTGGAAACTTTCAACTTCTTCTCTTGTCTAATGAACTTCTGATACTGAACATTCATTTTTTCTCATGCTACTTGTTACTCAATTGTCTCGTGGATAGAATACCACTCTCATATTGCTTACCAGTTCTCTTTCCTCCACTGTGAACTTCTGAATTTGATCTTGCATGGAGCTGGACACCACATCCCAGAAGTTTTTTGTTTCTTAAAAACTTAGGTTCATTAATGGTACCAAACAGGGTCAGATCTTAGCACAAGGTGGCTAAGCTCTCCTCAAAGCATTCATGACATTTTAAGATAGCCCTGTGTTTTTACAGGATGCAAACAGGAGGTGGCATCCACTTTGTTCTAATTATTCCCCCTTCCTTTTATTGGGAAGTCATGCAAAGAATACCATGAGTTCCTTGAAATCCCAACAAGCTGGGTATTTTATATGCCAAGTATAGGTGGATATTTTGTCCCTTTTCTGTTTGTTCATCCTTGTTTTCCTCAGACCCTAATCATAAGGATGAAATCACTAGGCAACATTGAATCTAGCTCCTGATTTCTGCTTTACTAAATGTACACAATGCCTTGCCTAACTTTTGATTCCTTTCCTGGATTAGAAGTAAGAATGAAGAATTAAGTAGTTAAAGAATGACTGACTCTCTACCTCTAGCTTCCCCTTAGTAAATTTGCAGGTGGACCCCACGGGCACAGATGGACCACGAGGGCAAGAGAACATTGAACTGCAGGTGGACCATGCAAGACAGAGTCTCAAGGAAGATTGGGAGAAGTCATCTGGTCATTTAAGCATGCAATAAAACAATGACAAAGAATCTGACCTCCTGCCTTAACGATTAATTGAGATTGTTTTCCCTTTTCCCCTTTAAAGATTGTCATGGCTGAGCAGAATGTTCATAAATGGTCTCTGGATATAAGTCTACCTTCTGCCCAGATGGCCAGCTTTTCTGAATAAAGCATCTTTCCTTTCTACCAACACTTACCCCTCTATTTATTAGCTGTTGATTGGTGAGTGGCCGAACCTGTGTTTGGTTACACAAGCATACTACTCTTTCTCTTGGGACATGTAAGCATCTCTAACCTGCCTCTAGAAAAACCATAATAGTAAAGGACTCAGATACAGTGAAAGAATAAACAGATGAGAATTTTTGCTCAGCTATTTACCTTAGTTTTGCTAAAGCTATGGGATCTGAGACTACTCAGGAAGCATATGTACAAGATAAAAACATATTAAATTACACCAAAACTACTGGATGACTGATTAAAACAAAGTAGCCAGCTTAAATCAATGGATTCTAATTGTGATGTTTGTTTTTGTACATTCCCATTTACTTGATTAGGACTGCCTGTTAAAGTGTCAGAATAAGCACATAATCTGCTCATGTGATTTGATGGGCCCTGGGAAACCCATCTACCTAAAACTATCTCTTGCAATGGCCTGCTAAATTCAACTGTATTAGTAAGTGATTCTCACATTATACCTTTTGATTTTTCACAACCACCAGAAGAAGTAGGTATTATTATAATTATTATATTATATTATAATTATATTATAATCATAATTATAATTTTACAGATGGGACAATTAGGCATCAGCAATGTTAATGACTAGTCCAAGGTTGCTCAGATAGCAAATGTCAAAGTCTGCATATAAACTCATGTTCTTTGATGCCAAGTTTTATGTTTTGTTTGCTCTCCACTCTTTAATAGTTAGAGGGTCATTCCTTCAGTCCTTCTTAAGAGGATACTCTTCTGAACAATCTGAAAATACACATAGCTTTGTATTGACCTCATCTTGTCTCATATTTTGGATATCTAGTCTTGCTACTCAAAATGTGGTTCATGGCAAGTAACATTGAAATCAGCTATGGTTTTATTAGAAATACAGAATGTCAGGATCCAACTTAGACCTACTAAGAAAGAAAAGGAGACAGGGGACAAGAGAAAGATGGGGAAGAAAGAGAAATTCAGAAGTGGCAAAGTAAAATTTTAACCAGTTCACAATTTTTTTTAGAGTGATCCACAATTCCTTGCATGAATTTCCTTAAAGTAGAAATAGTCTCTCTACTTCCCCAAATGCCAGGAAACTGAGGAAGTTAGTGCAGTGTGGGGCACAACCTGTTAACCTGGAGTTTTGTTCTCTGCTCCTTTCAAGGAACTGAAGCAGATTTGAAAGAATTAGTATGTGTCTTGCCCTATTTTCCTGTTTTGCTTGAATACCATTGGTGTTTTGGGGACAATGATGTAGCATTGATTAGGTAGCATTTAGATTTTACACAAATTTCACAGATGAATGCTATCTTTAAGGTGGCAAGATGGAGCACAAAGCTAGAGGAATAAAGGGTAAAGCTTGAAGATAAGAAAAATTAAGTATGTAGAGAAAAGTTATTCTCAATCTATAATTTGTGAAGAAAGTCATGGAGAGGATAGCAAAGAGGGACCAGTAAACATTTTAAGAAGTGTGAGTAAGATGGTTACCACTTTTCCATTATCAAATATTTTTTCCTATTGTTAGGCCAATATGTCCCTGTTTGAGGTTCAGAAAATGTGGTTGCCATATGACTATGCTAATCCATCGTCAGGATCAAAAGTGCTCTGGGAAGTTTCACAAGCAGTAGCCATAGTTTTGATGAAATGTGCATCATTCTCACCCAGTTTTCTTGAAGCCAAATAGTCTCTGCAAAAATGATGGCTGTCTTTGGAATAATTAAATTATTAGAAATGAGCATTATCTGCATTTCTACAAATTCAACGGCCTGGGGTGGATGTTAATTAGAAACTTGTAAGTTATGAACTCTGACAAGGGTCAGAGCAAGTTTTCTCTTATATCAGTGCAGGCCTTGAGGGAGGTAAGAGACACAGTCTGGATTGTAGCTTCCTCTGCTTATTTCTGGTTAGTTAAGAAGGGTTCACTCTATGCCATGTGGGGAAATATGTTCCCATGTCTGAGGATGGAGACAAGAATCAAAGAAAATCATTCACTTACCTCTCAGCTCTGAAGTTCTCAAGTTGTTAGACCCAGGTGGAAACCTGAGGCTGGACTGAAGAGTCCAGATGTCAGGCTGCCTGACTCATTACACTTATGACCCACTTCTGGCCACTGGAGGGCATTTCCAGCAGGGACTGGCAACTGTGCACACCACTGAGTCCTCTCTAATTGCTCACTGCCCTCTTCTTTTTTTTTTTAACTCATCTCTTCTTTTCTTTTTCTTTGAGCTCTTCACCCCTCCCCAACCCAAAGATTTCTCTTTTTTTTTCCTATCTAGAGACCTCCCCAGCACAATATCTGCTGTGACAGCAATTCACATCACTCACAACCCTGGTGCCGCCTTGTCTTTGCTCTCTGGGGCTGATAAATATGTAGTTCTAGCATGAAAGAGACTGGGGGTAATCACTGGAGACTTCTCAGAGTGGAAACATCAACGCTCTTTGCAGACACTGCCTAACTGAGAACAGCTTGAGAAAATCAGGACTATGACAAGAAGAAGGGAGGGGAAAGTGACTAGAAAAATGGGAGGAATAAGAAATATAGGGGAAAATCTGTTTTATGGAAAGTGGGACAAAACCACCAGGATTCGTTGTTTAAGAAAATCCTCCTGGAACAGAAAAACTTTTTCCGTACTGAGTTCACCAGTTGAGGAATAGGGGTATCCTGAATACTGGCTTGGTATAGATTTATTTTCTCTATATGTATGAAAAAAAAAAAAACTTTACAAATCTGAGAGTATAAAGTGGATTATTAGGGGGCTTTAACAGCCTATTTAGGAGACAGACTCTTATTTTTAAGATAGACATAGTGTTTAGTGCATAGTGAGACTTAATTATAATTGAAACTTGTATATTAATAAAAATCTAAGAATGTATTTTTAAGGGCAAAGCACCTTAACATTCTGTTAGCAAATAATCCTAATAGTGCAAGTATTCAAATGCAATAAGATTGTTTGCCATAAAATATACTATTATTCAAAATTTTCCAAAACTTATCCTTTCTTTAGTTTGACTCTGTGATATTTAATTTCCCCAGAAACTGAGCAACAGCTCAAGTATTTGAGCTAATTTTTATTGAGGGTTACAGGGTAGAGGCTGGTATTATACCTAATCTAAAAGGTGTTGGATAATCAGGCTCACTATCTTCCTACAAGGGGATTTCTGTGAACTGATTTGATATCAGTGACAGTGTTTAACCCCCAACTCCTTCCCTTTTGCCTACAAATTCTCTCATGCCCTCACCATCACCGTTAAGCCTAACTTTGTCATATGGTACCCATATATTCAGAGGGTAGAATGCTCTAAGATCAACTTATCATACTCACTTTAAGCACTGATTGACCAGTAGGCTTAGCAGAAAATTAATAAATTAGAGGAAATCCACAAATAAGAGGAATGAAAAAAATTAAAATTCAATAAATAAGTAAACCCTTTGAAAAGAACATTTAAAGGTTATGACTCCGCTAGTCTGCCTGATTTTCCATCAGCTTCCAAATCCTTTCCACTTCAATCCTCTAATGAAGTACTGATCAAAGGTTTTCTCACTTCCACATCCCCCTACAAGTTGGCACTTTTTCAATTCCCCTTTTCTGCTGAAAACTCTCATGCTTTGTAATCTTTTTTGTTCCAGGAACCTCTGTCTTTTCTGTGGAAGGACATTTAGCCATGAATCCCTAGGAAGCTGAAATTCATGGCCAGCAGGAAAAAGCAACCACTGCTCAAATGCATGCATCAGTAGACACATTGATGCTTATTCTTGCAGGGAAGCTGCAGATTCCTGATGTTCTACTTGCGGGGGCTGGGGGTTGTCTCATAACCATTTTCAGAGATAGACAGGGAAGATTGCATTATAATGTATTGGCAAAACGAGGGAAAATCTACTTTCTCTTCCAACAATTTGAGCTTTTGGAAAATGAAGTAGGTATTGCAGGAGTTTATGCATTCTCCATCATTGGTGATGTTCACCAAGAGATTGTATGATCCTTTCTCAGGGTTTTATGGTACATATCTGCTTTTGTGTATACCTTTAATGCTATTATAACTCTGAGATGTTGAGTTCTCTTGTAAGATATGGTCCAATTGTTGTTGGAACATACTTATTCTCTCAAATTCAATTCAATGAGTATATATATATATATATATATATATATATATTGCCATATGCAGGCCTCTCACTGTTGTGGCCTCTCCTGTTGCAGAGCACAGGCTCCAGACACACAGGCTCAGCGGCCATGGCTCACAGGTCCAGCCACTCCGCAGCATGTGGGATTTTCTCGGACTGGGGCATGAACCTGTGTCCCCTGAATCAGCAGGTGGACTCTCAACCAGTGCGCCACCAGGGAAGCCCCTCAATGAGTATTTTTGAGCATTTATTGGGTACTCTGTGCTGACCTGGTATCTGTAATTATTTTAATAAGGACTCTTTTTTTGTTAATTGTAAACAAGATTTTATAGGTATGGTAGCAAAACTTGCATATAAGGCTAAGAAGGTTAAACGTGCCCCAACTGACAGTAGACACAAATTAGAAATTCATAAATAACAAAATGCTATTCTTCACACTAATTATAGTGAGAGTTGTTTCATATAAAGTTTTAAAGCCAGGCAGATGTCATTTTGAATCTAGGTCTGAACCTAGTAACGTGATTTTAGTCAAGTTTCTTAATATTCTTAGGACTCAATATCCCCATTATAAAATTAAGACAATATTATTATCAAAATATAAAGGTTAAATTAAAAGATTTAAATCACCTAGTACCTGGATTATACAAGGTTCCAAAAATATATACTGTCTTCCTTTTACTTTATGTAGCCAAATCTGAATTTGGAAAAAGGAAGGATTTTTCCATCATGGTAGATCAATTTATAGTCTTTGTTATCTGCTTTTTTGGTTTCTGGTTGACTGAACATAGAATGAGAAGACCTTCTAAGTCCTCTTGGGATGAAAAGAAGAAACATGTTGGGTGCCTTCCCTTCAGGTCAAAGTTACTGCATTGCTAATGTTATTGCTGGTACTGCTGTCAGTGCCACAGCCCCTCCTAGTCCTGTCTCAACCACCTCCAGCACAGTGCTAGAGCTAGGGCAAGATTAGTGTTTTTAGTGTCATCCTCCATGACAGGAAGATGATTTTAAATACAGAGCTAGAGCACTCCCTTGAGCCACTTGTCCACAAGTCTCAATCACCAAGCCCAAGTCTTTGGTCAATCAAGACATGGTGATTCCCAGGAGGCAGAGAAGTAGGTTTTGCTACTCAGGACTCTGCCTGCCTCTCTGGGTGCAAACTCTGCCCCACCCTCAGTCAGATCTTTCCATTTGCTGTCTGTATAGTCCACTCCAGTCAAAATTCTTGCACTAGATTTTCAATGCTGGCTGCTTTCTGATTAGACCCTTCATGCTATAAGTCAATGCCTTTTCTTTAAGAATTATTATGTCCTGGAACAACAAATAGAAAACAGTCTTAGGCTTGATATTATTAGCTTGGGTAAAATCCAATTATGAAAGTAAAGTTTCAGAAAGAAAGAAGCCATTTAAACTACTAACACAATTAGAGGTACCTTAGGAAGTGCTTAAACCGTGTTTAGTAGGCATTAGGGCTTAGTAAGTAATAGCCATAACTTATGATAAACCAACCCCTGTGTAGGTATCATGTAAATATACTTTCACAGCCTCATAACATTATTCTAAGTTAGGCATTGCCAAATCTATTTTACAGGTAAGGAAACAGGTTTGGAAAAATAAAATAAATATTCAAAATCACAGAGACACAGGAGACCTTCAAGATGGTGAAGGAGTAAGATGTGGAGATCACCTTCTTCCCCATAAATTATCAAAAATACATCTACATGTGGAACAAATCCTATAGAACATCCACTGAACACTGGCAGAAGACCTTAGACTTCCCAAAATTCAAGAACATCCCCACGTACCTGGGTAGGGCAAAAGAAAAAAGAAAAAAGCAGAGACAAAATAATAGGGACGGGACCTGCACCTCTGGGAGAGAGCTGTGAAGGAGGAAAAGTTTCCACACACTAGGAAGACCCTTCACTAGCAGAGATGGGGGCTGGAGAGGGGGGAAGCTTCAGAGCCATGGAGGAGAACGCAGCAACAGGGGTGCAGAGGGCAAAGCAGAGAGATTCCTGCACAGAGGATCAGTGCTGACCAGCACTCACCAGCCTGAGAGGCTTGTCTACTCACCCAGCAGGGCAAGTGGGGGCTGGAAGCTGAGGCTCGAGTTTTGGAGGTCAGATCCCAGGGAGAGGACTGGGGTTGGCTGCATGTAAACAGCCTGAAGGAGGCTAGTGTGCCACAGTTCGATGGGACAGAGTCCAGGAAAAAGTCTGGACCTGCTGGAGAGATGAGAGACATTAGTTTCAGGGTGCTCAAGGAGAGGGGATTTCTTCCCAGTGTGCCCACAGAAGGCAGAGCACCACCTAAGTGAGTTCCATGGATAGGCGTGAGACACGGCTATTAGTTCAGACACCAGAGACGGGCATAAACTGCTGACCCTGTGGTGGCTGCCACCAAGAATCCTGTGGGCAATCGCAGGTCACCCCCATGGGAGCCTGTGCAGCACGCCACTGCCAGGGTCCTGTGATTCAGGGACAACCTCCCTGGGAGAACACACGGCACACCTCAGGCTGTTGCAACAACACGCCAGACTCTGCGGCCTCAGGCTTGCCCCACATTCCAATTATGACCACAACACCCTTCCCTCCCCCCTCCCTGGCCGGAGTGAGCAAGAGAGTCCTAGTCAGCTGCTGCTTTAACCCCCTCCTGTCTGGGTGGAGAACAGACTTCTGAGGGTGGTCTACACACAGAGGCGGGGTCAAAGCCAAATCTGAATGCCAGGAGATGTGCGAACAAAGAAGAGAAAGGGAAATTTCTCTGTGCAGCTTCAGGAGCAGCAGATTAAATCCCCACAATCAACTTGATACATACTGCTTCTGAAGAATACCTGAATAGAAAACGAATGTTCCCAAAACTGAGGCAGTGAACGTTGGGAACAACTGTAGACTTGGGGTTTGCTTTCTGCATCTAATTTGTTTCTGGTTTTTTATTTACCTTAGTTTAGTATTTAGAGATTATTTTAATTGGTGGATTTCTTTACTAGTTTGGTTGCCCTCTTCCTTCTTTTTTTTTTTAATAAGTATATATATTTTTTCCTTTTTCTCTTTTTGTGAGTGTGTATGTATACAATTCTTTGTGTGATTTTGTCTGTATAGGTTTGCTTTTACCATTTGTCCTAGGGTTCTATCTGTCCATGTATTTGTTTTTTGGGTTTCTTTTTTTGTTTGGTTTGGTTTTCTTTTTTAATTTTCTTCTGAGGCCTGTGCCTGGCAGGGTCTTTGTCCTCCAGCTGGGTGTCGGGCCTGAGCCGCTGAGGTGGGAGGGCCGAGTCAAGGACATTGGACGACCAGAAACCTCTCAACCCCACATAACATCAATCAGTGAGAGCTTTCCCAGAGATCTTCATCTCAACAATAAGACCCAGCTCCACCCAATGGCCAGCAAGCTCCAGTGCTGCAAACCCCATGCCAAACAACTAGCAAGACAGGAACACAACCCCACCCATTAGCAGAGAGGCTGCCTAAAGTCATACTAAGTTCACAGATACTCCAAAACACACCAGCAGATGCGGCCCTGCTGACCAGAAGGAAAAGATACAGCCCCACCCACCAGAACATAGGCACCAGTCCCCTACAATAGAAAACCAACACAAGCCACTGAACAAAACTCACCCACTGGGGGCAGACACCAAAAATAATGGGAACTACAAGCCTGCAGCCTATGAAAAGGAGACCCCAAACATAGTAAGTTAAACAAAATGAGAAAAGAGAGAAATATGTAGCAAATGAAGGAGCAGGTAAAAACCCATGAGAACAAACAAATGAAGAGGAAATAGGCAGTCTGCTTGAAAAAAATTCAGAGTAATGGTAGTAAAGATATTCCAAAATCTCATAAATAAAATGGAAAAAATACAAAAAAAGTTTAACAGGGACCTAGAAGAACTACAGTGCAAACAAACAATGATGAACAACACAATAAATGAAATAAAAAATACTCTAGAAGGAATGAATAGCAGAATAACTGAGGCAGAAGAATGGATAAGTGACCTGGAAGATAAAATAGTGGAAATAACTACTGCAGAACAGAATAAAGAAAAAAGAATGAAAAGAATTGAGGACAGTCTCAGAGACTTCTGGGACAAGGATAAATGCACCAACAATCGAATTATAAGGGTCTTAGAAGAAAAAGAGAAAAGGAAAGTGTCTGAGAAAATATTTGAAGAGATTATAGTTGAAAAGTTCCCTAACATGGGAAAGGAAATTGTCAATCAAGTCCAGGAAGAAGACAGTCCCATAAAGGATAAATCTAAGGAGAAACACACAAAGACACATATTAATCAAACTATCAAAATTTAAATTAAAATAAAAATATTAAAAACAGCAAGGGAAAAGCAACAAATAACATACAAGTGAAACCCCACAAGGTTAACGTCTGATCATTCAGCAGAAACTCTGCAAGCCAGAAGGGAGTGGCAGGCCATATTTAAAGAGATGGAAGAGAAAAACCTCTAACCAAGATTACTCTACCCAGCAAGGATCTCATTCAGATTCAACACAGAAATTAAAACCTTTATAGACAAGCAAAGTTAAGAGAATTCAGCACTACCAAACGAGCTTTACAACAAATGCTAAAGGAAGTTATATAGGCAGGAAACACAAGAGAAGGAAAAGCCCTACAATAACAAACCTAAAACAATTAAGAAAATGGTAATAGGAACATACATATTGATAATTACCTTAAATGTAAATAGATTAAATGCTCCAACCAAAAGACACAGACTGGCTGAATGGATACAAAAACAAGACATGTATATACCCAGGCTGTCTACAAGAGACCCACTTCAGACCTAGGGACATATACAGACTGAAAGTGAGGGGTTGGAAAAAGATATTCCATGCAAATGGAAATCAAAAGAAAGCTGGAGCAGCAATACTTATATCAGACAAAATGGACTTTAAAATAAAGACTATTACAAGAGACAAAAAAGGACACTAAATAATGATCAAGGGATCAATTCAAGAAGATGATATAACAATTGTAAATATTTATGCACCCAACATAGGAGCATCTCAATACATAAGTCAAATGCTAACAGCCATAAAAGTGGAAATCAACAGTAATACAATAACAGTATGGGACTTTAACACCCCACATTCACCAACGGACAGATCATTCAAAACAAACAAACAAAAAAAATAAGGATACACAAGCTTTAAAAGACACATTAGACCAGATAAGCTTAACTGATATTTATAGGACATTCCATCCAAAAACAGCAGAATACACTTTCTTCTCAAATGTTCATGGAACATTCTCCAAGATAGATTATATCTTGGGTCACAATTCAAACCTTGATAAATTTAAGAAAGTTGAAATTATATCAAGTATCTTTTCCAACCACAAAGCTATGAGACTAGATATCAATTACAGGAAAAAAATTGTAAAAAAATACAAACTCATGGAGGCTAAACAATACGCTACTAAAAAACAAGAGATCTCTGAAGAAATCAAAATACCTGGAAACAAATTGCAATGAAAACACGATGACTCAAAACCTATGGGATGCAGCTAAAGCAGTTCTAAGAGGGAAGTTTATAGCAATACAATCCCACCTCAAGAAACAAGAGAAGTCTCAAATAAACAACCTAAGCTTAGACCTAAAGCAATTAGAGAAAGAAGAACAAGAAAAACCCCAAAGTTAGCAGAAGGAAAGAAATCATAAAGATCAGATCAGAAATAAATGAAAAAAAAATGAAGGAAACAATACCAAAGATCAATAAAACTAAAGGCTGGTCTTGGGAAAGATAAACAGGATTGATAAACCATTACCAGACCCATCAAGAAAAAAAGGGAGAAGATTCAAAACTATAGAATTAGAAAAGAAAAAGGAGAAGGAACAACTGACACTTCAGAAATACAAAGGATCATAAGAGACTACTACAAGCAATTATATGCCAATAAAATGGACAACCTGGAAGAAATGGACAAATTCTTAGAAAAGTACGACCTTCCAAGACTGAACCAGGAAGAAATAGAAAATATGAACAGACCAATCACAAGTAATGAAATTGAAATTGTGATTAAAAATCTTCCAACAAACAGAAGTCCAGGACGAGATGGCTTCACAGGTGAATTCTATCAAACATTTAAAGAAGAGCTAACACTGATCCTTCTCAAACTCTTGCAAAAAACTGCAGAGGAAGGAACACTCCCAAACTCATTCTATGAGGCCAACATCACTGTGATACCAAAACCAGACAAAGATGTCAAAAAAAAAAAAAAAAAGAAAACTACAGGCCAATATCACTGATGAACACAGATACAAAAATCCTCCACAAAATAATAGTAAACAGAATCCAACAGCACATTAAAAGGATCAAACACCATGATCAAGTGGGTTTTATCCCAGGAATGCAAGGATTCTTCAATATATACAAATCAGTCAATGTGATACACCTTATTAACAAACTGAAGGATAAAAGATTTTGACAAAATTCAACACCCATTTATGATAAAAACTCTCCAGGAAATGGGCTTAGAGGGAACCTACCTCAACATAATAAAAGCCATATATGACAAACCCACAGCCAACATCATTCTCAATGGTGAAAAACTGAAACCATTTCCTCTAAGATCAGGAACAAAACAAGGTTGCCCACTCTCACCACTATTATTCCACATAGTTTTGGAAGTTTTAGCCACAGCAATCAGAGAATAAGAAGAAATAAAAGGAATCCAAATCAGGAAAGAATAAGTAAAACTGTCACTGTTTGCAGATGGCATGATACTATACATAGAGAAGCCTAAAGATGCTACCAGAAAACTACTAGAGCTAATCAATGAATTTGGTAAAGTAGCAGGATAAAAAATTAATGCACAGAAATCTCTTGCTCCTATATACAATGAAAAATCTGAACTAGAAATTAAGCAGGTTAAGGAAACAATCCCATTTACCACTGCAACAAAAAAAAAATAGAATACCTAGGAATAAACCTTCCTAAGGAGACAAAAGACCTGTATGCAGAAAACAATGACACTGATTAAATAAATTAAAGATGTTACAAACAGATGGAGGGATATACCATGTCCTTGGATTGGAAGAATCAACATTGTGAAAATGACTCTACTACCCAAAGCAATCTACAGATTCAGTGCAATCTCTATCAAGTTACCAATGACATTTTTCACAGACCTATAACAGAAAATTTTACAATTTTTATGGAAACACAAAAGACCATGAATAGCCAAAACAATCTTGAGAAAGAAAAATGGAACTGGAGGAATTAGGCTTCCTGACTTCAGATTATACTACAAAGCTACAGTAATCAAGACAGTATGGTACTGGCACAAAAACAGAAATATCGATCAATGGGACAGGATAGAAAGCCAGAGATAAAACCATGCACATATGGTCACCTCTATTTGACAATAGAGGAAACAATATACAATGGGGAAAAGACTCTTCAATAAGTGGTGCTGGGAAAACTGGACAGCTACTTGTAAAAGAATGAAATTAGAAGAGCCCCTAACAACATACACAAAAATAAATGCAAAATGGATTAAAGACCTAAATGTAAGGGCAGACACTATAAAACTCTTAGAGGAAAACATAGGAAGAACACTCTATGACATAAATCACAGCAAGATCCTATCTGATCCACCTCCTAGAACAATGGAAATTAAAAAAAAGATAAACTACTGGGACCTAATGAAACTTAAAAGCTTTTGTACAGCAAAGGAAATCTTAAACAAGGCAGAAGGACAACCCTCAGAATGGGAGAAAATATTTGCAAATGAAGCAACTGACAAAGGATTAATCTCCAAAATATACAACAGCTCATGCAGCTCAATATCAAAAAAAAACTAACAACCCAATCCAAAAATAGACAGAAGACCTAAACAGACATTTCTCCAAAGAAGATATACAGTTTGCCGACAAACACATGAAAGGATGCTCAACATCACTAATCATTAGAGAAATGCAAATCAGAACCACAATGAGGTATCACCTCACACCAGTCAGAATGTTCATGATCAAAAAATCTGCAGACAATAAATGCTGGAGAGGATGGGGAGAAAAGGGAACCCTCTTGCACTGTTGGTGGGAATGTAAATTGATACAGCCACTATGGAGAAGTATGGAGGTTCCTTAAAAAACTAAAAACTACCATGTAACCCAGCAATCCCACTACTGGGCATATACCCTGAGAAAACCATAATTCAAAAAGAGAAATGTACCACAATGCTTATTGCAACACTATTTACCATGGTCAGGACATGGAAGTAACCTAATTGTCCATCAACAGATGAATGGATAAAGAAGATTGGCAAATATATACAGTGGGATATTACTAGGCCATAAAAAGAAATGTAATTGAGTTATTTGTAATGAGGTGGATGGACCTAGAGACTCTCATACAGAGTGAAGTAAGTCAGAAAGGGAAAAACAAATACCGTATGCTGACACATATATATGGAATCTAAAAAAAAAAGTGTTTCTCATGAACCTAGGGGCAGGACAGGAATAAAGATGCAGACATACAGCATGGACTTGAGGACACTTGGAGGGGGAAGTGTAAGCTGGGACGAAGTGAAAGAGTAGCATTGACATATAAACACTACCAAATGTAAAATAGATAGCTAAGCAGCTGCATAGCACAGAGAGATCAGCTTGGTGCTTTGAGACCACCTAGAGGGGTGGGATAGGGAAGGTGGGAGGGAGACGCAAGAGGGCAGGGATATGGGGATATATGTATACATATAATTGATTCACTTTGTTATACAGCAGAAACTACCACAACATTGCAAAGCAGTTATACTCCAATAAAGATGTTAAAAAATCACAAAAAACGGAAAATCCCAAATCACAGAGCCAGGAATTTATAGAACTAGAATTTGAACCAAGACTGTCTAGCTTCATAGCTGGCTGTAAGTCACTATGACCAGCTACCTCACTCAAATTTGTAAGACATGAAAACCTGTAAATCACATATAGCATATTGAATAACCAGCAAACAATGAATTATTAGAGCATGTGTCCACTCCTTTTCCAGCCTATAAGCACTGTTAGGTTTGGATGTCCCTTGTCTGTTAGGTGGGGTTTGATCTTCTTACAGGTGAGAATTCCCTCAGGTGTTTTCAGACAGCAGTGAGCCACACTGATTTTCAGTAGACGAAGCCCTTACCCCTAATTATTCTTGATGATATGCCTCAGTTCAGCCTCTGGAAAGATTATAGAAAACAAGAGGGGTTATAGCATCAGTTCGCTCAGTCAGGGTGTAAAACTATAGGGTCACCTTTCCCTGAAGTCTGGAGAATTAGCCTTGTCCTGATTGAAGTTCTAATCTTAGAGTCCAAGGTATTTCCTTGCATTTCCCCAATGCCCTCAGTCAACTGCCAGAGTATATTTCGATTCCCATCTCAGAATTTCTGGAATAGCCTTTGCAGAGATCATTTGATACTGAGAGCATTTCAAGAGAGAAAAACAATGAAATTCTGGTGGCCTCGCCATGTAAATGCTGAGCATAGTTTATTATTCACAATAGCCACACTCATCCTAATGAAAATTAAGAGTCATGTGCTGCAGGGAGATCAGCTCGTGCTCTGTGACCACCTAGAGGGGTGGGATAGGGAGGGTAGGAGGGATGCACAAAAGGGAGGGGATATGGGGATATATGTATACATATAGCTGATTCACTTTGTTATACAGCAGAAACTAACACAACAATGTAAAGCAATTATACTCCAATAAAGGTGTTAAAAATAAAAAGAGTCCTATGTTGGATTATATTTGTTTTTAAACTCAAATATTGACAGGTGGTGAGCAGGTGGATCCATGCAGCACTTGTCAGGGTTGTGTCTGAGTGGTAGGCAGAGGAGGAGTGAAGATCTGAGAGAGTGATAGTGGCACAGTAGCTCCTTTCCTGTTGTTGTTGAGTGACACTTGGATATATCACTAAACATATAAAAATAGAAGTTCTGTGTCAGCCTTCTTGTACAGGGTGCTGTGCTGCAGCATTTAAATCTGGATGTCAGTATGCCACTGCCGTTATTTATAGAGGAGACCCGTATTAACATTTTGAGAGTGACAGAGGAAGAGGGAGAAAGAGAAAAGTTCATGTGAGAGGGAAAGTGCTCGGAATATTGTGTTGCAGTAATTGAACATTTAACTTTATGCCTTTTGAAATAATAATTCATATTTGTATAGGAATGTACATTTTGCAAGGCACTTTCACATACATCACCATATTGGAGTCTCATAGAGACTCTTTGAAATACAAAGTAGTATTTCTCTTACTGCAGATGCTCAAGAAGATGGGGTGACTCCCACCATGTTGTTCAGCTGGCTGGTAGAAGAACTGGATTTCAGTGCTGCATCTTCAAAATGTAGTTATTCCTTCCCCGTATGTGGCTTATAAAGTAGTAATGTCCCCATACAACAGATGGGGAAATGGAGGAAATGAGGAAGTATGGAGTGATAATCTGACAAAACTAAGGCATGGTATAAGTATGGGGAATGGAATGAAGCATTATTCTGGGCACTGAGGATGCAGCAGTGAAAAAAACAGATAAAAAATCTTTGCCTTTGTGAAGCTAATGTCCCAGTGGTTGTGTTAGATGACGTTTATGATTCTACAACTCCATAATGCAAGTGGAGGTACAGAGCCATCTCATCATATTTTAATCATCATTTGGAAATAATTAACTGGTTAAAAACTCAAAACAATAAAGCATTTTGTATTTTAAAACATTCAGCTAACTTATAGAAACTCTTAGTTTACTCTCAGATATTGATTATTGTAGAGATTCTGTAGTGGTTTGATGATATATTTCACATTATGTTCAAGTCAACACTACATCATAAAACATGTGTATATGTGCTCAGTGAAACTGAATGGACTCAGAGGATCCCTGTGGAATAGTAATGAAATAGCTCAATAGACTGTGCTAGCATGGCTAGTTGAACCAATAGCTAGAGTAGTCACCCCCAAACTTCTCTGTACCATAGAATCACCTGGGGAGATTCAAAAAATACTGACTCCTGTGTTCTCCTCAATGAGTGTAATTTAAATGATCTAGCATGTGATCAGAATGCTTAAGGTGGTTCTAATATGGTGACATGTTTAGGAATCACTGACCTATGGATGGCTAATGAGATGATGACCGTTACTTCCCTACCCAACAGCCATTCCTAATCACTTTCTTCCTTACCAACAGAACTTCAGTTTTGTTCAGGCATTAACTGACCATGTGTACAAAAATGCAGGGACCCTTCCAGTTCAATTGGGTGAATCCTAATTGTCCTTAGCTGTATTATTTCTGGCAATAATTAGTTTGGGGAGTAGTTACGCAACCCAACTCTAACCAATGTAATAGGGAAAAATATCTATGGGTGGGGAGAAATTATGGGAAATGTTTCTTTCCTATTAACAAAAGAGACTTCTGTGAGGAAAGTTCTCTTTCTTTCTACCTCTGGACATAACTATGTGGAGGAGATATGGCAGCTCTAGAGACCTTGGGAGGAGCTAGACAGAGAAAGGATCAAGGCAGCACACTAACAATGGCAAATGACAGATGAAAAGAAACAGTCTTTTTTTAAATTTAAAAATTAAAAAAATCTTTTGAAGGATAGCTGATTTATAATGTTGTGTTAGTTTCAGGTGTATAGCAAAGTGATTGTTATACATACATATACATCTATTCTCTTTCAAATTCTTTTCCCTTATAGGTCATTACAAAATATTGAGTATAGTTCCCTGTGCTGTACAGTAGGTCCTTATTGTTTATTTTATATACAATAGTGTGTATATATTAATCCCAATCTCCTAATTTACCTCCCCCACCTTTTCCCCTTTTATAACCATAAGCTTGTTTTCTATGTCTATGTGTCTATTTCTGTTTTCTTTCTGATAATCATTGTACCACCAAAAGTTAATGAACCCTAATACCAACATATCTCCGGACATTTTGTTATTTATCATTTATGTTACCTTACTTGGAGTTTCTGGAATTTATATCCAAAAGCATACTAAATGATACATGAACTCAATTTTAGATTGAGTCTAATGAGAAATATAGTATATGCTAGGACAAAATGATGATCGATCTCAAATTTTTATATTGTCCCTGAAATATCTGTGGATATTTTGGGAAAAATTATGACAGTTTTCTTACATGGCCACAACTCAAAGATTTTGGATTTATTTCAAAATTTCCTATTTTTTAAATTAATCTGCTTCAGATCTATCATATAAAATTTAGTAAAATTCTTCTTGAACCTCTTTATATTTTTCCTGTGTCATATAAAATATTAATGAGAAGACCAGAGACAGGAGAACTACAATAAGAAAAACTTACCTATTAATTAGATTATCACTGACATAATGACATAATGATATGGAACTTCTCAAAAAGGGTCCAAGTATATTTTTGGTACCAGCTTGCAGGATGGAGTTGTTGAGAGCAAGTGACAAATTGTCCTTTACTCTGCTTCCTAACAACTCTCCTCTAGAAAGAGAACTCAAAAGAAAGATATGTGGAGATTAATTGGGGCCTCAATCAATTTTTATGGGTGATAGCCCACTAAGTCCCTGTGATTTCAAATTCTGCTTTTCCTTTAAGGATTCTGTGATGCCAGTTTTCTGTTTCCCCCTAGGACAGTTTTTGAAGCTGTTAATAATTATAAATAACATTTATTTTATGCTCACCATGTGCCATCCATCATGCCAAACTTTTTATGTGCATCATCTCAATTAGTCCTCACCACTGACCTTTGAGGACCACGGGTCTTGGGGAGTTTAAGTGCCTTGTGAAAAGGTGCACAGTTACTGAGTAGAAGTGTTGGGATGGAAGCAAGCCTGTGCTCTTAGCACAGTATTGTCTTATATCCACTGTGGAAGGCTGTGAAAAGTAAACAAACTTGTCATCTAGCTCTTCCATTTACTACCAATGTGACCTTGGCCATCTTCACCAGGTCCCTGTGAAGAATGATTCATGCTCTTTGAAAACTGGAAGACCTGTCCAAATGTAACACATTATTCCAATATCTTGGACATTGAGATTTGTTCAATGAACATTGATAGAGTCCCTACTATGGGCCAGACCTTTTGCCAGGTTCTGGGAATAAAACAATATGTAAGACACAAGAGTTCCTTCTCTGTCATTCCTGGACTTTGGTAGTCAGTGTGAGGCCACACTTCCCTTTGCATACAGGCCCGGGGCTGTCCCAGCTCTGGCTGTGTGTCGCTAAGCCATGCTGGTAAAAGCCTGATGAGAATTGATGCCAACAGCTGCCTCATGTTAATGGAATCAGCAAGAAGCCTGCACACCTGACGGTAGTTCAGAATATGAGGTAAATGATTAAAGTTTAAAAGGTCGTATACCATTGTAATACCGAAAAGAAACTATGATTCATCAATCCTGATGTAATGTCATCTGTTTAATAAAGCTGTGTTTCACCCACAGCTCATTTTTAATGGGCCTATTTAAGTAATGGCATAGGAGTTTTTTTTTTTTTTTTTCCCTTCCAAGCTAAGAGTGGTTTATATGGATTATGCTTGAAAACAGCACAGTGTTTTAGGACTTGGATATTTACAATATCTTTCAGCTTTCAGCTGACTGGGTATTATTTATGGCAAACCCCTCTACTTGGACGGAAATATCAAGCAAAGGCAAACAAGCAGCTGGATATGCTAATACACAAATAAACCATGTCTTCATAATTGTATTGATGGGAATTTATATCATGGGCAAATACTGCTATCTGTAAACTACTTTGATGAGCAGTGGTCAGAAGGCATGATGCCCAGGGTGGCATTTCATTCAACCAAGGGCGTGGAATCCATTGGACCTGCTTGTCTTAAATCAAGGTTTTCCACTGGAGATAATTTTATAGCCCAGGGGACATTTGGCAATTTCTGGAGATGTCTTTTGTTGTCACAACTGGAGGGGGTGGGAAGGGTATTGCTGCTGGAATCTAGTGGATAGAAGCTAGGGATTCTGCCAAACATTCATTCTATATACACAGGACCCTCCCCCCACCCCACCCCGCTCCCAAAAGAGAATTATTTGGCTCAAAATGTCAATAGTGGTGAAGTTCAGAAACACAGTCTTTGATGGTTGGTTGTGGGGTGGGAGGGGTTGAGGTTGGGAAGGGTCAGATCCTGCAGTATCTGGCTGATGTCTCATATAGGAAATTCAAGAAAAAACCTTGGGGAGAAGTGGTATAGGAGGTTTGAACTTTTAGGATAAGAAGACTCTAAGAGTTTTTGTAATCTCCTGTGATAGTGAAGATGGGTCCAATCTCATTTTCTTGGTCCTCCTTTTTTTTTTTGATTCCATTACTATCTTCCTAACTGAATGTGTTGAAATAGTTCCTCTTCACTTATTAACTTGCATCTTCATGTAGGAGGGGCTCATGTTATGAAGTGAGGATGAGAGAGTGGGAGTGGCTGTAACCTAGAATTTATCAAAATGTTGAAGGCGGAAATGTTGTAAAAGGTTATCTAATCCAAACCTTATAATTAACAGAGAAACTGAAGCTCCAAAGAAGAAAATAACTTTTGAATGTAACCAACAAAACATGATGCTCTACAATTGAACACTTTATTTGCTATCTTTAAGAAAAATAGATTCTTTTTTTATTAGTTTCTGCTTTATAACAAAGTGAATCAGTCATACATATACATCTGTTCCCATATCCCTTCCCTCCTGCGTCTCCCTCCCTCCCACCCTCCCTATCCCACCCCTCCAGGCGGTCACAAAGCACCAAGCTGATCTCCCTGTGCTATGCGGCTGCTTCCCACTAGCTATCTACCTTACATTTCGTAGTGTATATATGTCCATGCCTCTCTCTTGCTTTGTCACAGCTTACCCTTCCCCCTCCCCATATCCTCAAGTCCATTCTCAAGTAGGTCTGTGTCTTTATTCCTGTTTTACCCCTAGGTTCTTCATGACATTTTTTTTCTTAAATTCCATATATATGTGTTAGCATATGGTATTTGTCTTTCTCTTTCTGACTTACTTCACTCTGTATGACAGACTCTAGGTCTATCCACCTCATTACAAATAGCTCAGTTTCGTTTCTTTTTATGGCTGAGTAATATTCCATTGTATATATGTGCCACATCTTCTTTATCCATTCATCCGATGATGGACACTTAGGTTGTTTCCATCTCCGGGCTATTGTAAATAGAGCTGCAATGAACATGTTGGTACATGTCTCTTTTTGAATTTTGGTTTTCTCAGGGTATATGCCCAGTAGTGGGATTGCTGGGTCATATGGTAGAAGAACAATAGATTCTAACTCACACATCACTCTACTTTCAAAATGCAGCACACAAATTAACATCTTCTTCCTTAATCTTCATTTTGTTTTTCTTTTGCCACCCTTAAATTTGCCCACACCAAGATCTGTTTTCAAGTGTAATGCCACCAAACCCAAATTGCTCCTTGCTATTTTTCTCAACAAATTTAACATTTGGCTTTTTATTGGTAGAGACAACTTTATATCTGGCCTGTGGCTTTATCATTTTCTCTTTGTATTCTTAAATGTTTTTCTTCTTGAGCTTAATAGGTGCTCATTAAAGTTGGTTACCATTGTATAAACTTTAATTCATTATGACCTGTTAGAGTCATAAGATGGAGAATTACTGAAGATTCTCAGAAATATCAGGTATAAAGAAGGGGGTGTATGTATTCCTGTAGCTCACTAGATTGGTGGTGACTGAACTCTTGATTTTCTACCACTTTAAATGTCCCTTTTTCCAAGTTTTCCCATTTGACTAAAATAGCTATTGGACTCATCCAGATGCTCAGGCCAAAATCCTTGGAAGCATGTGTGACTTCTTTTATTCTCTTACTTCTCATATCCAAAGCAGTGATAAATCCTATTGGATCTACCTTTGGAATATATCCATAAACCATGTACAAACAAACAATTTTTTTATCACTTCCACTGCTTGCATCCACCCAAGTCCAAGCCACCATCACCTCTCACTTCAAATACTGCAATGGTCTTCTCAACTGGTCTTCCTTCTTCTGCCTGGCCCTTTGTAGTCCAATCTCATAATGCAACCAAAGTGATCATTTAAGGTGTTAGTTCGTATCTTAAAATGTCTCCTCATCTCTTTAAAAATAAAATACAAATCCTTACCAAAACCTACACGACAATATCTACTTTTGCATCGGTGTGACTCTCCTATCTCAGTTCCCAGGACTTTTCCTTTTATTCTCTTTACTTCTCCTTTCTGTCCCCCAACTGTCAAGTGTGTTCTCATTTCAGGAGCTCTGCGCTTTCTGTTTCTTATGACTGGCACATCCTTCACTACTCAAGCCACCTCATAGAGGGGTTTTCCTTCATCCTTCCATCTAAAGTAGTACATTTCATCCCCCACTCTTCCATCATTATATATCGTGTGATTCTGCTTTACATTAGTTCTTGGCACTTACTATCTTCTGATAAAGCATGTGTGTCTGTGTGGGTGTCTGGGAGAGAGAGACAGAGAGAGAGAGAGGGAGATCTATGAGGGCAGCGTCTGTGCCTTCTTTGTTTGCTGCTATAACTTTAGTACTTAAAATTGTGACAAGCACATGGCAGGCACCCAGTAAATAGTTTTTGAATGAATGAATGAATACATGAATAAATGAATAGTTTTCTTGTATTGTTTAACTGCCAATCTGCCATGCTGCTCACATATTCTTCAGCTTCACAACTGAGATAGAGAGGAGTTGCACCCAATTTTTCATATTCAGTAGTAATAACTCTAGCTTCCAATTCAATATTTTTGGTGTCCAGTTATTTCTGGGTCCCTGAAATTTGGAAGAGCTGATTCTGTGGTAAACTTTTGGTTTATTTATTTATTTCCATGGATTGGCATTTGGCTGTGCTCATGAACATATATCTACTTTTATTTAATTCCTTTTTTTTATTTGCCTGAACTTCCTTGGGATTTTCTTATATATTTGTGCACCACCCACATATTTGATGATCCCGACCTTATTGTGCACTATTCAAGGTCAATTATCTTACTTAATAATCTCAGAGGTGCTACATCCATGCCCAAACTCCTTGCATTGACACTTATCATCACTCTTTTTTCAGTCTACATGGAAGCATCCAAGCCCATTTGAATTGGCAAAGGCTGATATAAAATAGCTTTGCCACTAACATTTTGTGAGAGAGCCTGTCACAAGTGTTTTACTAAAAGGCAGAGATATAAGATCCCTTGCCTTCCTTTCATCTGCTAATTTGAAATTACATTGTAAAAAGCTATGAAGTTTGTCGGGTATGATTTGTTCTTTAAATACCTTTGCTGCTCAATCTTCGTGAAATCCTTATTAGGATGCTAAATAATCCTTAAACAGATTTTTTAAGGCACAGAAAGAGGACGTGTAAGAATAGCATATCTGATGAGCAGATTGACAGGTATCTGGGATAAAGGGTTACAGAGGCCATGCAGGACTCAGTGAACTAACAAAATTCCTCTTCAATTCTTGGCTTAGTTAAAGCCCAGTTTAGGATTGGTAGGTTTAGAAGGGTCTCCTGATATCAATTATGGCAGTAATAATAATAATAATAATAATAATAATAATATCTGAGATTCAGTAATTTCCCTTATTTGGAAGACCCCAAGTATTTATACACTGTGTTTTTCATTCTTACAATATTTCTCTCTTCTGGTGTGATGCAAAAGATAGGCCACTGGATCAAGATTCAGAAGACCTTAATTCTAATCCTGGATTTGCTTCCAATGGGTTGTGTGGTTTTAGATCAGTCGTCAGCAAACTTTTTTTGTGAAGGACCGGATAGTAAATATATTAGGCTTTGAGGTCCATACGTCTTGTCAACCATGAGTCATAGTTGGCCAACTCTTACTTTAGGTAATTGATTCAACTTCTCTGGGCCTTACTTTGTCAAATATAGGAGTTGAGCTAAAAAGAGTTCAAGTTATAAAGTTATTTGATTCTTCATCCAAGGACTCATCTGCCAGGAGTTGTTCTAGTGCTTGAAATTGTGATATGCTGTAAGTCCTATTAGCAACCCCAACCAGGGAGCAACTCTTGAGCAGGGAGCTTCCTTTGAAATTCAAAGACACAGTGGACTTGGATCCCAGATGAGTGTGCCAAAAGTGTTAAGAGTACAAACATGCTACCTCCATCGTACGATGAAGAGTTTTAGAAGTCCTCAGGGATTGGGGCAAAGGGATAATACAAGAAGAGCCCATATTCTCTTTTTCCCACCCAAGATCCCTTCCTTACTTGGTCGTATCCCAACCTTCACACCATTACTTGGCCAAGTCCCATCATTCTACAATCAAACTCATCAACTTGAACCAAGTCTCCACATGCTCAAAGAGGAAATCTTTTGGAGACTTCTCTACACATTAAATTATGAGCACAAGACTGTCACTCAAAATTTTCCCTTTATGGAGAAGGTAGGAGAGTATGGCAGGAGCTTTTCTCACCTGTCATTCATTTGGAACATAAATATCTTTGAAAATCAAAAGCACATAATTTTCTAAAATCTATATGTTCTTTATTCTTCTCTAATATGTTGTTTTAGTTAAGGGACCACCTGGGGAACAGTCCTACTGGGAAACTTGAGGAAATGTATTTATTACAGTCAGACCCATGTTAAGCAGCCAAGGGCTACTTCCATTCAAATTATGTCACATTTTTCAGTTTTCCAGACTCTTTCAGCTAGGGAAAAAACATTCATGAAATCTTCCTATGCACAAAGACGTTAGAATCTCTAGAGTAACCCTGTGTTTTGGTAATAAAAAACTTCGGTGGGGAAGGAAGGAAAAGTGTTAATGGAGATGCTTGAATATATAATATAGATTGCTATCACTTTCAAATTCCCTACTGGCCAGGTGCATTGCTTGTAACCTCATTTAATCTTATGTTGATGAAGTAGTTAATATTCTTCCATTTTAAAGATTGGGAAACTAAGCCTTCATGATTATCCAAGGTCACAAAGATTTTAAATGATAAAGCAAATTTTTAATCACACATCTGTCTAAACCCAGTGCCCTCTAAACAATTATTTATACTGTTAGTTTTTCTAACATGATTCTAATAGGGGCTAATTAGATTTATAAGAATCTGATTTTTTTCCCAGTGGATACCTATTGTAAAATGGATGACATTTTTGGTGAGAGGGACCTCAATAATAGAAAATGTCATTAGTTTAATAAGTGAAGGTGGTGACTCTGATCTTCAAATGAACAATATCCTAGAATGGGCACACAGCACAAGTATTTGGACAGTAATTCAAAAAAATTTGAATGTCATTAAAACTTTAAACTGAATGAGTTAGATGAGCTGTCTCCAGTACAACTAATGCATCAATTTACATATTAGGAAGCTGGTCCAGATCGATCTGCTACTATAGGGTAGAACCAGGACTGGACCCGTAGCTTTTGATTCAAAATTCCAGTGTTCTTTCCACTGAAACATAAATACATATCTCTTACAAAAGGTTTGAGAAAGAAGGTTAGGAAAGCAAATAATTCATAATAGAGTAGGGTGACTCCCTAAAGGTTGGAAGAGAAAGCAACCTGGAATGGAAGAATAGCCTTGGACTGAGAGATAGAAGGCCAAGCAATAATTCAGATTCACCTTCAATTGGCTCTATGACTTGTAGCTCCCTATGTCTCAGTAATTTATTTACTTTTTGTTTAGTTAAATCTTTAGTAAGTTTTAAGAGTTAGATTAGAGATTACAAACTGATGACCTACAAACCAAACTGGGCTCACAAATGAATTTTGTTTAGGCTACACAATGTTTTAATTTTTTTCCAGCTTTTTTTGAGATGTAATTGACATGTAATATTTTGTAAGTTTAAATTGTACAATGTAATGATTCCATACATGTATATATAGTGAAATGATTGCCACAAGAGGATTAGTTAACACCTCCATCACCTCACATAATTGCTTTTTTCTGCAGGGGGTGGGTAAGAATATTTAAGATTTACTCTCTTAGTAACTTTCAAGTATTACCAGTATTACTAACTAAAGTCACCATGCTGTATAATACATTCCCAGAATTTAACTTATAACTGGAAATTTGTACCCTTTGACCAACATTTTCCTCTTACATCATCCTTTCTAACCTCTGATAACCACCATTCTACTCTTTGTTTCTGTGAATTCAGCTCATTTAGATTCCATGTATAAGTGAGATCATACAGTATTTATCTTTCTCTGTTTGACTTATTTCACTTAGCATAATGCCCTTAAGGTCCATCCATGTCATCATAAATAGCAGGATTTCCTTCCTTCTCATGGCTGAATAATATTTTATTCTATATATGCCATATATATATACACACACATACTACATTTTCTTTATCCATTCATCCATAGACAGACTTTTTAGTTGTTTCCATATCCTGGCTATTGCGAATAATGCTGCAATGAACATGGGAGTTCAGTGATCTCTTCCAGATCCTGATTTCTTATTTTTTTTTTTTGGATATATACCCAGAAATAGGATTTCTGGATCTTATGGTAGTTCTATTTCTGAATTTTTGAGGAACATCCAGCAGAGCAAAAGAAAAAATCAGCAAAATAAAATGCAATGTGGAATGGGAAAAAATCTTTGCAAACCATCTATGTGATAAGGTTATCGATAACCATCTATAAGATTAATATTCAGAATATATAGAGAACTCATACAACTCAATAACAACAACAAAAAAGTCTGATTAAAAAGATCTGAATAGATATTTTTCCAAAAAAGACATATAAATTGCTAACAGGTGCACGAAAAGAGAATAAACATCACTAATCATCAGGAAAATGCAAATCAAAATTTGATATCATCTCACACTTGTTAGAATGGTTATTATCAAAAAGAAAGAGACCACAAGTGTTAGCAAAGATATGGATAAAAGGGAACCCTTGTACACAATGTTTCACTTTTTTAAATGTGGATGAGTTTCGGGAATTCCCTGGTGGTCCAGTGGTTAGGACTCAGCTCTTTCTCTGCTGTGGCTCGGGTTCAATCTCTGGTTGGGGAACTAAGATCCCACAAGCTGCATACATGGTCAAAAATAAAAATTAAAATTAAAAAAATGCAGATGAGTTTAGGTATGTAATGCACTCTCCAGTCCTCATCGCTCTCACTTGTTTTAGACCCCAGTGACCACTTCACACATCTATATTATCTGCCTGGCCACTTTCAATCTTTTACCAGTGACCAAGGTTTTCCAAACAGCTATTATAGTCTATCATTCTCTAACTTACCTGGTTGGTGAGAAAAGGTCTCAGGTCTAGATTCTAAGAATAAGCTACCTGGAAGTTGGTCTCACAGGAAAAATGTCTTCATTACGAAGCAGAGAAAATCTACTCTGAACATGCAAAATGTAGACATACTCTCCTACTAGTGGCAATTTCCAAGACATGAAGGAAAGGACAGTGTTCCTGATGAAACTGAAGCTAGAATGATGAGAAGCTTAATGGAATTATCCAAACTGGAATTTGGCCAAGATTTAGGGCTACCACCTGTGCAAATTAGGGTCACTAGACTGAGGAACTGAATGGAGTTTTCTTCTGATAAATAGGCATCCCGAAAGCTCAGCAATCTGGAGCCCACGCTGGGCAGATTTGACAGAATACTTTCCTTTGAGCAAGTGCCACTTAGCAAATATCCTCTTCAGAGAAGTTTCATCTTCATGGGTCAGGCCTGCTGACTTCGAGGCAGTGTGTGATTTTCATTTTCACTAGCTTTCTGTCAGTGAATGACTTCAAGTCTAGTTAAAAGGCCAAAGTACCCCTCCAAATTCTTGGGTTAGAAGAGCCTGTGGATATGTCCTATCTTGCTTCTTACGTTTGTGTAGTTTTTAGATGCATAATCTCATTCAACCCTCACAACCAACTAATGAAGTAGGTAGGGGAGTAGCTTTCATCTCCAGTATAAAAGTGAGTAAATGGGGACTCAGAGAGTTTCAGAGTCAAAACTCAATCCAGGTTTCCAAACTCTCTATGATGTTTCCATTGTACTTTGGCACAACTAAATGATGTTGTTCCAAGTTTCATGGCAACAAGACAGGCTGTGTCTCCTGGAAGCCAAGGCGACTGGGATAATCTGAACAAAAAAACACAGTTAAATTAGTTATTGGGATTAGTAAACACTGCCACAATATTATGACCTCTTGTGACTGGGCTATCATGACCTCCATTCTTTTCTTTGCCCTATATTGGTAAACCAATCACTAGTGCCAGAAACCTAGAGGTCATCTTCTCCTTTTCCTCCCACCACTTCATCTTAGTGGTTGCTGAATTTTGTGGAATCACCACTCTCTTATCTTTTAATGCTGTCTCCTCCTTTCTGCCCCAGTGATCGTGCCCTTATATCAGACCCTGGTATTTCTCCCAAAGGTGGTTGAGATAGTGTCTTAACTGGCCTGTGTGGCTCCTGATTTGTAATTGTACAGTTATTTCACTGGTGATGCCTTTCTTGATTCTCCCTTCTTTTCCCCAGTCGAAGCCTACACATCCAGGACAACATCTACAATATTTTACTGCAAATGTTATTGTTGTATATCTGTCTCCCCCACCAGATTATGAGCAACTTGAGGAAAGGGAATCTAACTCATTCCTCACTGTATCCCCTCTGGCTAGCTCTATACTCAGCAATAGTAGGTGCTCAGACCACATTTGATGAATAAACAACCACATATTTAAAACACTGTATTTCAGGCACTTAGATGTGAAGGATACAGTCATTGCCCCTGTGGAGTTTCTAGTCTGGTGCTGACATTTGAGCAGATAAACATGATCTAGTTTGATAAGTGCTTTCACAGAAGTATGAAGCACATTCTGTGGGAAAACAGTGAGAGCTGGAGTCTTTTTCTTTCCACCATTGGTCCAGAGGGAAGAAACCTGAAGGAGCAGCTTCCTGGCAGGACCTTGGCTACCTTTTCTCTCCTCATTCCCCAGTTCTATGAAGCACGACCCGAGACACATCTCTAACAAGTTAAGCAGAAACATTTCTCTGGAATGTCAGCATCTACTTTGCTGAAATCCATTAATTCTCAGCTTTAACACCCTTGGTCAACAACAGCTCCAAACCTTATGGGGAAATAAGAAAAGCAGACTGTCTGGCCACAGTCACAGGAAGTATATTAATATTCCCCTTCATGGGTATCTCTCTTTCTCTACATCCTTTCTCCCACTGACTGCACCTCGCCCCCACCACCAAAATAAATATTTTCCAAGAATCTATGACAAAAGATTTGAAAGTAAATCAAAACCTGGACAGAGGGTCAATGAAAAAGGATAAAGCTGCCACTTATATGTGTCTAAGGCAGTAAACGGGGCAGCTTGTTATATTATTTACAGTATCCATAAAGACGAAGCCCTCCTTGCTCAGACAAAGCCCTGAGCTTATTAATTGCCAGGGAGGTCTGTCCCACTCCTAGGGTTTCTGCTATTGATGGGGGAAGGTAGGGAGAGAGTTAACTCACTCTCTTTCTCGCTCTCTCTCTTTCCAAGGGAGCTTTTGGGACAAGCGGAAGGGTTTGTTAAACCTCCAGATTTCTCTGCATTATGTCCAGGTGGCATGACGTGTGAACAGACGAAAGATTAAAATCACCGAGGAAATCGCTCCGTCTGAGCCCAGATCACGACGCCTTTTAGTGACCCGGTGACCCAAATGCTATCTGTCAACTTGTCCTTCCAGCGACTTTTCACCTCATGCTCTGCGGCTGCTACTCCAGGAAAAAGAAGAAAAAGAAAAAAAAATTCAGGAGTTGGAAGGAGGGGGAAGGAGAGAGGGAGGAAGCTAGGATAAAATACTGCCTTATTACTAAGATCTCGGCAATGCAGGTCAACTGAGGGGCGCGGGAGTCTTTTTAACAAACCAAATACTTTTTCCAGACCCTCACTCCCAATGTTTCCTCATTCTCTCTCTACTGAGAAGCTCAGCTCCCTCAGGAAATGTCACACCAAGTCATAGGACCTGGTCCCCCAACAAAAACTAGGTCCTAGAGAGTCCAGTGAGGATGAAGTTTTTCTTAGTTTTCAAAAATCGTTCCACAAAATCTGTTTGGCATTTGCTTGGATTCTTGATGAGTTCGAAGTGTCACCAAGTTTGCTCTAGCCTCCAGGTATTGCCAGAGTTAGGTTACTTATTTTGAGGGTGGGAGGTGGTTATTGGTGAGATGAGAGAAAGGGGTGGAAACAGACACTATGCAGATACATTAAAATGTTGACCACTCAAATTAAGAGTCTGCTTATTAAGAGCCTGGCTTGGCAGCAGAGCCAGATAGAGACCTTAGATGCCTCCAACAACAGAAAGATAATGCTGCCCATTCCTTAAAGGCACTAGATCGAATCATATGAAGTTACCTTTTTCTTTTCCAGGTCGAAATTGGCAATTTCCGTAGGGCTCAAACTAATCCAAAATCGAAGTAGCACCTAGCCCTAATGAGGTTGATAAATATCATCTTCTTTTAAAGAAATGGTTCTGTTTTGCTATCATCCCTGCTTTGCTAGCATCTTGAACATGTGCTAACAAGATAAATCTCCCTACAGAGCTACTCAGCACTGAGGGGTCAACTTCTGCATTGAAATATAAAAGAAAATAGAAGTCACTTCGTACATTTTTAAACAGACCTCCAATATTTTTCTGAAAGACTTTGACGTGATATTTTTAAAATATGTGATTTTAAGGAGACTATGTATGAAAATTCAGGACTCTGTTAAATTTTCAGATGCTTAGGAATTTTGATAGAAATAAATGTTTATATGTTCGTTCACTTGGTGTTTTTTCTGTTCCAGGATTCCATCCAGGATACTACATTACATTTAGTCTCCTCTTGACTATGACATTTTTCTCAGACTTTTCTTGTTTTTGATGACCTTGACAGATTGAGGAGTATTGTTCATGTATTTTGTAGAATCTGCATACCATTTTGTATATATATATTTTAATTTATTTAATGCAAGAAACACTAAATAAATATTTCATCTGTTTTTTTCAGAAGCATTATTTTTAATGACTTCATAATATTCCATTGATGTCTATGACACTGATTTTTTCCTAAAGAAAATAAAGTGGCTTCTTACTGTGTCTTTAAAACTGCTGGAGGTTAACATGGAAAGGACAGAATTCAATGGGGAAAAGTATGCACTTAAACTACATAATCTTGTGGTGAACATTTTGCCATACCTGTTTGACTTCTGTCCCAGGGTAATGTATAAGTGTGGGCACACATGTACACACGAAAAGACACAATCCTGGGACATATTATCTTTAATCCACACACTAAATATCTATCCATCAGCACTGCTCTCCTTCCTTGCCCCCTATTCTCATGATTATAGAGTGCCAGAGTTGCAAAGATAGACTATTAGATCCTTCCCTGTTTGCAAAGTCTTAGTCTATGGAAAAATGATACTTGTTTATTTTTGTAGACTTGTTAAACTTTGGGACTTGAGGTCACTCCGTTGTAGAGATGCTGGCTCACTTTCATATTAAAGGCTTGCAAACAACTGTTTTAAAATATTCTTACGTATTGGATTTATATTATCATCACCATCCATCCAATTTCCTCATCTTACAGTAATCCTTGATTGTTCTCTCTTTCTCACTTTGCATTGTCAAGTTTGTCAAGTTTATCTCTTAAATATATTTTCTGTCACTCATCTCATTATTTTTACCTGTTGCCTTTGTTCTAACTGCCATCATCTCTTGCCTGGATTATTATATCATATTTCTAATTGGTTCCTCTGCCTCTCCCTAGGTCCAAGGTTTCTTTACTCAGGTCCATGCCACTATATATACTACTACCTTGCTTAAGAATATTTTGGTTTTCTCACAATGTCTTTTGTTACTCAGATTCTGAACTTGCTCTGTATGTGACCTTGGGCAAATAACCTAACTTTTCTGTGTCTCAGTTTTCTCATCTGTACAATGAAGACCAGAGTACCTACCTGACAGTGTTATTGTAAGGATTAAATGTGACAATAAATGTAAAATTCTTAGAATGGTGCCTTGTGTGTAATACACACTCAATAAATGCTATATATTATTTCTTCTACTACTACTACTGGTACCACTAGATAAAGTCTAAACTTCTAATTATGCCACTAAAATCTCAACCACAAAGTACTATCTCCCTACGTCTTGTAATCTTTCTTAGTCATGACTTTGCTTCTGAATTTCCTCTGCCTAAAACGTCCATTCTCTACTGCCCCCCTTCCCACAGCCTCAACCTGTCTTTGATGAACAGATTAAAATGCCCTTTTTATGTGCCTTCTCCAAGTAGAGCTAATCATTCCTTCCACTTAGCTTTTTCTACAAGGTAAGGTTTACTATCTAGACTTTATGGATAAAACAACTGAGTTTCAATTCAGATAAGTGATTTTCCCCACAACCACACAGCTCAAAATAGGTAATGAAAGTGAGATTCAAACGCAGGTATTTCTGAAACTCTGAGCTTTTCCTCCCCATCACCTATCTTCTACTTTGGAGTAATCCACAAATAGCTGCCCTGAAAAGAAGCCTTTCATAGCTTTAGAGTCTGGTTTCAATTCTGTCGTTGGGCCAAATATTCTAATTTTATTTTGGGAGAGTAGGGCAGGGGTTGAGCAGTGAGAACTCTGTTTCTTCATCTATAAAATGAAAATAATGGAACCATTTTCCTTTGAGTTCTTTCTGTTCTAATAGTCTAGCATATTGCCATACGCCTGGATATAGAAATGGAGATTACTTGAGATTTGCTTGAACTTTGGGCTGACCAGCTTTTCTTTGTCACTCCTTGGTTCTGTTCTCTTATTCTCAATTTTAAATAATGGGTTTAACAGAAATATCACCTCTGGGGAGTCAAAGAGACACTTCCAGAGCCAGGTCCTGTCAATAATCTCATCTAATTCCATTAGAACCACTTCTATCCCCTGCTGTTCTGATATTTATAACACCCCTGTTCTCATAGCAAATTCAGCCTTAGGTCATTCCAAGAAACCACTTCACACCCTGCTGGTGTTTATCTGGCTCAAAGGATCAGTGCATAGACCTTCTTTATTCCTCCAAGTGAATTCAAACACTAGTCCTCCTGATCAGATAACAGGCAAGCTGTATCTTGTCACTCTCTATTCCTACACTCTCAATCAAGCTCCCCTCTCAGGACCCAGAGATAATATTAATTACAATCTCTAATTTAAAAGGGGTTCCTGCATGAAGGTCTCTGTGTAAAGAAAGCATTTCTTTTTTAAGAAGGAAGAGCCACTCTGGTTAAGTCACAGAGCCAAAGAGACACTAAGTATGCTTTGCACTGCTGGTCCAGCCAGCAACAAGTGGGATACACAGGAGTTATGAATACAGATGCTGCCTTGCACTGGAAGGGAATCTATAAATCCAACGTTTTCTGAAATGTCTTCTCAGACCATTCTGACCACAAGTAACTTTCTTGTCCTCTAAGCATTTAGTACATGTCTGTTACTGCCACACCTCTTGCCCTTCTTTATCTTCTTAAATTATATTATATTGGAGCAAAGAAACCTTTGAATCAAGTCACTGCTCTGCCCTGTTTTACTTATGTGACTTTCTACCATTCACTCAACCTCTCTGAATCTGAATCTTCATGGTCTCTTGTGTTTAAAATGCAGATGACAAAAATTCAAAGTTCTTGGGCTGTTGTGAACATAATATTAAACTAGTGCTTATTTTCTCATATATTTTAAACCTTCACTGAGGTCATTGACTATAATATTGTTATTCTTTAGAGTTCGAGTGTGATGCCTTCTTGAAATAATAAGTTAACTAAATATAGCTATTGCTTAAAAGGATTTCTGGTGCTCTTATTTTTAACTTAGGCTAGTTGGTGCATTGAAAACCAATGGACTTTTCAGCCTTGTCTACAGCCTACAGCAAATCTAAGTAGAATGCAAGAGAATTGACAATTTATTTCCTCCCTATTTTCTTTTTTATCAATTTATCTTCCTCTTTGGTGCTTTTTCTCTTCCAGCTTGTTCATTTCTTCTTACTCTTTCCAGGGAAGCCCAATGAGATGTCATCCTGCCCTCAACCTCTTGCACTTTTCTACTTATCAAATCAGAAGGTTTCCACACAGCAAAACAGAAAGCATGTTAGGAAGTGGTAGGTGGCAAAATACTTCCCATAAAAGGGTTAATAGAGAGTAGTTAGAAAAAGTGTGTTATCTCTAAATGAAAGAAAAAAATTACTAAAGTCTTTGCACCAAAGGGTAATCAGTGATCCTTACTTTCACATAGATTAGCTCATTTAATTCTCATAAAAATCTATCAGAAGCTTCCAAGTCCATAGGATAATGACAGCAGCCTAAATTAGAATCTCTTCACACAGCCTCAAAAAAACAAACAAAAAATCCAGATGAATAAGAGGAGCAAATAAAATCACCCATATCTTGTCTTGCAACATAACATAAAGACAAAGAACTTTACAAATTTTAATTTGCAACTAATTGAGAAAATAAGTGGGGAAAGCAGAGAAGAGAGAAGAATGAGGCAGAGTAGAATTGGAGAATATCATTTAAAACTGACAAGCAGAGTAGTCAAAAATAGGTAAAGAAAAAAGAGACTCTGAACCTTATATAAAGGCATCAGTATGAGGTAACAACTTGGTCATGAATCCAAGCCTTCTTAAATAACAAAAGAAACACAAAACAAAATACAGTGTTAAGAAAAAAGATAGAGAGGAAAAAGAGATCACACAGTTCAAGTCACTTTGTAATGAAACTATATGATGATACAGTAAAATAATTGATTGAGCTGAAATGAAACATATTATAATCAATAAATGCAAATAAGCTTAACTCAGGTGTTAAAAGAAAATATTTTCAAATTGGCTCACAAAGAAAAACCAACCTCTCTGCAGTACACTGGAGACACAACTAAAACAAGGAGGTGAAGAAAGCTGAAAAAATAAAGAAATGAACAAAGGCAAATGAAAGGAAAATGAAAGCAGGACTGTGTTTGTGTATCTGATAAGGTAGAATTCAGGAATAAAAGAGATAAGACAAAGAAGAAAACTTTATAAAGGTAATGGCCATAATTCACAGAAAAGATAAGACAGAAACTTTCTGCATATCAGCCACCTTCCTAAAGCAGAAACTCCAGGAAATGCAAGGAGACAGAAGCAAACAAACATTAGGAGACTTTGGCACACCATACTCAGACTGAGAAAGGTAAAATGAATAAAAACCAGTAAGGATAAAGAGGACACAAACAACATAATAAATAAGATGGACATATTTGCACCCTGATAATAGAGAATAGATCTTATTTCCTAATGCATATTGGATATTTATGAAAATTCACCAATTCTCCATATTGGGTCACAAAAAATTCAATAAATTACACAGAATAGTATATAAAATATTCTCTCATTATTATGCAAAAATCTCAGTTCAAAAGAGGAAATACAAACCTTTATCACAGACATTATACAAAATAATGGTTAATGGGCTTCCCTGGTGGCGCAGTGGTTGAGAGTCCGCCTGCTGATGCAGGGGACATGGGTTCATGCCCCAGTGTGGGAAGATCCCACATGTTGCAGAGCTGCTGGGCCCATGAACCATGGCCACTGAGCCTGCGTGTCTGGAGCCTGTGCTCCACAACAGGAGAGGCCACAACAGTGAGAGGCCCATGTACCGCAAAAATATAAAATAAAATAAAATAAAGATAATGGTTAAAAACATTATGTATCAGAATCAATATATCTTTATACAGTTAAGCTGTGATTGGAGGAAATTTTATAGTCTTAAGTGTACATATTAATAAAAATGAACAATGAAAATATGAATTAAATATCTAATCCCAAAATTTGGAAAACAGAATAATTCAGTTAATAAGGAAAGCAAAATAGAGGTAATAAGAATAAAAGCAAAAAATAATGAAGTAGAAAAGAGAAAAATAGCTTTATCATAAGTCAATATCTGGTAACAGAAGCAAAAATAAACTATCATTCCTAATCTAATAAAAAAATTAAGATTGTTTATGGTACAAGGGTGGGAGAAAACACAAATACACAAGATAAAAAATGACAAAGAAAATCATTGAAAGAGAGGAGATTTAAATAATGCAAAAGTGGATAATTCTCTAGAGAAACACTTTGCCAAAACTGACTCCAGTAAAAAAAAAAAAAAATTGAAAAAGAAAAAGACCAATTTTTATAGAAGAAATGGAGAAAGTTACCAGAGTTACTTTCTACTCCCCATATCTCACAAAACAACAGGTCAAGATGATTTTATGGGGGAATTCTATGGAAATTTCAAAGTCCAGTACTATTTTTACAAAATCATGAAAAAAGAAGGAAATCATCCAAATCCTTCTGACAAAAAGAATGTAACATTATAAACAAAACTTGATTTAAAAATTGCTCTTCTCAAATCTATAGACAACTCTCACTTATAAATACTGATGCAATAGTCCAAAATAAATATGAACACAGCAGCCAACAGTACATTAAGAAAATAATATATGGGGACAAAATAGAATTTATACCAGAAATGCAAGGTAGATTAATATTACAAAGTCCACTAATATATTTCACCCTATTATTAGCTCCGTGGAGAAAAGTCATATGTTCATATTCATATATGCTGGGAAAACATTTACAAAATTTAATTCACTTTCTCAATAAAAACACATAATAAAAGTAATCAAGGAATATTTTTCTTAACATGATAAAAGATATATACTCTATCCAAAAGATGGCATCTAAAATGGGAAACACTGAAATCTTCTTTCTGAGGTCTGGCATCAAAAAAGCTATCATTATCAATTACTACAGAACTGGAGCCTTTAGATCACATATTCTGATAAAAGTACAAAAGCAGAATCACAAAAATTAGAAAGGAAGAGTTAAAAATGCCTTTATTTGTAGATGTTATGACATGGTTGTATATATAGAAAACCTATGACAGTTTATTAAAATACAATACAAATCATTTAAAATTAATAGAGTTGCAGAATATTTAATTATATAAAAAGCACTAGTCTTATTTATTTATTTAATTTTTGGCCACACCATGCAGCTTGTGGGATCTTAGTTCCCTGACCAGGGATCAAACCTGGGCCCTGGCGTGAAAGCACCAAGTCCTAACAACTGGACCACCTGGGAATTCCCTAAAAAGCAATAGCTTAAGTATACTACATTAACAGAATAAAGGACAAAAATACTATGATAATCTTAGTTGATGCAGAAATAGCATTTGCAAGATTCAATACTCCTTCATGATAAAAATAGTTAACAAACCAGGAATATAAGGAAACTACCTCAACATAGTAAAGGCTATATATGAAAGGCTCACAGCTAGGATCATATTTAATGATAAAAGACTGAGAATTTTTCCTTTAAGATCAGGATCAAGACAAGGATGCCCACTCTCATCACTTCTATTCAACATAGGGCTGGAAGTTCTAGCCAGAGTAATTAGTCAAGAAAAAGAAATAAAAGGCATCCAAATTGAAAAGGAAGATATATAATTATCACTCTTTGCAGATGACATGATCTGATATGTAGAAAACCCTAACAATTCCACATACAGTAAAAAATAAAAACAAAAACAAAAACTTCTAGAACTAATAAATTCAGCAAAGTTGCAGAGTACAAAATCAACACACAATAATCAGATTCATTTCTATACACTAAGAATGAACAATCAGGAAAGGACATTGAGAAAGCAATTCCATTTATGATAGTATAAAAAATAATACAATACTTAGGAATAAACTCAACCAAGGAGATGAAAGACTTGTACAATGAAAATGACAAAACGTTTCTGAAATAAATGAAAGAAGTCACAAATAAATGGAAAGAGATACCATGTTCATGAATTAGAAGACTTAATATTGTTAAGATGTCAATATTACTCAGAGATTCACATATTCAATGAAGTCTCTATCAAAATCCTAATGGCATTTTTTTGCAGAAGTGGAATAAAATCATCCTGAAATTTATGTGAAATTTTAAAGAACACCAAACAGACAAAACAATTTTGAAAAAGAAGAACATAGCTGGAGGACTCACGCATCCTGATTTCTATAGTAATCAAAACAGTGTGGTACTGTCATATAGAGTAATATATAGACCAATGGAATAGAATACAGAGTCCAGAGACAAACCCCTTCAATAAGAGTGCTAAGATCACTAAATCAAGAAATGACAGTCTCTTCAAACAAATGGGGCTGGGAAAATCAGATATCCACATGCAAAATGAAGTCAAACCCTAATTTTACACCATAAGCAAAAATAGACAAAAGGGACTACATCAAACTTAAAATGGGAGAAAATATTTGCAAATGATATATCTGATAAGAGGTTAATATCCAGAATATGCAAAGAACTTTTATAATTCAACAACAAAAAACACAAATCATCTTATTAAAATATAGGCAGAAGACTTGAATAGATATTTCTCCAAAGATAACATACAAATGGTCCACAAGCATATGAAAAGAGGCTCAACATTAGTAATCAACAGTAAAATGCAAATTAAAAGCACAATGAGATGTCACTTCACACATTAGGAAGGCTACTCTGAAAAACAAACAAACAAAAAATAACAAGTATTGGTAGGAATGTGGAGCAGTTGGAACTCTTGGGCACTGTTGGAAGAATTTTAAAATAGTGCAACTGTTATAGAAAACAGTATGACAGTTCTTCAAAACAATAACAACAACAAAACTAGAGTTTCATATGATCTAGCAATCACATGTCTGGGTATATATCTAAAACAATTGAAAGAAGAGTCTTGAAGAGACATTTGCATACACATGTTCATAGCAGAGCTATTCACAATAGCCAGGAGGTGGAAGCAACTCAAATGTCTATCAATGAATGAGTGGATAAACAAAATGTGATATATACATACAATGGAGTACTATGTAGTCTTAAAAAGGAAGGAAATCCTATCACCTGCTACCACATGGATGGACTCTGAGGACATTTTACTAAGTGAAATGAGTCAGTCACAAAAGAACAAATACTGTATGATTCCACTTACGTGAGGTATCGCAAGTAGTTAACTTCATACATGTAGAAAGTAGAATGGTGGTTAGCAGGGCCTAAGGGAAGAGGCAGAGGATAATTGTTGTTTAATGATTATAGAATTTCAATTCTTCAAGATGAAAAGGTTCTAGAGATTAGTTTCACAACAGTGTGAATATATTGAACATTAGTGAACTATGCATTTAAAAGGATTAAGGTGGAAAATTTTATGATGGTTTTACCACAGTAAAAAAAGTCAAAAGTTTTATATATAAACATAATAACAAATTAAAGAGTTAACAGAAGAACAAAAAAATGATAAAATACTAAGAGTAAACTTAATTAGAAATGTTTAAAATCTATATGAAGGAAACACTTAAAAAGTCATGGAGGATGCAAAAGTAGTTTTGAACAAATTATCCAATGTTCTTCCATAGAGCAATTCGGCTTCACAAAGATGATGCTTCTCCCCAAGTTATAAATGAAAGTGATCCTAACAAAAATAGCTACACTTTTTTTTTCTGAAACAAGATAAGTTGATTCTGCATTTAATATGAAAAAATAAGTGAGGAATAATAGCCAAGAAATAGGCCAATAATGATCAATGACTGAGGGCCAACCCTACAGATATTAAAATGTCCCATAAAGACTTTAAAATAAAGATAGTATGGACCATGAATGGATATACTGAGCAATGAAACAACAGAGAAGGTCCAGAATTAGACCCTGGAAATTTGGTAAATGGTAAAATTAGTATATCAAATCACTGGAGAAAAATGACCTATTAATAAACAAGGCTGAGACAACTAGATAGCTATTTTGTAAAAGATAAAATTGGCAAACCTTACACTGTTCATCCACCTAAATTCCAATGAATCAGAGATTAATTTTTTTTTTAATCTAAGTATTAGGAAACATGGGTAAATTCCTTTATAAACTGGGAATAGAGGAAGGCTTCCTGAATGTTACTAAAACTTTAGTTAAAGGACCTACAAACAATGATATTCCATAGAAATGAACATACTCTGGGCCCAAATATTAGTTTCTGGTTATTATTCTCACTCAAGGGAATATGCACTCCTGAAGAAATGGCTGATTCCTGGCCTAGGTCAGGGAAAGTACTAACTGGACATTTTGTTTTGAGAGGAAAAACGAAAAACAGGCACTCAAAAGGGGTCAAGTCCAAAAGCACAGAAGTCATCTTTAAGCTTCCTCCCATCTACTCCCCACCCTAGGCCAAATTTGGGAAAATCTAACCAGAAAAATAATAATGACTCCAATTAGCCATAAAGTGTTGTAAAATAATAGGTAAATAAAAATGCACTAGTCCATAGTGATTCTCTCTGCTCTGTCCAACATCCCTCTTTCTCCACACAAAAGCAAGAAAGATTGATTTAAAATGTCACTTTTATCCCTAAAACTCCTCAATGATTCCCTTTTACTCTTAAAATCGAAAATCCTTATGATTTCTAAGGCCATGTACTGAAGCTGAATCCGGCTTCTGTACTCCTACACCAAATTAATTTTCAGAGACAGAGTTTTGGGCAAAGTAGAAAAGAATAGCTTTATTGCTTTGCCAGGCAAAGGGGGCCACAGCAGGCTAATGCCCTCAAAACTGTGTGTCCCAACATGAGAGGGTAGTGAGGAGTTTTATAATAATGGTTTAAAAGGGAGAAATCAGCTTGTGGACATCCTTCTGATTGGTTGGTGAGGTAAGTGGGAGTCAGCATCATCAACCTTTTGGTTCTAACCTGTCTGGGGTCTAGTGCTTGTGGAGAGCCTACTGTTAATTTCTCCCACCTGGTGGGGATTTCAGTATCTGCAAAACAGCTCAAAGACATTGTTATATGTATGCATTAATGGGGAACCAGGACCTCGCCTTAGGGCTGCACTACAGTTTCTCTTGACTGCTCTTCCTTGTTTCCGCATCCCCTCCCCTCCCTAATTAGCAACTGTTTGAACCTGCCCAGTTGGAGCTCAGGGGAGGTCCTGGAGGCTGAAGGAAACCTATTTCCTGTAATCAAGAAATGGGGGACACAGAAAGGCTTTTGTGCCCAGGAGCCCCCGAGGGTCCTGCTCCGTATCAGCCCGAGCTGAGTCTTGTTTAACTACAACTTGATCTCATATTTTCTCTCCATTGCTCAGTGCATTCTAGCCCCACTGGCTTCTTTTCTTTTTGTCAAACACACCAAGCCCCTGTGCAACTTGGGAATTCTGTGCCTTATTTATTTCCTCTGTGACATTTTTAACAATCTTCAATTATCTTATTTTCTTCCTTGTTTACTTATATCTTACCTGTCTTTCCCAGGAGAATATAAATTCCAAAAGGTCAGGAAAGTCTGTCTTTTTCACTGTCGGATTCCAGTTCCCAGTATAGTGAGTGGGAGATTGGCTCTCAATGAATATTTCTGAATAATGAAAGGAGGATGAATGAATAATAAACAGATAAAAGAAATAATTCTTCTGACTTCCAGTTCTAGTTCTTTTCCATGACAAGTTTTTATTTTTCCTTCTTTCTGTGTAGTTTGTCTCTATATGTATATAGACCATACTGCATACATTATGTAGCCTATATGCTCACACATTAAATCCTTCCATGTAGCTATCAATGAAATGAGTGTGTATTGTTACTGTTTTTCCTTTTAGAAGGCTAACACTGGAAAGGTCCTTAGAAATCCCATCAAATCCTCTTGCTTTACAGATAAGGAAACAAGGCCTGTCGTGTATAAGTTGCTCAAGGTCACACAGCTAACAACTGCTATACTTGAAATTACATCCCAGATCTACACACTTTCTAGTTCAGTAGCCTTTTAAGTACCTTTCCCTTTTCTATAGTATTGGTTTGTTCCTAAACCCTCAGCTCCCTACCTCCTGCCAACATACAACTGGGAAGAGGAGGAAATGTTATGAGTGGAAAATGAGGTCCTCATGGTGTCTTAGAATCATCAGTGCCCCAAGAGAGAAGGTTTCACTGAGCTAGTAAGCATCACCGTGCTCCTTAGCAGCATTTTTTAAATCACTAATGTGCCCTACCAATGAGATTGGCCTCAAATGACATTGTGTCTTCAGAGGCTGTATGCCAAAACATCCCCAGTGTGTGCATTTATGTAGTCTACTGTTCCCTAAGAACCACTTTGCCAACCATGAGCATGGAAAAATTATTCCCGGAATTTCACGGCAACTATTTCCGAATTTCCCATGTTTGTTCAAATGATAAATGTAAAACCATCATCTATTTTTAAACTCTTTGGGTTTTATTGACTCAAAAGAACAGGAAAGCCTTGTCAGGACAATTCTGTTTTATGAAAAATTAAGGGTGGGGACTTTGCATTTCTTCAAATAGTCTAAAAGTGTAAGGTTGTTTTTCTTACACAAGAACTGTGCAGTTAATTGGAATTGAATGGCCTTGCTTTTCTTCGTAAATGAAGCTCATTCCTAAGATTGAGATGCTAAATCTTAATCATGGTAAGTCCCTGAGGCAAGGATGTGTGTTGAAGTATAAGTAACAGTTTAGCAAAAAACATACTATCCCAATGATCATGGGGTCTATAAAGGGAACAAGGCTCTCTTCTGGAAGGAGGTTTACTTTGGTATTCATAAAGGCCCCATAGTTCCATTCTGCCATCCACTTCTCCTCTAACTAAGCTTAGCATTTATTTATCCAAACTGTTGTGTAGTTTCAGTTATCCATATTGCATAATACTGTTGGTTATAAAGGACACAAAAATGGGTAAAACTCTCTCCCTTCCATGAAGAAGCAATTTAATAAAAGTTTAACCACCCTAAATTATGCACACTTTCTATTTACCTTTATTCAAGCCACATGGGTGTGGGAAACTAATTGAAGTAAATTCAGAGGATCAGAGTTTGAAAGAAGTTCAGGAGTTATCTTGTCCACTGCTACTGAATGTGAGGTCCCTGGGCCAGCAGAAGCATCATTACCTGGAAACTTATAAGAAAATGTAGAATTCTTGGTTTCACCCTATATCCACTCAACAAGAATCTGTGTAATATACCCAGGCAATTCCTGTAAACATTAAATGTGAAAAGTCTTGATCAATCCACTGATATCTTGGATTCGTTCTATATTTACAGATATAGGGGATTGTAATTCTGTGATAAATATATATTCAAACTGATGATCTCCTCCTATCTCTCACTTAATACCACATAGCTTTATTCAACTTCAGCTACCCTTAGGTGAGCACAGCCTTACCTAGATTTCAGAACAAAGGATGAATCATTTGGAACAATTCCTGGGTACTTGAACATTTAGAAAGAATTTGGGGGGTGGAGAGAAGAAAAAAAGGAGGGAGGGGAAAGAGAAAGAAATCTATCATAAACGCCTACAATTTCATAAATTTTGTTCAACACAGACCAAGTATAATCTCTCCCATATCAAGAGATACATATCTTTCTTAAAGAAAAATGTGAGTCATGGTATGGCGGATTGTATTATTGTTCTCAATTATTCCCTTCCCCCATTCCTCTAGTAGGCTTATAACGGACTTAGTGTAGGGTAGGGGAGTGGGGGGTGTGGGATGGAATGGTCAGGAATTTACCTTCCTGGACATCAGGCTTGGTCAAAGGATCAGGTTTAAGATCAGGTTTGGCCAAGGAAATGTGTTTTGAGCAGTCATCACAGAGTTTTGGCTGGCCTTCTTGTTCTTTTCCTCTGCCTTGAGCAGAGAGGGACTTTCCTCTTACTCCAGATTCTGGGATAAAGAAGACACAGGGAGGAGAAGCAGAACAGTCACCAATACGTAATGTGAGTGAGAAATAAGCCTTTGTTTTTGTAAGCCACTGAAATTTGTGGGCTGTTTAACTTCAGGAAAGCTGAATAATGCACAGGGTCATCTGTGTCTTCTAGCATCAAAGGCCATTCTAACTATATTTACTTGAGAAGAAATGTTAAATGTAAAACAGTCTCTGTACAGGGAATTCCCTGGTGGTCCAGTTGTTAGGACTCTGCCTTCTTATTGCAGGGGGCAGGATTTCATCCCTGGTCGAGGAACTGAGATCCCACAAGCCACATGGCCAATAAATAAATAACTAACTAAATAAAAATTAAACAGTCTCTGTACTGTCAACATTTATCATGTAGATAAACTATGAGGAAAACAAAATACAAATAACCTTATTTTGAGAGTCCATAGAAACTAACGTATCCTGGCCGCCCTCCTGGTCACTGCCTCGGACTACTTTGTCAGCATCGACGTGTCAGCATTGACGCACATGACCAGGAGTGCTTCTTCGAGCAGGTCACCTCAGACAGCAAGATGGACCTCATCTCTGAGGTGGCTGAGGCTGGCTGCCTGGACATTCACTTGGAGATAACAGGGCCTGATAATAAAGGAATTTATAAAGGAGACCGGGAGTCCAGTGGGAAATACACATTTGCTGTTAACATGGATGGAGCAGCAGCATATAAGTTTTGTTTTAGCAATGGAATGTCCAACATGACTCAAAAGATAGTGGTGTTCACCATTGATATTGGGGAGGCCACAAAAGGACATGGAAACAGAAGCTCACCAGAACAAGCTAGAAGAAATGATTAATGAGCTCACAGTGGCGATGACAGCTGGAAAGCATGAACAGGAATACATGGAAGTTTGGGAGAGATACACAGAGAAATCAGTGACAGCACAAACAGCAGACTGGTCCTTTGGTCCTTCTTTGAAGCTCTTGTTCTAGATGCCATGACATTGGGATGGATCTACTACTTGAAGAGATTTTTTGTAGTCTGGAAAGTTGTTTAAAAAACCTTTTCCTGATGATCCCAAACTCATAATTCACTGTTTACCAAACATCTTGGTCATAGTAATGTCAAAAAAAAAAAAAAAAAAAAAAACAAAGGAAAGAAAAAGAAACTAATGAAGGCGTATTGCATCTACCTAACTTTGGACATCAAGGAGACTCACTTGAAATTCAGAATGCAGATGTCTTCATGCCTGCAATGCACCAAAAGTCTGAAAAGTTGTTGATTTTAGGGGCTATTAAATACATGTATCAGTTATTTTAGTGCTTTTTATGCCTCCCAGAATTATTATGGTTTTATCTTTAACACATTTCTTCTAAATTAAATATGCCACGATTACCCTGGAAGTAAATTTAACATTTTTCATTCACTTGGTGTGGGAGCATAACCAGAATATTAACATAAAATGACACATTTTTTAAAAAGTTGAATAAATCATTTGTAATTCCTTTAATAAAAATTAAATGAGAAGCATCTGCTTTTATAGTAGTTTCGAATTTCTAAAGTTAACCTTATAAACAAATTGATACTTAGTAAGATTCCCTCCCTATTCCAAGATCAATTTCTGGTGTTGATACAGAAAATGGCTCATATTTTTATATACCTTGACTGAATTAACATGGTTAAACATAAATAATATTTGATTTCTCTCAGTAACCCTTCATAGTGTAGGAGACTATTTATTAGCTTTCTTATCCAGAGGACAGCTCAGAGATTCAGCATGTACAAGGGTGTAACCACAACCACACAGCTAATGGAGGAGTTTAAGCAGAACAATAATTCATTCTGGCAGCCTTTCCACACACAAGAGATTTGCCAAACTACTTATCAATTTATTTCATGTGTTGAAACAAATTTGTAAGATTTAAGAAGTTTTGTACCACTTGGAATTTGTTGCTTTGTTTTTTATTTTTGTCTACTCTTTCCCTCTCTCCCTACCCCTGTATTTTATAATTCACAACTATCTAAAGTCTTGGGTATATTAAACAGTCTTATAAAATAAGCCCCTTGAACAATGTAATTAACCAGTAGCAGAAAAGATCCTTGACACAGCCTCTGTCTTAGCTGTACTGTTCTCTCAGGTCTTGTCTTGATTACCAGAATCCTTCCTCACCAGAAGAAATTACAAATACATGCTTACACATCTGGAATTTATTGACTGAGGATCATCTCACAACCTAACAAAGCCTTATTTGCAGGCTCTGGCAGTTTCATTTTTCACATGCACATACCCTGCTTCAATACAAAGAGTACTGAGTTTAACACTTTTCAGTTATAGAAAAAAATGAATGAATAAATAAATGAATGAATGAATCAGTTGAATGAATAAATAGAATTATTGTGTACTTGGGCTTGGTGCAATCTCAGAGTGGACTCTATTTGAGTCTTCTGTTATATGTCTACAGTGCTTCTTTCAACCTTGCATTCTCTATCAGCCTCTATTAAAGACAAGATATTCTGCCTAATTAAGACTTTTGTTAATTCAGTGATTGCTGGATTATTTAAAGTTCTAACTCCTACAAACTAAGGTCCTTGACTGCAGTTAGGCACAAGCTTTAATCTTGCTTTTGCCTTCTTCCAAGTTGGGGATAGGGTGATAATGATATAACATTTTTGGATGGTAGAAGCGAGTTCTCCTTTCATAAACATCCAAAGTGATTTTGTAGGCATAGAGTGTTTGCCATTTATACCAGATGTTTCACAACAAGAAACTGAAGCCCAGGAAGTAATTGCCTCTGAGATTAATAACTAGCGTACAGATATCCTGATACCTCATCTACTCTACTTAGTTCCATCCTAATTTTGTTAAAAACATAGTCTTGGTTTTAACTGAACTACTGTACATGTTATTCTGAATGTCTACTATGTACAAAACATGTTGTCAGATATTACAGGTGGTTCAGGGATGTACAACACTGATTTCTTCCCTGAAGAAGCTTATCAGCAAGTTAGGGAGGCTGTACCAGACATGGAAAGTAAAGTGTTAGTGGAAGTCATAATAGGTGAGAGAGAATTAGTATACAGATAATGTGAGCTGCAGCTATTCAGAGAGGTAAGACTCATGAATGCTGGCACGGTCATAGTAAATTTCAAAGAAAAAGTACTTTCTCCTTAATAAGAAAACAAACGACCAGTTTTATTATTTTTTTAATGGGTAAAATATATGAATAGACACCTCACCAAAAATATACAGATGGCAAATAAGCAAATGAGAAACTGCTCAACATCATATGTCATTAAGGAAATGCAAATAAATATAATAATAAGATAATACTACACACCTCTTAGAAGAGCCAAATTGAAAACAGTGAAATCACCAAATTCTGGTGAAGATATGGAGCAACAGGAACTCTCATTCATTTCTGGGGAGAATGAAAGATGGTACAACCACTTTGGAAGACAGTTTGGCAGTTTTTCACAAAACTAAACATGCTCTTACCATATGATCAAGCATATATGCTCCTTGGTATACACAAAGGAGTTGAAAACTTATGTATATCCACATATGTTTATAGCAACTTTATTCATAATTGCTAAAACTTGAAGTGATCAAGATGTCTTTCAATAGATGAGGAGATAAGCAAACTGTGATACAATGAAATATTATTCAGTGCTAAAAAAGAGTGGGCTATCAAGCCATGAAAAGACATGAAGGAACCTCAAATATATATTTCTAAGTGAAATAAGCCAATCTGAAAAGGCTACATACCGTATGATTCCAACTCTATGACATTCTGGAAAAGGCAAAACTGTGGAAGCAGTAAAAAGATCAGTGGCTGCAAGGAATACTGGAGGAGGGGGGGAGGGTTAGATAAGTGGAACACAGGGGATTTTAGGTACTGAAACTATTCTCTGTGATACAGTAGTGATGCACACATACATTTGTCAAGACCTACAGAATGTTCAGCACAGAATGAACACTTGTAAACTGTAGACTTTAGTTAATAATAATGTATCAATACTGGTTCATCAATTGTAACAAATGTACCACATAATAAAGACATAAATAATAGAGGAAACAGTGTTCAGGGGGGATGGGAGAGGGGTTATGTGGGAGCTCTCTGTACTCTGTGATCAACTTTTCTGAAAAGCTAAACTTCTCAAAAAAAGTGTCTTGTAATTATTTTTAAAAAGTGGACTTGGCCTAGTTAAGCTTCATATAAGCCAGAGGGGTTAGATAGGGAAGTTCAGGCAAGGGACACAGCAGAGCACAAAACCTAAAGGAAAAGGGTGCACAGTGGGTCAGAGAGCAATAAACATCACCAGACAGGTCTGTGATTTCCTGTCCCTGCAGCTCTGAGTCTAAAGCCTCAAATTTGGCATCAACGTAGCTGCATTTGAATCCCAGTTCTGTTGCTTAAGGGCTGTATGAGCTTCATTAAAGCCCTAAAGCTTTCTGAACTTCTATTTCATCAGCTACAACATGGGGAAAATAACATATTCAGAATTGCAGAAAGGCTCAAATAAATTAATGTACATGAATTTCTCTGTGAATTCTGAAGTGCTCTAGAAATATTAGTTGTTATTATCAAAGAAAAGAAGAATTCCCCCTTCTCTTATTGCTTTTATGGTGACCCTCATTTGGCAACTGGCTGCCATGACAGCAGAGATCTCTCTTGTTGGAATGGAGTCACCTAAGTGTACCCCTCTGTCATCTTTCTTACAACGAAGTTTCTCCTAAACACTGCTTATTTGAATATTTGGCCAGTCTTTTGCTGACACACCAAGTTTCAGATAGAATCTGACATCCCAAGAGCAGCTTCAGTGGTATGAAGTCCCGGAAATCTGAGATGGCTGTGAATAGTGTCTGGAGAAGATCAGCTCTGGGATAACAGTCTTTGAACTTGATGATTTTCTTCTGTTTACTTCACAGTTCCTTCTCCATGACACTGTACTCTCTATCCCAATCTCCCCTCCAGTAGTGATTTGGTGATATGATATGTTCTGCTCAAAATCTCTATTAAAGAGAAAATCAAGTTAAAAAGCAGCTAGAGACAGCTATGGGGACAGTTTTTACAGGTAATGTGCTTTTGTGGTTGAAGAGCATTACGTCAGGCAGAAGAGTTCCAAATAGCCCACACTTTATCTTAAAGAAGTAATATGCCCATTACATGAAAAACTAGATGGTGTATAATCATTCCAAATGGGGAACAAAGTTGTAGAGCTTCTTTTCAAAGATCTCATTTAATCTACACAAACCTTTGGTGAAGTGTGTTTCATACCAAATTTTACAGAGAATGAAACAAGCTCAGGATTTTAAGTGTCACCCCCCAAGCTCAGACTCATTTCTGAAAGGGGCAAAACTCCATTCTATTGTACCGCTGACTCTAAGCCTGATGGCATGTCTGCTGTAGCCATTCACTGTTACTTCCCTCCCAAATGATAGACACTGATGTTATGGTTGTGACAGTCACTTAAGAATAAAATCCCAGCCATTACATTATTTATGGAAGCCCTAAACAATGTAATTTTACATCTTATAAAATTAAATTGAATTAAGAAAAAAGAACACAGTGAGGGAATATAGGAGTGAGACACTCACTTTTCCCGGGAGTTGGGGAGAGGCCCCAAAAGACTTCATAGAGGAAGTGACCTTTGAAGTGAATGCTTTATTGTTTGTCATTTTTCATGTGTTTGTGTGTAATTTAACTTAGTCCAAAAAAACTGAGTGAATGAATCCTTAAACTGTGATCCTCATGATTTTTTTTGTCTCCAAACCCAGATCGTGGTATTAGCTGCACAACATACCCAAATGAGAGACCACACAAGAACGGACAGGAATGGGGAAGATAGGGAGATGGTGAGTTGCCTTGGTGGTAATCAATAGAGTGGCCGCTGGAAATTTTACCTCTCTGATCATTATTTGAAACTGAGGAAGACTTGGTGATTTCAAAATCATTTTCCATATCAGGATTCTACACAGAATTGCCAATTGCCTATTATTCCCATTGTGGGTATATTTTTTTGAGCTGTCACTTTAAAGAGTCCCTCTTAAGCTAGCAAACAGCTATACTTCACAATTAGAATATAAACCTAGATTGTGGAATTTACTAATTGTTCCTCACTGTTGTGGTCATTTAACCATAAAATATTCACAACATAAGTCTTGTAACCCTTGGCCTTTCTTTCTCATGGGAAGGGGAGAGAATTGCTCAGAAAGATGACCTTCCCACTTGGGTCAACAAGAGCTGCAACTGGTTCTAAGGAGGGTGTCTTATTGCTGTCAAATTGACAGAAGTTGTCACAGGAGAAGCCTGCTGTCACTGTATCTTGCTCAGACCAGCCCCTTAGCTTGCTGAGTCAAGCTGTGCTGACTCCTAGTGATAGAATTTTAATGTGAGAGATGACAGAGGCCTTGGAGTTAATGTGTGCATGGAGGTGACAGTTTTGAATGTCAGCCAAAGCACAAAGGCCTGTCTGAAATTAATTTTGGGGGGGTGGCAGAAAGTCATAGGAAGATAGAGAGACATAGTATGATGGAGAATTGAGATTGGTTGAGTCAAATCTACTGCCATCTGCTACAATGAAAGAATCATTGTGCACAGACACAGAATATTTGAGCCTGGGAGGAATTCATCTCATCAGATAATTCTGCTGGTTTAATTTTTGATCAAACTAGTATGTAACTTGCCACTTTTAGATCTCTATGATTATGTTTCCCTTTGTGAAAATAGAGTTGCAAAAAGTGGACATGGATCTCCTGATGATATGATTTAGAATTTAATCATTTAAGGGGGAAATAACAATTTTCTGGTAATAAATGAGCCAAGCGATTTTATGCATCTTAATCTTCCTTTTACATTGTAACTTATTAAGAACTCTCAAAATTTCCCCATTATCTAGAGGACAAAATTCAAATCTTTAATCTATCTGTGACAGGCAGAATAATGCCCTCTTAAAGATGTCCACATCCTAATGCCCAGAACCTGTGAATATGTTACATTACATGGCAAAGAGGAATTAAGGTAGCAGGTGGAATTAAGGTTGCTAAAATCAGCTGACTTTATGAAAGAGAGGCTCTCCTGGATTATCTGGGTGGGCCCAATGTAATCACAAGTGTCCTTAAAAGTGGAAAGAGAGGCAGAAGAAAAGTCAGAGTCAGAGTGAGTTAATGTAAGAAAGACTCAACTGGCCATTGCAGGCTTTGAAGGTGGAAGGGGCTATGAGTCAAGGAATGTGGGTGGCCTCTAGAAGCTGAAGGCAAAGAAACAGATTCTTCTTTGCTACTTCCAGAAAGAATACAACCTTGTCAATACCTTGATTTTAGCCCACTCGTATAAATTTATGTTGTTTTGTTATTTTAAGCTATTATGCGTGTGATAATTTGTTAGAGCAAAAATAAGAAACTAATACACTTACCTTCAAGGTATTTCTCAATGTTACCCAGCTTTGTCCTCACTTATCCTAGATGAACCCTCCTTCTGAACTCTGAACATTGGCCTCTAAGCATTCTTTGTACCTTACACGCTTTGTCATTCCATTTCCTGTGTCTGGAGTCAAACATGTTCTCCTTTAGGGTTGATGAGGCCTAGACACGCCCCACTGAGGGGCTAGCTAGTGCCAGGACAGAGGGATGGGTCCTGGGGCTGGTTATAGTGAGGTATGCTACTTAAAGTGGGTTGAGAGAGGAACATTTGTGTCCGGGTCCTTGAGAAAGGGCAGAAGCCAAAGAGGAAAAACCAGTTTCAAGGCCAAGTCCAAAGACCAGTCCTAGAATTACAAATATGAGACAAGACTGAGATTCTGAGGCCAGATGGCAATAGAAAAAAAAGCAAGGAATAAATGAGATGTTCTGGAATATCAGGGTCAACAGCTTTTGAGAGGCCTATGGCTCACTTTTGCGGTGGTCAGTGTGTGGGGTTACTTTGTGTTGACTTAAAGATACTGTTTATGTGCAGATATGAGTACCCTCCAGCATCTTCCATCACCCCAGTTCTACCCATCCTTCAAAGCCTAGCTCACGTCCAACCTTCTCCACAATGCTTTTTCTGAATATTCCAGCCTTAGTTATCTCCTCTTCTTTAGAAGTCTTTGCTTTTACTCTTTATATTACCCCCTCATTTGGTAGTTGCAGTTCACAGCCTCATATTTTTAATTACACAAAGCTATTGTGTGCATAACTAAAAATTCACACAATATAGTAAGCAGACATTTCAGAACCTTACCACCCAAAGACAACTACTGTTACATTTTGGTATTTATCTTCCTAGACTGATATTCATTACTCCCTGCAATATTTTTTATGCACACACGCATATACACAAAAATATATTTCATATATATTCTCCAAAATGAAACTTATTGCAGGAAATTCTATACCATATACATTATTTTTATCAAGTTTATTACATATTAAATTACACATAAATTATTTGACATTCACAATACCTGTAGTGTTATTCTGACACATAAACTTTTCACCTGTATATATTTTTTCAACATTGTCAAATATAAGTACTTTGAGGTAAGAAAGAAGAAATTTACATAACTTTTTCTGTCCCCACTGATGCCTAGCATAGTACATTGAACATTTTAGAGGCTAAATAAATATATATTGATTGATTGATTAAAAAGTTGTGACCTGAAATCTCTGGAAAATCTTCCTACCTGGAGATGGATAGTATTTGTTATTGATACGTTTTCAAATTTTTACCAAGGAATTTCAATAATTATTTTTGCACAGAAAATTTTAAAAAAGTTGCACCACACTGATATTTTCACAGTGGTCAGGTTATTATAAATCTAGAGATTTGTCAATTAGCTTCAGAATTACTTGTTAAAATGGGAAAGAAGATAAACAGAGATAGAATTCTTGTTAACTCATTAATATTCCCTATACTGAAAAATGTTGCACGGAAGAAATAGCCACAGTAATGCGTGTAATCAATCTAGCTGGGGAAAAGTGATGCAATTTGTTATCTTTATAGAGTTGCTCTGTTCGCTAGTCAGCTAGTTGGCATATTTATCAAATGCCTGGTTGGTGCATAATAGTGTACTATTTCTCTGGACTTCATGTTACTTGTGTTTCATTCGTTCATTCACTCTTTCACTATTCATTTTTTAACATGCATTTTTGGCAAACCTATTATGTACCAGTCACTGTGATAGGTTCTGGAATAATAAAGCTGAGCAAGACAGTTTTATCCTCAAGACACGCTCAGTGGAGAGAAAAACAGACAAGCATAAATTGATTTTGATGCACAAGCAGGAAGACTATCTCTACCCTCAAATAGTTTAAAGTTAAATAGAAAGAGGATACTACAAAATAGTGTAGTCTTTTTCTTGGATTGCAACGTTAGTCCCAAGAATGGCTGGTTTTGGCAGAAACAGAATCCTAAAATAGACTCAGTCATTGGCAAGACTGACAACTAAGGTGCAGGCTTTGCCCATGATTCAGAAGATATCAGAGCAGGTAGAAAGGTAAGTTGCAAACATTCATGCATAAAAGGCACTGTATTAGTTTACTAGGGCTGTCATACAAAGTACCACTGATTGGGTGACTTAAACAATAGACATTTTTTTCACACAGTTCTGGATACTAGAAGTCCAATATCAAGGTGTTGGCAGGGTTGATTTCTTCTGAAAACATCTCTCCTTGGGATTGTAGATGGCTGTCTTCTCCATGTCTTCACGTGATCTTCCCTCTGTGTGTGTCTGTATCCTAATCTCCTCTTCTCACAAAGGCACCCATCATATTGGATTAGGGCCTATCCATTTACCTCACTTTAATTTAACTACTTCTTTCAAGACCATAAACCAAATTCAATCACATTCTGAGGTACTGGGGATTAAGGCTTCAACATACAAATTTTGGAGAGACAACTCAGCCCATAACAGGTACAAAGGGTGATACTAAGTCCTAAAATGAAAGCAAATCAAATCCAGACAAGGTAACTAGTTGGGTGCCTTTATGAGCCTACTTAAGGTGTGGTTTGGTTAAGCTGCATTTCACTTTATAATTTGCTTGCATGTTACTAGATGAGTGTCTATTAGTGCAAAAGAGTGTATAATTGATTTTACCTTTTAAGGTTGCTTTAAACATTCCTTGATGCCTTTGCCCACTGAAAACAGCCATGAATTGCAGGAATAGGGAAGCTTGGGAAGGGGGAAGTCCCTTAAGCACAGTTGGAATGTGAAGGATTATTAAACCTATTTGCAACTCCAAGGAGCTATCCTCACTGAAATTTTACAATAGTCCAATATTGGTACCCTAACCGTGTAATTGAGTAAATTTTTATATCAGATAGGATATGAAATGAAATAATAGAAATAGATGAAGTAATAGGAAACAAAACTGAAGATAGACTAAAGAAGTATTTCTAAATTTCCCTGATGTTAAGACTCATTGCTTAAAAATCACAGTTTCTAGCATCTTGCCTTGGATACTCTGTTTCTGGGGCTTAGAGTAAGACCCCAAAATTTGTACTCTTAAAATTGGTATCATAGGTGTTTCTTATATTTATAAAAGTTTAACAAACAAATGGAGTCAACAATATAAGTTTGGATCTAAACTCTTTCTCTCTGCTCTGCCATCATTAGTGTGGCCACAACACTCTCAGTCACAAAATGGCTGCTGCAGTGATAGGTGTCACATTTAAGAGCAGAAGAGGAACTGGCTTTTCTGGTATGTTGCTTTGCTGAAAAGTAAGGAAGGAAGGAAGAAAGAAGGAAAGAAAGAGGGATAGAGAAAGGGAGGGAGGGAAGAAGGAAGGAAGGGAGGGAGGAAGAGAGGGAGGAAAGAAGAAAAAAGATGAAAGAAAGAAAAAGAAAGAAAGAAAGAAAGGAAGAAAGAGAAAGAAAGAGTGAGAAGGAGGGAGGGAGGGAGGAAAGAAGGAAGGAAGGAAAAAGAATGAAAGAAAAAGAAAGAAAGAAAGAGGAAGGAAGGAAGGAGGGAAGGAAAAAGAAAGAAAGAAAGAGAGGGTGAGACGGAGGGAGGAAAGAAGGAAGGAAGAAAGAAAGAAAATGAAAGGACAGAAGGAAAGAAAGGGTGGGATGGTGGGAGGAAGGAAGGGAAAAGAAAAGAAGAGAAAAGAAAAGATGAGAAAGAAAAGAAAAGAGAAAAGAAAAGAAGGAGGAAGATGATGAGGGGGAGATGAGAGAGGGAGGTGAGGATGGAAAGAGAAAGGAATTTAGAAGTTCTCCAGTGTATTTCTCTAATTGTTTCATTACATGCCTACCTTTAAACCATGGAGAATGGAATTACCATTTAGATTATTCAGGTTTTACCTTTGAACTGATGAGTTTACTTTCTCTAAGCATGTATCCACCGAGGTGGATAACAAGAAACAAATAGCAAGAAAGAGTGATAGAATATTTGTTGGGCAAACAATGGTATCTGCTTCAAGTATGTACAGGCAAATACAATAATTTTACCAGTCAAAGTAGAATTACAATTAGATAATTAGGGTTGTGAGGAAATAGCTAAAATTTACTGTGCTTATTGTGTGACAGACCCTGTGTTCTAAGAGGTTTATGTTGATAAAATTATTTAAGCCTCACAACTACTATGGTGTAAGTGCTGTTATTATCCACACTTTACAGATGAAGAAACTGAAGCATAGAGACATTAATTAGTTTATCTAAGATCATATAGCTCTTAAGTATCTGATCCAGGATCTGAACCCTGGCATTCTGGGCTCCAGAACTATACTCTAAATAGTATTATATTCTATATGAACAGATAATAAAGCAGAATCCCAAAATACTTAGAGTGCTTGTGTGGAAATTGGTGAAGGCAGCTTGGTATTTGTTTGCATGGTTGACTTTGATTAAGCACCTTCTATCTGCAAAGAACTATACTAGGAACTAGGAAATTTCAAAAACAAGTAAGGAGTGATATGACTTTACTCAAGGAGTTTACAATCTAATGGAGGAAATAGATTGCAATCAATTAATTTTAATATGATATAAAGTAGAATATAGTGAAAACTACAAGGGACATGTTGGATTGAAGATAAAGGAGCAGTTAATTCCTGTTAGACAGATCAGAAAAGATTCATGGAGAAGAAAGGTTTTGCGGATGTGGATGTGGGGGAGAGAGGAGGACATTCCAGACTGAGAAGAGGTAAGAAGTAATGGAATTGAGTGCTTGTTATGTTGTATACTGTGAATAGACTGATGTGGCTGTAATGCAGAGGACTTGGAGATATACTGGAAAGTGAGACTGTAAAGATACTGAATTTGAAGGAGATACCATGTCATATGTGAAATTCACCTTCATACTTAGAGAACCATAAGATTATTGGGTAATGTCGTTATGAGGATGTTGGGAGAGTTATTTTGACTCTTGATTTCTGTCTTTTGATGATACTCAAGAGAGATGTTCTCTCTCCTCCTCTACTTAAATAATTCATCTCCCACCTTTAGGATCCATTTTAATCTTTTTCTTGCTCATTTGGCCTTTATCAAAATCTGTCTTTCACTCCTCTTATACTACTGAGTGATTGTTTTATCTTTTCAATTAGAATGAAATATCATAGAAGACAGATTATATTTTCAAATATTTTGCGAATCACCTACAATGCCTGACCTAGTTTTCTTTATTTAGTATCCAATCAACCCATGTGGAATAATGAGTCACAATAGAGCATTCTTTTTAGGAGCTTTCAGGCATTTATGTGTCTTTTTACAGGGAGTTTGAGAGTGTTTCTTAGCCTTTACCCAGAGAGCTACTCACGGGTGAGTTTCACCTGATATAAAATGACTTATCTACCAGTTTTTACATTTTCCTCTCAAGTCAGGTACAGAGAGGGCCAGGAAGTCCTTCCAACATCTCACTGACAATCTAGGGCATCTGTCAATGTTTCCAGCATCTTCATTTCTGACTCTCTCAAGGGTTTTCCTGATCTGTTACCATTCTGACATCTTTTGCCTTAATAACTTTCCTTTGGGGTGTCCATTCCATGAGCAGGCCTGGCTGTGCACTTCTTCCCAAGGCAGTTGCTTCTTTGCTTGCCTCCCTTGGTTGTCTTCATGCCAGGTCGCTCCAACTCCTTAATCAAGACTTCTGCAATTAACTGGTATTATGTCATTATCCCTTTCTCTCAACAGTGCTTAAGTTAATGTGGAATCTTTTCCCTCAGACACTTCATATCATTATTTCTTATCCTCTGACCTTGACTTGTAGTTTTTCCTTCCAGAAAAAATAAAACAAACACCAGAAACCCAAAACTTCCCTGAGATGGGTGTTTCTGACCCACTGGTTATAGAATAGAAAAGATACTCCAGAACCTAGAGGCTCCCTCAATGGGTGTTCCTTGCTGTCTGAGCTTTACCCAACAAGGTCTTCATTGACATTCAGGAAGTAAATGACATTGCAAACCTCTTGATAAGCCCACAGAAAACTTCTGTATTTATAGTAAACATTCTTACTCATTCATTTCCTACTTGAAAATATTTTTTTCCAAATTAGCCCCAAGAGTAAGCTTAGTGAGAAGTTATTAGGACAAAAGTTTTCCAGTGTAATCCTAGAAAGCCAATTGGTAATAATTCATAGAGGTCTTTTTATCTTCCTATGTGTTTCATGAAAGCAGGGACTATACCTCTGCTATTTACCGTTGTAGTCTCGGTATCCAAAAGTGCTTGGAAACAGGTAGGTCAGGAATACAACAAGCTAAAATTTAACCTATTTCTCCCTATTCTTGATTTTATGACAGGCATTACTAATCTATTATAGGAGTCTTTCTACAGAATTGTTGCCTCTCAACGTTGCTCCAGGAAGCTTCTGCAAATTGATTGGAGTTGCCATGCAGCAAAAGCCCATTTACCATTCTCATAGTTAGTGCTCAATAAATATTTCCCAATGATTGAAACAATATTCTCCCCTATGCCTGACCCCTTCAACATCATCTCTGATAAATTACTATCTTGCTTCTAAAACACCTCCACATGATGAAGAACATGTTATTCCATAAGACAGGTTATCCCACTGTGATACAAATTAAATAGGAAGTTCGTTATATTTTGAAAAATCTGGCCTTTCTAATTTAGTAGTCCATTTTTACTAATATAAAGACCTATTGTTGCAATTGGCTAATGCTTTTGTAAGGATTGGTATCTATTTGAATACTATCCTTTAAAAGACAGCCTTATCTAGTTTTCTCGATTAGTCTTTCAATGGTGATCATAATCAGCTCTCATTAATTTGACATTTTATTTTTAATATCTAAATTAAAACATTTAAAAAAACTAACTGCTGAACAATCAATGACAGGAAGACACAGGAACTCATCAAAAAGATACCCCACATCCAAAGATAAAGAGAAGCCACAATGAGATAGTAGGAGGGGTGAAATCACAATAAAATCAAATCCCATAACTGCTGGGTGGGTGACTCACAAACTGGAGAACACTTATACCACAGAAGTCTACCCACTGGAGTGGAGGTTCTGAGCCCCACGTCAGGCTTACAAACCTAGGGGTCCAGCAACCTGGGGGTCTGGCAACAGGAGGAGGAATTCCTAGAGAATCACACTTTGAAGGCAAGTGGGATTTGGTTACAGGACTTCGACTGGACTGGGGGAAACAGAGATTCCACCCTTGGAGGGCACACACAAAGTAGTGTGTACATAGGGACCCAGGGGAAGGAGCAGTGACCCCATAAGAGACTGAACCAGATCTACCTGCTAGTGTTGGAGGGTCTCCTGCATAGGCAGGGGGTGGCTGTGGTTCACTGTGAGGACAAGGACACTGGCAGCAGAAGTTCTGGGAAGTATTCTTTGGTGTGAGAGCTCCCAGAGTCCACCATTAGCCCCATCAAAGAGGAGGTAGTCTCCAGTGTTAGATTGCTTCAGGGAAAACAACCAACAAGGAGGGAACCCAACCCCAGCCATCATCAGACAAGCAGAATAAAGTTTTACTGAGCTCTGCCCACAAGAGCAACACCCAGCTCTACCCACCAGCAGTCCATCCTAACAGGAAACTTGCACAAGCTTCTTAGATAGCCTCATCCATAAGAGGGCAGACAGAGGAGCAAGAAGAACTGCAACACTGCAGCCTGTGGAACAAAAACCACATTCACAGAAAGATAGAAAAGATGAAAAGGAGGAGGAATATGTACCAGATGAAGGAACAAGATAAAACCCCAGAAAAACAATGAAATGAAGTAGAGATAAGCAACTTTCCAGAAAAAGAATTCAGAAAAATGATAGTGAAGATGATACAGGACCTCACAAAAAGAATGGAGGCAAATATTGAGAAGACGCAAGAAATGCTTAAGAAAAACCTAGAAGAATTAGAAAAAAACACTTAGAAGAATTAAAGAACAAACAAAGAGAGATGAACAATGCAGTAACTGAAATGAAAAACACACTAGAGGGAATCAATAGCAGAATAACTGAGGCAGAAGAATGGATAAGTGACCTGGAAGACAGAATGGTGGAATTCACTGCTGCACAACAGAATAAAGAAAAAAGAATGAAAAGAAATGAAGACAGCCTAAGAGACCTCTGGGAGAACATTAAATGCAGCAACATTCACATTATACGGTTCCCAGAAGGAGAAGAGAAAGAGAAAGGACCTGAGAAACTATTTGAAGAAATTATAGTTGAAAACTCCCCTAATATGGGAAAGGAAGTAACCACCCAAGTCCAGGAAGCGCAGAGAGTCCCAGGCAGGATAAACCCAAGGAGAAACACGTCGAGACACATAGTAATCAACTTGACAAAAGTTAAAGACAAAGAAAAATTATTGAAAGTAACAAGGGGAAAATGACAAATAACATACAAGGGAACTCCCATAAGGTTAATAGCTGACTTCTCAGCAGAAACTCTACAATCCAGAAGGGACAGCCATGATATATTTAAAGTGATGAAAGGGAAGAACCTACAACCAAGATTACTCTACACAGCAAGAATCACATTCAGATTTGACAGAGAAATCAAAAGCTTTACAGACAAGCAAAAGCTAAGGAAATTCAGCACTGCCAAACCAGCACTACAATAAATGTTAAAGGAACTTCTCTAAGTGGGAAACACAAGAGAAGAAAAGGACCTACAAAAACAAACCCATAACAATTAAGAAAATGGTAATAGGAAAATACATATTGATAATTACCTTAAACATGTATGGATTAAATGCTCCAATCAAAAGAAACAGGCTCAATGAATGGATACAAAAACAAGACCCATATATATACTGTCAACAAGAGACTCACTTCAGACCTAGGGACACATAGAGACTGAAAGTGAGGGGATGGAAAAAGATATTCTATGCAAATGGAAATCAAAAGAAAGCTGGAGTAGCGATACTCATATCAGATAAAATAAAAAACGTTATAAGAGACAAGGAAGGACACTACATAATGATCAAGGGATCAATCCAGAAGAAGATATAACAATTATAAATATATAAACACGAAACATAAGAGCACTTCAACATATAAGGCAACTGCTACAGCTCTAAAAGAGGAAATTAACAGTAACACAATAATAGTGGGAGACTTTAACATCTCACTAACACCAATGGACAGATCATCCAAACAAAAAATTAATAAGGAAACACAAGCCTTAAATGACACAATAAACCAGATATATTTAATTGATATTTATAGGACATTCCATCCACAAAGGGCAGATTAACCTTTCTTCTCAAGTGCACATGGAACATTCTCCAAGATAGATCACATCTTGGGCCACAAATCAAGCCTCAGTAAATTTAAGAAAATTGAAATCATATCAAGAATCTTTACTGAACACAATGCTATGAGATTAGAAATCAGTTACAGGGAAGAAAACATAAAAAACACAAACACATGGAGGCTAAACCATACATTATTAAATAACCAACAGATCACTGAAGAAATCACAGAGGAAATAAAAAAAATACCTAGAGACAAATGACAATGAAAACATGATGATCCAAAATCTATGGGATGCTGCAAAAGCAGTTCTAAGAGGGAAGTTTATAGGAATACAAGCCTACCTCAAGAAACAAGAAAAATCTCAAATAAACAATCTAACCTTACACCTAAAGGAGCTAGAGAAAGAAGAGCAAACAAAACCCAGGGTTAGAAGAAGGAAAGAAATCGTAAAGATCAAAGCAGAAATAAATGAAATAGAAACAAAGAAAACAATAGCAAAGATCAATAAAAGTAAAAGCTTGTTCTTTGAGAAGATAAACAAAATTAATAAACCATTAGCCAGACTCATCAAGAAAAAGAGGGAGATGACTCAAATCAATAAAAGTAGAAATGAAAAAGGAGAAGTTAAAAGAGACACCATGGAAATACAGAGCATCTTAAGAGACTACTACAAGCAACTCTATGCCAATAAAATGGACAACCTGGAAGAAATGGAGAAATTCTTAGAAAGATATAACCTTCCAAGACTGAACCAGGAAGAAATAGAAAATATGAACAGACCAATCATAAGTAATGAAATTGAATCTGTGATTAAAAATCTTCAACAAACAAAAGTCCAGGACCAGATGGTTTCACAGGTGAATTCTAGCAAACACTTAAAGAAGAGCTAACACTGATCCTTCTCAAATTCTTGCAAAAAACTGCAGAGGAAAGCACATTCCCAATCTCATTCTATGAGGTCACCATCACACTGATACCAAAACCAGACTAAGATACTAGAAAAAAAGAAAATTACAGAACAATATCACTGATGAATATAGACGCAAAAATCCTCAACAAAATACTAGCAAACAGAATCCAGCAACACATTAAAAGGATCATACACCATGATAAAGTGGGATTTATCCCAGGGGTTCAAGGGTTTTTCAATATATGCAAATCAAACAATGTGATACACCATATTAACAAACTGAAGGATAAAAACCATATAATAATCTCAATAGATGCAGAAAAAGCTTTTGACAAAATTCAACACCGATTTATGATAAAAAAACTCTCCAGAGACTGGCATAGAGGGAGCCTACCTCAACATAATAAAGGCCATATATGACAAACCTGCAGCAAACATTATTCTCAATGGTGAAAAACTGAAAGCATTTCCACTAAGATCAGGAACAAGACATGGATGTCCACTCTTGCCACTATTATTCAACATAGTTTTGGAAGTCCTAGCCATGGTAACCAGAGAAGAAAAAGAAATAATAGGAATACAAATTGGAAAAGAAGAAGTAAAACTGTCAATGTTTGCTGATGACATGATACTTTACATAGAGAGTCCTAAAGATGCCACCAGAAAACTACTAGACCTAATCAATGAATTTGGTAAAGTTGAAAGGTACAAAATTAATGTACATAAATCTCTTGCATTCCTGTACACTAATGATGAAAAATCTGAAAGAGAAATTAAGGAAACACTCCCATTTACCATTGCAACAAAAATAATAAAATATCTTAGAATAAACCTACATGAGGAGACAAAATACCTGTATCCAGAAAACTACAAGACACTGTTGAAAGAAATTAAAGATGATACAAACAGATGGGAGAGACACACCATATTCTTGGATTGGAAGAATCAATATTGTGAAAATAACTGTACTACTCAAAGCAATCTACAGTTTCAATGCAATCCCTATCAAATTACCAATGGCATTTTTTACAGAACTAGAACAAAAAATCTTAAAATTTGTGTGGAGACACAAAAGATCCTGAATAGCCAAAGCAGTTTTGAGGGAGAAAAACGGAGCTGGAGGCATCAGACTCCCTGACTTCAGACTATACTACAAAGCTGTAGTAATCAAGACAATATTGTACTGGCACAAAAACAGAAATATAGATCAATGGAACAGGATAGAAAGCCCAGAGATAAACCCGTGCACTTATGGTCAACTAATCTATGACAAATGAGGCAAGGATATACAATGGAGAAAGGACAGTCTCTTCAAGAAGTTGTGCTGGGAAAACTGTACAGCTACATATAAAAGAGTGAAATTAGAAACTCCCTAACACCATACACAAAAATAAAGTCAAAATCGATTAGAGACCTAAATGTAAGACTGGACTCTATAGAACTCTTAGATGAAAACATAGGAAGAACTCTCTTTGACATAAATCACAGCAAGATCTGTTGTGATCCACCTTCTAGAGTAATGGAAATAAAAACAAAAATAAACAACTGGGACCTAATGAAACTTAAAAGCTTTTGCAGGAGAAAGGAAACTACAAACAAGATGAAAAGATAACCCTCAGAATGGGAGAAAATATTTACAAATGAATCAACATACAAAGGATTAACCTCCAAAATGCATAAACAGCTCATGCAGTTCAGTATTAAAAAAACAAGCAAGCCAATGAAAAAAATGGGTAGAAAACCTAAATAGACATTTCTCCAAAGAAGACATAGAGATGTCCAAGAAGAACATGAAAAGCTGCTCAACATTACTAATAATTAGAGAAATGCAAATGACAACTTCAATGAGGTATCACCTCACACCAGTTAGAATGGGCAACATCAGAAAATCTACAAACAACAAATGCTGGAGAGGGTGTGGAGAAAAGGAACAGTCTTGAACTGTTGGTGGGAATGTAAATTGATACAGCCACCATGGAGAACAGTATGGATGTTCCTGAAAATACTAAAAATAGAATTAACATATTACCCAGCAACCCCACTACTGGGCATATACCCAGAGAAAACCATAATTCAAAAAGACACATGTACCCCAATGTTCATTGCAGCACTGTTTACAGTAGCCAGGTCATGGAAGCAACCTAAATGCCCATCAACAGATGAATGGATAAAGAAGATGTGTTACATATATACAAGGGGATATTACTCAACCATAAAAAGGAATGAAATTCGGACAGTTGTAGAGATGTGGATGGATCTAGAGACTGTCATACAGAGTGAAGTCAGAAAGAGAAAAAAAAGTTATATTAACGCATATTTGTGGAACCTAGAAAAATTGTACAGATGAACTGGTTTGCAGGGCATAAACAGAGACACAGATGTAAAGAAGAAACATATGGACAACAAGCAGGGAAGTGGCGGGGTGGGGGGTGGTGTGATGAATTGGGAGATTGGGATTGACATATATACACTAATATGTATAAAATGGCTGACTAATAAGAATCTGCTGTATAAAAAATTAAATAATATAAAATTCAAAAATTCAAATAAAAGCAAAAAAACAAAAAATATCCCAGGTGACTGCTGTCAGCAAATATTAAGTAAAAAGATATTGGGAGACACACACACACACACACAGACACACACACACAAGACATTTTAATGGTAACCCCAAAACACACATACTATAAAAATTGGAAACAACATTATGAAATAAAATACATAGATGACTTCTGGGGAAGATGGAGGAAGAGTAAGAGGCGGAGATCACCTTCCTCCCCACAGATACACCAGAAATACAGCTACATGTGGAACAACTCCTACAGAACACCTACTGTACGCTGGCAGAAGACCTCAGACCTCCCAAAAGGCAAGAAACTCCCCACGTACCTCGGTAAGGCAAAGCGGAGAGATTCCCGCACAGAGGATCGGTGCCGACTGGCACTCACCAGCCCGAGAGGCTTGTCTGCTCGCCCGCCAAGGTGGGGGGCGCTGGGAGCTGAGGCTCCGGCTTCAGGCGGAGTGCAGGGAGAGGACTGAGGTTGGCGGCGTGAACACAGCCTAAAGGGGTTAATGAGCCACAGCTAGCCGGGAAGGAATCCGGGAAAAAGTTTGGACACGCCAAAGAGGAAAGAGACATTTTCTTCCCTCTTTGTTTTCTGGTGCGCGAGGAGAGGGGATTAAGAGCGCTGCTTGGAGGAGCTCCAGAGACAGGCGTGAGCCGCGGCTGGAAGCGCGGACCCAGGAGACGGGCGTGGGACGCTGGGGCTGCTGCCGCCGCCGCGACGCCTGTGTGCGAGCGCAGGTCACTGTCCACGCCCCCATTCTGGGGAGCCTGTGCAGCCCGTCACTGACGGGGTCCCGGGATCCAGGGACAGCTTCCCTGGGAGAACGCACGGCATGCCTCAGGCTGGTGCAACGTCCCTCTGGCCTCTGCCGCTGCAGGCTCCACCCGCACTCTGTGCCCCTCCCTGGCCCCCGGCCTGAGTGAGCCAGAGACCCCGAAGCGGCTGCTCCTTTAACCCTGTCCTGTCTGAGCGAAGAACAGATGCCCTCTGGCGACCTACACGGAGAGGTGGGGCAAAATCGAAAGATGAGACACGGGAGTTGTGAGAACAAAGAAGAGAAAGGGAAATCTCTCCCAGCAGCCTCAGAAGAAGCGGATTAAAGCTCCACAATCAACTTAATGTACCCTGCATCTGTGGAATACATGAATAGACAACGAATCATCCCAAATTGAGGGGCCAGGAGTCAGTGCTGTGCCTCTGAGGTGGGAGAGCCAACTTCAGGACACTGGTCCACAAGAGACCTCCCAGCTCCACAAAATATCAAACGGCGAAAATCTTCCAGAGATCTCCATCTTAACACCAGCATCCAGCTTCACTCAACCCCAGCAAGCTACCGTGCTGGACACCCTATGCCAAACAACTAGCAAGACAAGAACACAATGCCACCCATTAGCAGAGAGGCTGCCTAAAATCATAAAAAGTCCACAGACACCCCAAAATACACCACCAGACATGGACATGTCCACCAGAAAGAAAAGATCCAGCCTCATCCACCAGAACACAGGCACAAGTCCCTCCACCAGGAAGCCTACACAACCCACTAAACCAACATTAGCCACTGGGAACAGACACCAAAAACAACAGGAACTACGAACCTGCAGCCTGCAAAAAGGAGACCCAAAACACAGTAACAGGAGCAAAATGAGAAGACAGAAAAACACACATCAGGAGAAGGAGCAAGATAAAAACCCACAAGACCTAACAAATGAAGAGGAAATAGGCAGTCTACCTGAAAAAGAATTCAGAATAATGATAGTAAAGATGATCCAAGATTCCATTTCCAAGATCCAAAATCTTGGAAATAGAATAGACAAAATGCAAGAAACAGTTAACAAGGACATAGAAGAAATAAAGATGAACAAAGCATCGATTAAAAACACAATAAATTAAATGAAAAATACTCTACATGGGATCAATAGCAGTATAACTGAGGCAGAAGAACGGATAAGTGAGGTGGAAGATAAAATAGTGGAAATAACTGCTGCAGAGCAAAATAAAGAAAAAAGAATGAATAGAACAGAGGACAGTCTCAGAGGCCTCTGGGACAACATTAAAGCACCAACATTCGAATTATAGGGGTTCCAGAAGAGGAAGAGAAAAAGAAAGGGACTGAGAAAATATTTGACGAGATTATACTTGAAAACTTCCCTAATATGGGAAAGGAAATAGTTAATCAAGTCCAGGAGGCACAAAGAGTCCCATACAGAATAAATCCAAGGAGAAATACACCAAGACACATATTAATCAAAGTGTCAAAAATTAAACACAAAGAAATCATATTAAAAGCAGCAAGGGAAAAACAACAAATAACACACAAGGGAATCACCATCAGGTTAACAGCTGATCTCTCAGCAGAAACTCTACAAGCCAGAAGGGAGTGGCAGGACATATTTAAAGTGATGAAGGAGAAAAACCTGCAACCAAGACTACTCTACTCAGCAAGGATCTCATTCAGATTTGATGGAGAAATTAAAACGTTTACAGAAAAGCAAAAGCTGAGAGAGTTCAGCACCACCAAACCAGCTTTACAACAAATGCGAAAGGAACTTCTCTGGGCAAGAAACAAAACAGAAGGAAAATAACTACAATAACGAACCCAAAACAATTAAGAAAATGGGAATAGGAACATACATATCGATAATTACCTTAAATGTAAATGGACTAAATGCTCTCACCAAAAGACACAGAGTGGCTGAATGGATACAAAAACAAGACCCATATATATGCTGTCTACAAGAGACCCACTTCAGACCTAGAGACACATACAGATTGAAAGTAAGGGGATGGAAAAAGATATTCCATGCAAATGGAAATCAAAAGAAAGCTGGAGGAGCAATTCTTATATCAGACAAAATAGACTTTAAAATAAAGAGTATTAGAAGAGACAAAGAAGGACACTACTTAAGAATCAAGGGATCAATCCAAGAAGAAGATATAACAATTGTAAACATGTATGCACCCAACATAGGAGCATCTCAATACATAAGGCAAATACTAACAGCCATAAAAGGGGAAATCGACAGTAACACACTCATAGTAGGGGACTTCAACACCCCACATTCACCAATGGACAGATCATCCAAAATGAAAATAAATAAGGAAACACAAGCTTTAAATGATACATTAACCAAGATGGACTTAATTGATATTTATAGGACATTCCATCCAAAAACAACAGAATACACATTTTTCTCAAGTGCTCATGGAACAGTCTCCAGGATAGATCATATCTTGGGTCACAAATCAAGTCTTGGTAAATTTAAGAAAATTGAAATTTTATCAAGTATCTTTTCCGACCACAATGCTATGAGACTAGATATCAATTACAGGAAAAGATCTGTAAAAAATACAAACACATGGAGGCTACACAATACACTACTTAATAACGAAGTGATCACTGAAGAAATCAAAGAAGAAATTTAAAAATACCTAGAAACAAATGACAATGGACACAGGATGACCCAAAACCTATGGGACGCAGCAAAAGCAGATCTAAGGGGGAAGTTTATAGCAATACAATCCCACCTTAAGAAACAGGAAACACCTCGAGTAAACAACCTGAACCTGCACCTAAAGCAATTAGAGAAAGAAGAACAAAAAAACCCCAAAGCTAGCAGAAGGAAAGAAATCATAAAGATCAGATCAGAAATAAATGAAAAAGAAATGAAGGTAACGATAGCAAAGATGAATAAAACTAAAAGCTGGTTCTTTGAGAAGATAAACAAAATTGATAAACCATTAGCCAGACTCATCAAGAAAAAAAAGGAGAAGACTCAAATCAATAGAATTAGAAATGAAAAAGGAGAAGTAACAACTGACACTGCAGAAATACAAAAGATCATGAGAGATTACTACAAGCAACGTTATGCCAATACACTGGACAACCTGGAAGAAATGGACAAATTTTTAGAAATGCACAACCGGCCAAGACTGAATCACGAAGAAATACAAAATATGAATAGACCAATTACAAGCACTGAAATTGAAACTGTGATAAAAAATCTTCCAACAAACAAAAGCCCAGGACCAGATGGCTTCACAGGCGAATACTATCAAACATTTAGAGAAGAGCTAACACCTATCCTTCTCAAACTCTTCCAAAATATAGCAGAGGGAGCAACACTCCCAAACTCATTCTACGAGGCCACCATCACCTTGATACCAAAACCAGGCAAGGATGTCACAAAGAAAGAAAACTACAGGCCAATATCACTGATGAACATAGATGCAAAAATCCTCAACAAAATACTAGCAAACAGAATCCAACAGCACATTAAAAGGATCATACACCATGATCAAGTGGGGTTTATTCCAGGAATGCAAGGATTCTTCAATATACACAAATCAATCAATGTGATACACCGTATTAACAAATTGAAGAGGAAAAACCATATGATCATCTCAATAGATGCAGAGAAAGCTTTCAACAAAATTCAACACCTATTTATGGTAAAAACCCTGCAGAAAGTAGGCATAGAGGGAACTTTCCTCAACATAATAAAGGCCATATATGACAAACCCACAGTCAACATCATCCTCAATGGTGAAAAACTGAAACCATTTCCACTAAGATCAGGAACAAGACAAGGCTGCCCACTCTCACCACTCTTAATCAACATAGTTTTTGAAGTTTTAGCCACAGCAATCAGGGAAGAAAAGGAAGTAAAAGGAATCCAAATTGGAAAAGAAGAATTAAAGTTGTCACTCTTTGCAGATGACATGATACTATACATAGAGAATCCTAAAGATGTTACCAGAAAACTACTAGAGCTAATCAATGAATTCGGTAAAGTTGCAGGATACAAAATTAATGCACAGAAATCTCTGGCATTCCTGTACACTAATGATGAAAAATCTGAAAGTGAAATCAAGAAAACACTCTCATTTACCATTGCAACAAAAAGAATAAAATATCTAGGAATAAACCTACCTAAGGAGACAAAAGACCTGTATGCAGAAAATTATAAGACACTGATGAAAGAAATTAAAGATGATACAAATAGATGGAGAGACATACCATGTTCCTGGATTGGAAGAATCAATATTGTGAAAATGACTCTACTACCCAAAGCAATCTACAGATTCAATGCAATCCCTATCAAACTACCACTGGCATTTTTCACAGAACTAGAACAAAAAATTTCAAATTTTGTTTGGAAAAACAAAAGGCCCCGAATAGCCAAAGCAATCTTGAGAATGAAAAACGGAGCTGGAGGAATCAGGCTCCCTGACTTCAGACTATACTACAAAGCTACAGTAATCAAGACAGTGTGGTACTGGCACAAAAACAGAAAGATAGATCAATGGAACAGGATAGAAAGCCCAGAGATAAACCCACGCACATATGGTCACCTTATCTTTGACAAAGGTGGCAGGAATGTACAGTGGAGAAAGGACAGCCTCTTCAATAAGTGGTGCTGGGAAAACTGGACAGGGACATGTAAAAGTATGAGATTAGATCATTCCCTAACACCATACACAAAAATAAGCTCAAAATGGATTAAAGACCTAAATGTAAGGCCAGAAACTATCAAACTCTTAGAGGAAAACATAGGCAGAACACTCTAGGACATAAATCACAGGAACATCCTTTTGGACCCACCTCCTAGAGAAATGGAAATAAAAACAAAGATAAACAAATGGGACCTAATGAAACTTCAAAGCTTTTGCACAGCAAAGGAAACCATAAACAAGACCAAAAGAGAACCCTCAGAATGGGAGAAAATATTTGCAAATGAAGCAACTGACAAAGGATTAATCTCCAAAATTTATAAACAGCTCATGCAGCTCAATAGCAAAAAACAAACAACCCAATCCAAAAATGGGCAGAAGACTTAAATAGGCATTCCTCCAAAGAAGATATACAGACTGCCAACAAACACATGAAAGAATGCTCCACATCATTAATCATTAGAGAAATGCAAATCAAAACTACAATGAGATATCATCTCACACCAGTCAGAATGGCCAGCATCAAGAAATCTAGAAACAATAAATGCTGGAGAGGGTGTAGGGAAAAGGGAACACTCTTGCACTGCTGGTGGGAATGTGAATTGGTACAGCCACTATGGAGAACAGTATGGAGGTTCCTTAAAAAACTAAAAATAGGGGCTTCCCTGGTGGCGCAGTTGTTGAGAGTCTGCCTGCCGATGCAGGGGACTCGGGTTCGTGCCCCGGTCCGGGAAGATCCCATATGCCGCAGAGCGGCTAGGCCCATGAGCCATGGCCGCTGAGCCTGCGCGTCCAGAGCCTGTGCTTCGCAATGGGAGAGGGCACAACAGTGAGAGGCCCGTGTACCGCAAAAAAAAAAAAAAAAACAACTAAAAATAGAACTACCATATGACCCAGCAATCCCACTACTAGGCATATACCCTGAGAAAACCATAATTCAAAAAGAGACATGTACCAAAATGTTCATTGCAGCTCTATTCACAATAGCCTGGAGCTGGAAACAACCTAAGTGTCCATCATCGGATGAATGGATAAAGAAGATGTGGCACATATATACAATGGAATATTACTCAGCCATAAAAAGAAACGAAATTGAGCTATTTGTAATGAGGTGGATATTCCTAGAGTCTGTCATACAGAGTGAAGTAAGTCAGAAAGAGAAAGACAAATACCGTATGCTAACACATATATATGGAATTTAAGAAAAAAAATGTCATGAAGAACCTAGGGGTAAAACAGGAATAAAGACACAGACCTACTTGAGAATGGACTTGAGGATATGGGGAGGGGGAAGGGTAAGCTGTGACAAAGCGAAAGAGAGGCATGGACTTATATACAGTACCAAACGTAAGGTAGATAGATAGTGGGAAGCAGCCGCAGAGCACAGGGAGATCAGCTTGGTGCTTTGTGACCGCCTGGAGGGGTGGGATAGGGAGGGTGGGAGGGAGGGAGATGCAAGAGGGAAGGGATGGGGGAACAGATGTATATGTATGACTAATTCACTTTGTTATAAAGCAGAAACTAATTAAAAAAAAGAAAAAAAAGAAAAGAAAAAAACAATAGTATACATAGACAAATGTCATGAGGTTCTAGTGTTTAATACCCAAGGTCTTTGCACTAGGCTTTGGTCAAGTACTCAGCCATAGTGTTTGGTGTAATGTCTCTGCACAGATTCTGCTTTTACCTTGTTTGGTCACCCTGGTTGTTAGTGTCACCTAGAGTCATCAATATTGGGCAGGTCACTTTCTACTTCAGAGACGTTAAGTATGATAAATATTTAGTTTCTTCATCAGCAATCACTCCATATTCTGTCCTTATAGACCATCTGACCTGACAACATGGAATTCATCAATAGCATTTCCATGGATCACACATTTTCCATTTCTGTTTCAAATTGCTATTGCCCAGCTCTACACAGCTTTCTTTGGGCCATGAGAATGTTGTTGCAATGACAGGGACTTTTTAGGACTCTCTATCTTCATGTGGGGAAAAGAAATATTTCTGTACTAAAAGCTGCCTGGAATATTCCCCTATTTGCCCAAAGCACTTTCCTCTTTGTTTTCTTTAGCTTGTTAAAACTGACCCTACTGAAAATTACCACTTATCTTTGAGAATCAGAGAAATGAGCAGAGTTGGAGCTTTAGTTTTTAAAACTTTTTCATTCTATGTAAGTTGGTTATAATTCTTTCTTCAGTCAAAGTGCTTTTATTGACATTATTCTTCTTTATCTATCATGGCTAATGGAGAAGGGTGGGATTTTGCTGTCTACTCATTTCTAAAGAATAGAAATAAAGAATATATTTTTATGCATTGATCTTGAATCCTGAAACCATGTTAACTCATTTATTATTTCTAATAATTTTAATGATTCCTTAGAATTTTCTATATACTAGATCATGTCATATGCAAACTGAAATAGTTTTAAGTTTTCTTTTTCTACCTGGATTTTTTTTCTTTTTTTTTATGATATTACAGTTATGTAGGAGAATGTCTTGTTTTTAGGAGACACTTGTGTTTTTATGTTCATTTGTCTCAGTATTTTCTAATTCCCTTCGTGATTTCTTTTTTGATCATTTAGTTATTTAGGACTATGTTGTTTGTGAATCTCCCCAATTTTATTTATTTATTTATTTTTATTTTTTTTAATTTTATTTATTTTTGGCTGTTTTGGGTCTTCATTTCTGTGTAAGGGCTTTCTCTAGTTGTGGCAAGCAGGGGCCACTCTTCATCACGGCGCACGGGTCTCTCACTATCGCGGCCTCTCTTGTTGTGGAGCACAGGCTCCAGACGTGCAGGCTCAGTAGTTGTGGCTCATGGGCCAAGTTGTTCCATGGCATGTGGGATCTTCCCAGACCAGGGCTCGAACCCATGTCCCCTCCATTAGCACGCAGATTCTCTACCACTGCGCCACCAGGGAAGCCCGAATTTCCCAAAATTTCACCTGCCATTATTTTCTAATATTTTTCTGTAGCAATCAGAGAACATTCTTTGTATGATTTCAATCTTTTTAAATTTATTGAGGTTCTTTTATGGCCAAACATATGGTATGGAGAATACTCAATGTGTGCTTTGGAAGAATGTATATTCTACTGTTATTGATTGGAGTGTACTACAGATATTTGTTAAGTCTAATTAATTTATAGTATAGTTCAAGTCTTCTGTTTATATTCTGCATACTATTCTTTCCACTACTGAAAGTGAGGTACTGGTGTCTCCAACTATTATGGTTGAATTGTCTTTTTCTCCTTTCAATTCTTTCAAGGTTTCTTCATATATTCTGGATTTCTGTTGTTTAGGTACATATATATTTATAATTATTAAAACTACCCAGTGAATAAAGTCTTTTATTGTTATAAAATATTCTGCTTTATCTCTAACAATATTTTTACTTTAAAGTCTATTGTGTGTAATATTAGTATAGATATTTCAGGTCTCTTAAGGGTGCTGTATATGTGGTAGAGCTTTTCCATCCTTTTACTTTCAAACAATTTGTATCTTCAAGTCTAAAACATGACTCCTGTAAATAGTAAAATGTTGGATCTTGTTTTCTTTATCAAATCTGACAATCTGACTAATGATTGGATTGTTAAAAGTTTAGTATTGATACAGTTAGATTTACATCTGCCACTTTGCTCTATGTCTCATATATTTTTTTAAATTTCTTGTTATCTTACTGCTTCCTTTGGCATTCATTAGATATTTTCTAGTGTAACATTTTAATTCAGTTAATAATTATAAAATTTTTTAACATTTTTAAATTGTTGCTCTAGAGTTTACAATATATATCTTAAGTTATCAAAATTTACTACAGATTTATATAAATTTAATTTTAGTGTGTATAGAAATTTTGCTCATATATCTCCATTCTCTCTTTTTCTGTGCTATTATTATTACATGTTATGTCTGTATATGTTACTAACCCAAACATATGTTGTAATGATTACCACTGTATTTTTTTTCTTTTAAAGAAGCTGAGAGTAGAAAGGCAAGAAAGTATATTTTTATAGAGTGTTCTATTAACCTTTGTATTTACTACTTCTTGTTCTCTTCATTCCTTACTTTGTATTTGAGTTACCATCTATTATCATTTCATTACTTCAACACAGTTTTGTTCCCATCTATCTCCTTTGTGCTCTTTTTCCAAATACATTGCATTTCTATATGTTACAGTCCCCAAAATACAATTCTATGCATCTTGTTTTATGCATTTACACCTTAAATAAAGCAAAAGAAAAAATGAGAATTATTTTTTATACTGTCATTCATAATTATGTACATAATTACCTCTTCCAGTGTTCTTGATTTTTATGTGCACATTAAACTTATTTTCTGATGGTGCTTGATTTCAACCTGAATAATTTCCATTAGCACGTATCATAATGTAATTCTACCAGCAACACAATTTCTGTTTTTACCTGGGTAATTTTCCCTTCATGTTTTAAAAATGTTTTTACTGAATGCAGATATCCTGGTTGACACTCTTTCATTTAGCAATTTAAATATGTCTCTTAACTGCCTTCTGGTCTCCATTGTTTCTAGTGAAAATCAGTTGTTAATCTCATTAGAGTTCCTTGTATGTAGTGGGTTATTTTTCTCTGCCTCCTTTTTTGTCTTTGTCTTCACATATGATGAATATAATGTGTCTGGGTATGGATCCTTTTTTGGTAGCATAATTGGAGGTTTTTGTGCTTCTTGGATGTGTAGACTAATGTTTTCATCAATGGGACGTTTTCATCATTATTTACTCATATTTTTTTCTACATCTTTATCTCCTTTTTTCTGATTCTTCCATTATGCTTATGTTGATGCACTTTATTATGTCTTGCATTTCTCTGAGGTTTTCTTCATTTTCTTTATTCTTTTTTTCCTATGTTATGTGGATTTCATAATCCCTATAAATCTATCTTCAAGTTAACAAACTTTTTCTTCTGCCAGCTCAAACCTACTGTTGAGTCCTTTAGTACAATTTTTATTTCAGTTATTGTACTTTTCAATTTAAGAATTTCCATTTGTTCCTTTTTAATAATTTCCATTTCTTTATTCATATATGATATGAGTTATTGCCACCACCTCTTCCTTTAATTTTTTAAAGATTATTTCCTTTAGATCTTTGAACATATTTATAATAGCTCTTTTGAAGTACAGTCTGCTGTGTATAACATGTCATCCACTCAGTGGCAGTTTTTATTGCCTGTTTGTTTGTCTTTCCTATGAATAGATCATACTTTCCTGTTTGTTTGTTTGTTTTTTTAATGTATTTTTGTTAGTGTTGAAAAGTGGACATTTTATGTATATTGTTACAACTCTGGATACTGATTCTTCTTTCTATGGGGATTGTGTTTTTGTATGCTTGATTTCTTTTCTTTTTTTAATTGACTAATTATTTCTGTGACTCAGTCAGACTAGTTCAGTGACATCTATTTCCCCTGCAATTTGCAAAATCTAATGCTTGTCCTCAGAGTTTGCAGCCTTGGGCATAAGTAAAATATTCCTGACCAGCAAAAATGACTGTGGCTTTAGCTGTGCTCTCTTTGACTTTCTCTTTCTCTAATATCCCTATTAAAAAGTCGTTGCTCTTTTATTACATTCACCCTCAGCTGTTAGACTCCATTAATGGATAACTGATAGTTCTGTTATTTTCTTCTTTTTTTTAATTACTAGTTTCTGCTTTATAACAAAGTGAAACAATTATACATATACATATGTTCCCATAGCCCTTCCCTCTTGCATCTCGCTCCCTCCCACCCTCCCGATCCCACTCCTCCAGGCGGTCACAAAGCACGAAGCTGATCTCCCTGTGCTATGCAGCTGCTTTCCACTATCTATCTACCTTACGTTTGGTAGTGTATATATGTCCATGCCTCTCTCTCACTTTGTCACAGCTTACCCTTCTCCCTCCCCATATGCTTAAGTCCATTCTCAAGTAGGTCTGTGTCTTTATTCCTGTTTTAACCCTAGATTCTTCATGACATTTTTTTTTCTTAAATTCCATACATATGTGTTAGCATTCAGTATTTGTCTTTCTCTTTCTGACTTACTTCACTCTGTATGACAGACTCTAGGTCTATCCACCTCATTGCAAATAGCTCAGTTTCGTTTCTTTTTATGGCTGAGTAATATTCCATTGTATATATATGCCACATCTTCTTTATCCATTCATCTGATGATGGACACTTAGGTTGTTTCCATCTCTGGGCTATTGTGAATAGAGCTGCAATGAACATTTTGGTACATGTCTCTTTTTGAATTATGGTTTTCTCAGGGTATATGCCTAGTCGTGGGATTGCTGGGTCATATGGTGGTTCTATTTATAGTTTTTAAGGAACCTCCATGCTGTTCTCCATAGTGGCTGTACCAATTCACATTCCCACCAGCAGTGCAAGAGTGTTTCCCTTTTCTCCACACCCTCTCCAGCATTTATTGTTTCTAGATTTTTGGATGATGGCCATTCTGACTGGTGTGAGATGATATCTCATTGTAGTTTTGATTTGCATTTCTCTAATGATTAATGATGTTGAGCATTCTTTCATGTGTTTGTTGGCAGTCTGTATTTCTTCTTTGGCAAAATGTCTATTTAGGTCTTCTGCACATTTTTGGATTAGGTTGTTTGTTTTTTGCTATTGAGCTGCATGAACAGCTTATAAATTTTGGAGATTAATCCTTTGTCAGTTGCTTCATTTGCAAATATTTTCTCCCATTCTGAGGGTTGCCTTTTGGTCTTGTTTATGGTTTCCTTTGCTGTGCAAAAGCTTTGAAGTTTCATTAGGTCCCATGTGTTTATTTTTGTCTTTATTTCCATTTCTCTAGGAGGTGGGTCAAAAAGGATGTTCCTGTGATTTATGTCATAGAGTGTTTTGCCTATATTTTCCTCTAAGTGTTTGATAGTTTCTGGCCTTACATTTAGGTCTTTAATCCATTTTGAGCTTATTTTTGTGTATGGTGTTAGGGAGTGATCTAATCTTATACTTTTACATGTCCCTGTCCAGTTTTCCCAGCACCACTTATTGAAGAGGCTGTCCTTTCTCCACTGTACATTCCTGCCACCTTTGTCAAAGATAAGGTGACCATATGTGCGTGGGTTTATCTCTGGGCTTTCTATCCTGTTCCATTGATCTATCTTTCTGTTTTTGTGCCAGTACCACACTCTCTTGATTACTGTAGCTTTGTAGTATAGTCTGAAGTCAGGGAGCCTGATTCCTCCAGCTCCGTTTTTCGTTCTCAAGATTGCTTTGGCTATTCGGGGCCTTTTGTTTTTCCAAACAAAATTTGAAATTTTTTGTTCTAGTTCTGTGAAAAATGCCAGTGGTAGTTTGATAGGGATTGCATTGAATCTGTAGATTGCTTTGGGTAGTAGAGTCATTTTCACAATATTGATTCTTCCAATCCAGGAACATGGTATGTCTCTCCATCTATTTGTATCATCTTTAATTTCTTTCATCAGTGTCTTATAATTTTCTGCATACAGGTCTTTTGTCTCCTTAGGTAGGTTTATTCCTAGATATTTTATTCTTTTTGTTGCAATGGTAAATGAGAGTGTTTTCTTGATTTCACTTTCAGATTTTTCATCATTAGTGTACAGGAATGCCAGAGATTTCTGTGCATTAATTTTGTATCCTGCAACTTTACCGAATTCATTGATTAGCTCTAGTAGTTTTCTGGTAACATCTTTAGGATACTCTATGTATAGTATCATGTCATCTGCAAAGAGTGACAACTTTAATTCTTCTTTTCCAATTTGGATTCCTTTTACTTCCTCTTCTTCTCTGATTGCTGTGGCTAAAACTTCCAAAACTAAGTTGAATAAGAGTGGTGAGAGTGGGCAGCCTTGTCTTGTTCCTGATCTTAGTGGAAATGGTTTCAGTTTTTCACCACTGAGGATGATGTTGACTGAGGGTTTGTCATATATGGCCTTTATTATGTTGAGGAAAGTTCCCTCTATGCCTACTTTCTGCAGGGTTTTTATCATAAATAGGTGTTGAATTTTGTCGAAAGCTTTCTCTGCATCTATTGAGATGATCACATGGTTTTTCTCCTTCAATTTATTAATATGGTGTATCACGTTGATTGACTTGCATATATTGAAGAATCCTTGCATTCCTGGAATAAACCCCACTTGATCATGGTGTATGATCCTTTTAATGTGCTGTTGGATTCTGTTTGCTAGTATTTTGTTGAGGATTTTTGCATCTATGTTCATCAGTGATATTGGCCTGTAGTTTTCTTTCTTTGTGACATCCTTGCCTGGTTTTGGTATCAAGGTGATGGTGGCCTCGTAGAATGAGCTTGGGAGTGTTCCTCCCTCTGCTATATTTTGGAAGCGTTTGAGAAGGATAGGTGTTAGCTCTTCTCTAAATGTTTGATAGAATTCACCTGTGAAGCCATCTGGTCCTGGGCTTTTGTTTGTTGGAAGATTTTTTATCACAGTTTCAATTTCAGTGCTTGTAATTGGTTTATTCATATTTTGTATTTCTTCGTGATTCAGTCTTGGCAGGTTCTGCATTTCTAAGAATTTGTCCATTTCTTCCAGGTTGTCCAGTGTATTGGCATAACGTTGCTTGTAGTAATCTCTCATGATCTTTTGTATTTCTGCAGTGTCAGTTGTTACTTCTCCTTTTTCATTTCTAATTCTATTGATTTGAGTCTTCTCCTTTTTTTTCTTGATGAGTCTGGCTAATGGTTTATCAATTTTGTTTATCTTCTCAAAGAACCAGCTTTTAGTTTTATTCATCTTTGCTATCGTTTCCTTCATTTCTTTTTCATTTATTTCTGATCTGATCTTTATGATTTCTTTCCTTCTGCTAACTTTGGGGGGTTTTTGCTCTTCTTTCTGTAACTGCTTTAGATGCAGGTTCAGGTTGTTTACTCGAGGTGTTTCCTGTTTCTTAAGGTGGGATTGTATTGCTATAAACTTCCCCCTTAGAACTGCTTTTGCTGCATCCCATAGGTTTTGGGTCGTTTTGTCTCCATTGCCTTTTGTTTCTAGGTATTTTTAAATTTCTTCTTTGATTTCTTCAGTGATCACTTCGTTATTAAGTAGTGTATTGTGTAGCCTCCATGTGTTTGTATTTTTTACAGATCTTTTCCTGTAATTGATATCTAGTCTCATAGCATTGTGGTCGGAAAAGATACTTGATACAATTTCAATTTTCTTAAATTTACCAAGGCTTGATTTGTGACCCAAGATATGATCTATCCTGGAGACTGTTCCATGAGCACTTGAGAAAAATGTGTATTCTGTTGTTTTTGGATGGAATGTCCTATAAATATCAATTAAGTCCATCTTGGTTAATGTATCATTTAAAGCTTGTGTTTCCTTATTTATTTTCATTTTGGATGATCTGTCCATTGGTGAAAGTGGGGTGTTGAAGTCCCCTACTATGAGTGTGTTAATGTCGATTTCCCCTTTTATGGCTGTTAGTATTTGCCTTATGTATTGAGATGCTCCTATGTTGGGTGCATAAATATTTACAATTGTTATATCTTCTTCTTGGATCGATCTCTTGATTCTTAAGTAGTGTCCTTCTTTGTCTCTTCTAATAGTCTTTATTTTAAAGTCTATTTTTTTCTGATATGAGAATTGCTACTCCAGCTTTCTTTTGATTTCCATTTGCATGGAATATCTTTTTCCATCCCCTTACTTTCAATCTGTATGTTTCTCTAGGTCTGAAGTGGGTCTCTTGTAGACAGCATATATATGGATCTTGTTTTTGTATCCATTCAGCCAATCTGTGTCTTTTGGTGAGAGCATTTAGTTCATTTACATTTAAGGTTATTATCGACATATATGTTCTTATTCCCATTTTCTTAATTGTTTTAGTTTCATTATTGTAGTTATTTTCCTTCTGTTGTGTTTCTTGCCCAGAGAAGTTCCTTTAGCATTTGTTGTAAAGCTGGTTTGGTGGTGCTGAACTCTCTCAGCCTTTGCTTGTCTGTAAAGATTTTAATTTCTCCATCAAATCTGAATGAGATCCTTGCTGAGTAGAGTAATCTTGGTTGCAGGTTTTTCTCCTTCATCACTTTAAATATGTCCTGCCACTCTCTTCTGGCTTGTAGAGTTTCTGCTGAGAGATCAGCTGTTAACCTGATGGTGATTCCCTTGTGTGTTATTTGTTGTTTTTGCCTTGCTGCTTTTAATATGATTTCTTTGTGTTTAATTTTTGACAGTTTGATTAATATGTGTCTTGGCGTATTTCTCCTTGGATTTATTCTGTATGGGACTCTCTCTGTGCCTCCTGGACTTGTTTAACTATTTCCTTTCCCATATTAGGAATGTTTTCAAGTATAATTTCTTGAAATATTTTCTCAGTCCCTTCCTTTTTCTCTTCTTCTTCTGGAACCCCTATAATTTGAATGTTGGTGCATTTAATGTTGTCCCAGAGGTCTCTGAGACTGGCCTCAGTTCTTTTCATTCTTTTTTATTCTTCTGCTCTGCATCAGTTATTTCCACTATTTTATCTTCCACGTCACTTATCCATTCTTCTGCCTCAGTTATTCTGCTATTAATCCCATGTAGACTATTTTTAATTTCATTTATTGTATATCTAATCGTTGCTTGATTCATCTTTCTTTCTTCTAGGTCCTTGTTAACTGTTTCTTGCATTTTGCCTATTCTATTTCCAAGATTTTGGATCATCTTTACCATCATTATTCTGAATTCTTTTTCAGGTAGACTGCCTATTTCCTCTTCATTTGTTAGGTCTGGTGTATTTTTATCTTGCTCCTTCACCTGCTGTGTGTTTTTCTGTCTTCTCATTTTGCTTATCTTACTGTGTTTGGGGTCTCCTTTTTGCAGGCTGCAGGTTCGTAGTTCCCGTTGTTTTTTTTTTTTTTTTTTTGATGTTGGGGGTAGGAGTTTTCATTAATTAATTTATTTATTTTTGCTGTGTTGCATCTTCGTTTCTGTGCGAGGGCTTTCTCTAGTTGTGGCAAGCGGGGGCCACTCTTCATTGCGGTGCGCGGGCCTCTCACTATCGCGGCCTCTTGTTGCGGAGCACAGGCTCCAGACGCGCAGTCTTAGTAGTCGTGGCTCACGGGCCTAGTTGCTCTGCGGCATGTGTGATCCTCCCAGACCAGGGCTCGAACCCGTGTCCCCTGCATTAGCAGGCAGTTTCTCAACCACTGTGCCACCAGTGAAGCCCCGTTCCCGTTGTTTTTGGTGTCTGTCCCCAGTGGCTAAGGTTGTTTCAGTGGGTTGTGTAGGCTTCCTTTTGGAGGGGACTGGTGCCTGTGTTCTGGTGCATGAGCCTCAATCTTGTCTTTCTGGTGGACAGATCCATGTCTGGTGGTGTGTTTTGGGGTGTCTGTGGCCTTATTATGTTTTTAGGCAGCCTCTCTGCTAATGGGTGGGGTTGTGTTCCTGTCTTGCTAGTTGTTTGGCATAGGGTGTCCAGCACTGTAGCTTGATGGTCGTTGAGTGAAGCTGGTTGCTGGTGTTGAGATGGAGATCTCTGGGAGATTTTCGCCATTTGATATTATGTGGAGTTGGGAGGTCTCTTGTGGACCAGTGTCCTGAAGTTGGCTCTCCCACCTCAGAGGCACAGCACTTACTCCTGGCTGCAACACCAAGAGCCTTTCATCCACCCGGCTCACAATAAAATGTAGAAAGAAAGATTATTAGAAGTAGAAAGAAAGAAAGAAAGAAAGAAAGAAAGAAAGAAAGAAAGAAAGAAAGAAGGAAAGAAAGAAAGGAGGGAAGGAGGGAGGGAGGAAGGAGGGAAGGTAGGAAAAAGAGAAAGAGAGAAGATAAAATAGAATAACATATGATAAAATATAATACCATTATTAAAAAATAATAATTATTAAAAAAAATGGACAGATAGAGCCCTGGGACAAATGGTGGAAGCAAAGCTATACAGACAAAATCTCACACAGAAGCATACACATACACATTCACAAAAAGAGGAAAAGGGGAAAAAATCGTAAATCTTGTTCTTAAAGTCCACCCCTCAATTTGGGATAATTCATTGTAAAAAGAGGAAAAGGGGAAAAAATCATAAATCTTGTTCTCAAAGTCTACCTCCTCAATTTGGGGTGATTCATTGTCTATTCATGTATTCCACAGATGCAGGGTACATCAAGTTGATTGTGGAGCTTTAATCCGCTGCTTCTGAGGCTGCTGGGAGAGATTTCCCTTTCTCTTCTTTATTCTCACAGCTCCCGGGGCTCAGCTTTGGATTTGGCCCCGCCTCTGCCTGTAGGTCGCCGGAGGGCGTCTTTTCTTTGCTCAGACAGGAAGGAGTTAAAGGAGCAGCCGCTTTGGTGACTCTGGCTCACTCAGGCCGGGGGCAGGGAGGGGTACGGAGTGCGGGTCGAGCCTGCGGCAGCAGAGGCCAGCATGACGTTGCACCAGCCCGAGGCGTGCCATGCGCTCTCCCAGGGAAGCCGTCCCTGGATCCCGGGACCCCGGCCGTGATGGGCTGCACAGCCTCCCCAGAAAGGGGGCATGGACAGTGACCTGCACTCGCACACAGGCCTCTTGGCGGTGGCAGCAGCAGCCCCAGTGTTCCACGCCCACCTCTGGGGTCTGCGCTTTTAGCTGCGGCTCGCACCCGTCTCTGGAGCTCCTTTAAGCAGCGTTCTTAATCCCCTCTCCTCGCGCACCAGGAAACAAAGAGGGAAGAAAAAGTCTCCTGCCTCTTCGGCAGGTTCAGACTTCTTCCCGGACTCCCTCCCAGCTAGCTGTGGTGCACTAACCAGTTCTGTTATTTTCAACAATGACCTGGAGCAAAAAATTTTTTCTGCAGTCAGTTGCAATCGAAGTCTTGTCCCATGGAAGGGATAGACTTTGAGGCTTGCTCTGATGTTCCCATGGGGAAAACCACTGCACTATGGAGAAGGAGATGGGGAAGAGTTGGTGGGGAACTCTTTATTGACTACTTCACTTGGATCCTCCCTATAGTAGGAGCTGTGTGGGTGTGTGTGTATGTGTGTGTTTGGGGCTACTCGTGCTGCCACCATGCTGCAGCCAGCTCCTAGTATAGATTTTCCATAGCATAGGCCAGAGAAGGTGGAATTTCCTGATGTTTAGCAGCTGCCACATCTAACTACAATAGGTCTTCTAGCCTAGAATGGTCAGGGAGATGGGAATTGCCAACCAGCTGCTGAGCCATTGAGCAGCTCTTTGACAGCACAGAGTGTGCAGGAAAGAGGAACTTCTTTCTTTACTACCTGCCATGCTCAGATCCTCCCTATATAATATGAGTTTGGGGTCAGGAAATGAATGCAACTTGGGTGCTCTTCAGCTTCCTTACATAGGGCTTCTACAGCATAGAACTATAGAAAATGAGATCTACTGATGTTCTTTGGCTGCCAAAAGCACCCAGATTAACTTTCCCAACCAGGGGAGCTGAGAGAGATGGGAAATGCTACTCAGCTGCTAAACCTTCTAAAATATTTCTTCTATGAGACTTAGTTGTAATGAAATATCCTCCCATTGCTCTTACAAGTTTCCATAGTTTTTTTTTTTTGGAATAAAAGATTCTCAATTTGTTGTAAACCCTTTGATCAATTCCAAGATTATTCCACTTTGATTGATTGTCTTTGCTAATTTGACCAGTTTAATAGCTTCCTCTTCAGGGAGAGGTTTCCCTGAGCAACACCACCATTCTGGAAATCTTTTTTCCCTTTTCTTTTCTCTTTAATGCTTTCCCGAGTCCTTTCCAATTCTACATATTGTTGAAAACCTACTAAATTTCTAATAAACTGTAACCCCTTTCATGAAGTTCTATCTAATTATAAAAACTGAGCACTTACTATTGGTAAAAGACTCCTAAGAGCTATAGAAGACATAAAATAATTAGATATGTTTCACATGTAAGACATTTATAGACTAATAACAGGGTAACGTTAGATATTATAGCATAGTTATTTAGACTAAAGCCCTCTGGAATCAGACTGATTGGGGTTTATGCCTTTGTTCTACCACTTACTAGCTGTGTGATCTTCAACAATTTGCTTAACTTTTAAAAATCTCTTTCCTCATTTACAAAGTGGGAACAATAATAATAGTGCTTCATAGGGATGATGTGAGGGAGGATCAAACAAAGTAGTTCCTATAATGTAACTAGCATATCCCATAGTAGGGATTTTCACTTGGTAGAATTTCATACATGTTAACTGTTAAAATAATAATAATAATAATAAAAGAGTAAGTAAAGAGAGAGAAAATATTAAATTTTATATATATTCAAAGGTAAAAAAGATTCCACCAGCTGAGAAGTGATCATATACCATGCTTTCATTCTTTGAAGAATTGCATCATAGCAGGTACTCAATAAATGGTTGTTGAATTGAATTGGAATCAGTTGGCATTATATGACTGATCTTATACTATATAGTAAATTTCAATATTTTCAATTGTCCTTTCAATCAATAGGGGAATATTCAAATATATCATCCAAGAGATGAACTAATTGTTTTATTTTTAAAGAGAAAAAAATAAATTTATGTGGGAACACACTGAAATAGATATTAGGTTTCCCAGGTTCATGTTCCTGTATTGCTAATAACTATCCATGTGACCTTAGCAAATCATTTCCTTGTCTCCTTCATTCTCAGTTGTCTTATTTGTTAGATGAAAGTTGTTCCCAACTTTAGTATGCATCACATCTACCTTTAGAATTTGCTAAAGTATCCAGGTTTCAGGTAGTAATCTAATTATACTGAGGAGAATCAGAGATGGTTTTGTTTCTGTCTTGACAATTATAAGTAGTGATGTAACCTCTTCTATGTTAACAATTGTAATTTATGTCTTATCTCCCTTTTCACAGTTCTTCTGGGTAGAGGTTTATCAATTATACTGATCATTTTAAAGACCATTTCATTAGTTTTACTAATGAATATTTTATTTACCTTCATTCAGACTATTTCTAGCATTCTTCATTTCTTTGTAGAGTTTCAAGTTCCTCTTTTGTATTGTACTCCTTTTGCCTGAAAAACATCAAAATTTCTTGTAGTGCAGACCTATTAGTAATAGATTTTCTAAGTTTTTGTTTTACAAAAATGTTTTTATTTCTTCTCTGCTTTTGGAAGACATTTGTACTGAGTATAGAATTCTTAGTTGACAGTGTTTCTCTTTCAGCCCTTTAAAAATGTCATTATATTCTTTTCTAGATTGCATAGGTTCTGAAAAGATATTTCCTGTAATTCTTTTCTTTGTTACTTTCTATATGATGTTTTCTTTTTTTTTGGGGGGGAAGGGGTCTGGCTGTCTTCAAACTTTTCTTTTAATTTGTGTTTTTTAATAATTTTGAATATAATATGTTGACATGTGTATGTGTTTATCTTGTTGGTGTTCTCTGAGGTTGTTGGATCTGTGTTTGGATGTTTTTCATCAGTTTTGGAAAATTCTTGGCCTTTATCCTCTGAAAAAAAATTTTGCCTCATTTTTAATTTCCTCTTCTTCTATGATTTACATTAAATATATATTAAACTGTTTGATATTATCCCATAGGTCTTAGATGTTCTATTATGTTTTCATCTCCTGCTTCAACTTTGTATTTCAGTATTTTATTTATCAAAATCATGTTTTTATGATTTTATTTTTTATATTTCATCTATTGAAATTCAGGTTCACTTCTGACCCTGCTAATGTCATTCTTTATATATGTTACCATATTTTTTTCTCATTTGTTACATTGTCATTTGAATTTTGTGTCATAATATTCATTCTCTTGTGAAAATCTGTCTATGTATGCTCTTCACTTTTCTACTAGATCCTTTAATATATTAAACATAGTTATTTTAAGTTTCCTGTCTGATAGTTTCAACATCTTGGTCATAACCATACATTTTTCTAGTGATTGCTATATGTCTTAAAAATGTGTTGTTTTTTTCTTGTTTACCTTGCTTATTTTTCTTGCTCATAATTTTTGGTTGAAAGCCAAACATCTCTGTAGAAACTGAGTTAAATTGTATTTATTTCTGGAAATAAGCACACATCTCTTTATGCCAGACATTTAATACAGGGAATTGAGTCAGTCTAGTCAGTCATTGATCTGAGCTGGGTTTTGTTGTTGATATTGTTACCTTGAATATACCACCATCTTCAAATTTTTCTAACTTGGTTTGTGCTCTGTGGTAGTTGGGTGAGGGAGCTTTATTGTTGGAGGATTTTTCTCATGTTTCCTCTTCTACTCTCTGTTTTAAGCTTTCCCTTTGAGCCTTCACTTAGGAAGAATTCTCTCTCTATGTTCTTGTTTCTCCCTTTGGTAGCCTACTGATAAATCTTACTCATGTGTACCTGAGGGATTTGAGTCATTCTCTTCTGTCCTGGTTCAACCTCAATTTCAGATAGGCACCATCTTCCTCTTCTTGATGTCTTTTTCTTCCTCATCTTTCTGGTCTTTCTCAATGATCCTTCCTTTCCCTAGCAACAGGGGGTTTCAAATGTTCTGTTCCCATGATAATTTCCTGTTTTTCCTCCAGGGGAAAGGGTCTGGGTAGAAATCCTTTCCTGTGGCTTTTTCTGTGCCCCACCTTCCAACTGTACCATGAGGAAGATTTTCTCAGGGCTCTCACCTTGCCCCAATCTTCCTTGTGAGCACCCAGTGAGGTCCATGGAGAAGACCATGTGAGTGATGAAAACTCTTCTTGTATTTTGGCAGCCAGGATATTTATACTCTCACTCAAGCCCACACATGACTGTCAGCAATTGGTTAAAAAAATTAGGTTGAATACTTCTTAGCAGCTCATGTGGTGTCTAAGGTCTCTTTCACCTGTGCTCTATCAGTGCTTCGGTCCTATCTCTCCTTGGAGGCATCTGTTTCCCCTTCAGTTTCAAGCAACTGATTGTCCTATGGCCTCAGCTCTCTCATGCATTCAAGAAAAGTTAAGATTTTGTAGTTTATCTGACTTTTTCTTGTTGTTAAGATGTTGATTACATTTTTTTATATTCAAAGAGGAAATCTGGAAATTTCTTGTATGGCTTTATGTAAAGTCTGGAATAAATAATTAAGTATCAGTAGGTATCAGGGATCTTTAAAGTAACAAGGAGTAGATAGATAAAAGGCTCATGAATTAAAGAAAATTAGGGGACATTTCTGCATTTTGCTTTTGTATATATAATTTTCCAAGTTACTGTCATACAAATGTATAGATTTTCTACATGTACTCTATGACCCTTAATCTTTATAATAACCTAAAAGAAAAAAATATATATAATGCTCAATTTGCAGATGTGAAGGTTCAGATTGTCTTCAAATGACTTTTCTAACATCAATTATAAAACAATTAAGAGACCTAGTCTTGTGCCTGACACATACTAGATGTTAAATAATAAATAACAGAGAAGATGAATAAATGACAAGGGTTAAATGAGAACTCACTTCTCTTGCCTCACAATCTGAAGGAAAATTTTCTTGATAAGTTAAACACATCTGTAACATTTGTAATAGAAAATTAGTGTTATATGATTTGTAGTCCTCTGAAGCATCTTCCTAATTTGGGAAAAAAAGGTACTATTTACATTAAAAGGTATTTACATGTATACATTTTAATTAGATTTTTCTTTACTTTTTCTTTCAATGGGCACCCAATTTGCCAGATTTCTCAATGCCAATGTGTGTAATTCTGTCACTGCCCTTATTCAATTATAGGGGGATATTTGCTTACATGGCTGTCTCACTAAACTACAAGCTACCTAAGGAGAGAAGCCATATTTGATTTATCTTTATAACACCACCTTCTAGAAAGTGCATGACACAAAGCAGACACTTGATAAATATTGAAATAAATGGATTCATATGTATTAAATACATTGCAAGATAATAAATTAAAAAAAGAAGTTTCCTCTTTGGGTGGGATCTAACTGTCCTGTGAGAGGAATCTTCTTAACTGAGCTTCACAGTGGAGGATCACACTCATGGTAGCTGTGAGCTAGAAGTAGACATGTGTTCACCAGAGATGGCAGCAAGGAGGGAAATCTTGGAAGGTTATCAATTATCATAATCTTCCTCAGCCCCACTCCATTCTAAAAATATGGAATAATGATATGTTCTCAGTCTTAAAATGTTTATAAATATATTATTTTATACTTTCTATCAGCCACATCTTTCTCCTCTATTTTTAAGTCTCTCATATATAAAAACCCCAGCCAAATTATTACTGACTGGAGCACCAAATAAAGTCCTCCAATCAATAAATTACTTCAATGCCTACTAGGTTATTGAGGGCAACTGGGAGTGGTAATATCTTATTCCTCAGTCTTTGTTTCTTGTTTTCAAAGAATGAGTTATGTGTCATTAGTTAGGGAATAGGGTTGGTACTTTCCCAACTAAGAGTTTTCACTTGACAGCCAACATTTGACACTGGAACTTGACCTTTTTCAATTTAGTTAACAATTGAAGCATGTTTTTTCATTTTCTTTATACCAGACACTTTCAGCAAGATCCTGGATCTCACCTGTGTTTCCACCTTATCATGATTTGGGCATATTTAGTTATTGAACAGTTGGCCTGGAAACTCCATTTTTATGTTAGAATTCACCAGTGACATTTCTACAACAATCTTTATATTCAGTTGGCAGGTGAGGGAGAACCAGATTACTGGAGCAATTGATTAAGTCAAACCTCAAGGACGTGTCTTAAAAAAAAAACCTGGTATGCAGAGGCTCCTAGAGAATTTATAAAATGCTTAGCCAGCAACTTGAGACATTGTCTGAGTAAGAACTGTGTACATAGGCAAATAGCTCGGACACTGGAGAGTTATAGACAGAGGTCTTTGAAATAATCCTCACATCTCTTGCTATAGAAAAATATTTTTTAACAAAAGTTATTTCAACTTGAAACAACTTTTTTTGTGTGTCTACAAATCAGTGGGTTAAGATTTTATTACCATGAAATGACCCATCTTGAATATACACAGACAATAGTTTACTTTTAATGGTTAGCTGAGGATTCTCTATTGAACTGATTTTAATGGAAACAACTATCCTGACTTTTGATTCATTTCTCTGTGTGTAGAAATTAACCACCTCATTAAAGGCTGTGATTGTCCAAAGTCTTGGAGCAACTTGACCACCACTGTAGCTTCTGAATCTCTCTGTCTCAGCTAAGCAAGTGTGATGAATCTAATAGTAAATGCATTTGACGAGCTCTCCAGAAAAACCTAAGAGTGATAAATCCCACCTAAAAAAAAAAGAGTATAGAGGAAGAGAGGATATGATTTAACTGTAGTCAGGAACCAATCTTGTAGATGAAAACAGCTACAAATGTGTTTGAAAAGTAAAAGAGTGAGAGCAACTAAGACCATGATCTCACAAGAAAATACAATTCTTATTGCATAAACAGAAGAGACAAAGGGAGAAAAAGGGGGGTGGAATAATATTAAAGAGGAGACAGAGACCATGAGAAACAGTACTTGTTAAAGTTCAAAATGTGACATTCACAAGTGTTTATAAACTCAATAACCATCTACTAAAATATTATTATGTGCTGAATATAGCAAAAACAAAGCAATACAAAAAACCTTAGTACTTATATAATTAATTATATGTTCTCAAAATACCCTAATTTTTTCACCTCTCATTTTTTTCAGATGGAGAAGAATATAATAATAGCTAATAAAATAGCAGTTAACATGATGGAGAGCATACTATGTGGAAGAACTTTATATCCATTCAATCCACACAGTGACCCAAGTCATAATTACTTATGACAATATTTTCCTCACGTTATGAATGAGGAAACTGAGTCTTTGGGAGGTTAAGTAGCTCCCAGAGGGCTACAAAGTGCTGGACGTGGTACTTGAATACAAATGTAATTGACTTCAAATTTTCTAATTTTAGAGACCACAGTTTTAATCACTGTGCAATACTTCCTCTCATAATTGTAAATATTTAGAGACCTCACCCAAAATGATACAGCTAGCAAGTAACAGAGGCAGGGCTTGAACACAGATCTAAATCCAAAGACATATTCATTCATGTTATAAAGTGGCACTGCAAGTTGAAACCTAGTACTGGTCTATCTTAGGTAAGAAACTTATAACTCCAGAATAGATTGGAACAAAAATATAGCTCTACTTTGGGTAAGTTTAAAGAAAAGGTGATACAGGCAGATTTTTATTGTAGGGACTCCATAGAAATTACTTACCTAACCCTCCTTTCACTCCTAAAGAAACAAAAAGGTGAAGAGAAATGAAAATTTTCAGAATGGCTACATTTCCATGTTTTAAGTGTCTTCTTTTGGGAATTTGAAAACTTGTCATTCTTTAGAATATGCTATTAGAAGAGTAGCATCCCTTGGAGATCTAATTCCTTAAACCTTTATCAATTACCATTTTAAACCAGATTATAACAGCTGGCTGGGAAGAGGACCTGATAGAAATAAGAAGATATATGATATACAGCTTGTGAGGACCCTCTGAGATGGCGAGAAGATACCAGCCAATCTTCTTTACTTCCACCTAGTGCTGCCTAGGACCTCATCTATCCGAAGTGGAGGGCTTAATGGAGCAAAGATGTACAATCTTTGGTCTCCAAAATAGCTTTGGGAGTCAAGATTTCTTATTGACTAGGAACAGACCAGGTCTTCAGATAGGGTCAACACCAGCCTGTCTGGCACCTTTGTATAGCACAGGGAATGGAAGACACATATAACACAATGCTGCTGACAGATAATATGTGAATAATTTGGTTAGGATAGAGGAAACTCCCTGACCTATAGGTACTAAACTGATACTGGAACAATCATGTCAATAGATGTAGAGGTACATCTGGCTTACAGCAAAGCAATTTTGCAAAAATATTTAACGTAATTATGATCTTTACCCTGTTTTTTTCTGATCTGGACATGTTTCATCTTGCCATAGTTCACCGAACAAAGTCAGTGCCACCATGACTTCAGATTGTGTGGATTCTGAACTTATGACATATAACTCTAACTCTTCTCTTGGTCCTTTGTAAAATGATGCTCTTTTTATCTCCCCAGGTCTCACGATGCTTGTTGAGGAAGAGCTCCTGGGGAAGAGGATCACTAAAATTAAAAAAAAATGTAGATATGACTATAAAATAGTTTCAAATCTATATTTTTGGTAAATAAAGGACTTTAAAAAACTCTCTCATTAATTTGGCCTTCAGAACAATTTTGAAGATCAAATTAATGAGTGATCTTTTATTTACCAAAAATTTATTTACCAAAATAACTTTACCCAAAAAAAAGTTTATTTTTTATTTACCAAATAAAAAGTCCTTTATTTACCACAAAAAAAAAGTTATGAAGTCCTTTATTTACCAAAAAAAAAAAAAGTATGAAGAACCTAGGGGCAGGACAGGAATAAAGACGCAGACCTAGAGAATGGACTTGAGGACACGGGGAGAGGGAAGGGTAAGCTGGGACAAAGGGAGAGAGAAGCATTGACATATATACACTAGCATATGTAAAATAGATAGCTAGTGGGAAGCAGCTGCATAGCACAGGAAGATCAGCTCGGTGGTTTGTGACCACCTAGAGGGGTGGGATAGGAACGATGAGAGGGAGACGAAAGAGGGAGGAGATATGGGGATATATGTATATGTATAGCTGATTCACTTTGTTATAAAGCAGAAACTAACACACCTTTGTAAAGCAATTATACTCCAATAAAGATGTTAAAAAAAAGAAAAAAAAGATTACATATAAGATTTCATGATGTCAATAAAATGGTGGGAAGTTTTTTTGGTAAACAAATAAAATAAAATAAAAAATTATCATTAATTTGAACCTCAGAACAATTTTGAAATATAAGGTCATATCATGTCATTTTACTACTATGAAAACTAAAATTCAGAGAGGTGAAATTGCTCGTGCAAGTCAAGAAGGATCGTTCAACTCCTACTCAATGGGTGTTGCATTGCATCATGCTGCTTCTCATTAGAAAATGAGAAAGATGGGGCTCAAAATACTCATCAATGTGGTTCATGCACCTTGCAACTCTTACTCTTCTCTTTCCCTCTTTTTTCCTTTTCTTATACCTTTTCCTTCTGCTTTTCTTCCTTTACCCATTCTCTCTGACCCTGTCATTATTGCTGGTCATGAATACAAAAATCAGATGGATAAGCCACATACTAAGAAGAAGCCCCGAAAACTGTTGTTTTCTTTCTTTAGAATTTTTTCTTAATGTTCAAAAATAGCCTTAGATTTAAATGATATGTTTTTTAGGATCTTTGTGCACAGTAGCCTGGTAAAAGTTGGCTTCAATAAATTTTACAGAATTAAATTGAATTGAATTAAACTGAGTAAAGGTCAGACTTGACACTTAAATAGAAATTCAGAGTCAGAAGTACCAGCCAGCCTGAACATTGCAGCAGAGACAAGCTGGCCCCAGTTTTTGCTAGTTTGAAGAGTATTTTAATCTAGTTTTGCATATGTTTTCAAAAATCAGCAAAACTGCCAAAATTCTGTTGGCCTTGTTCTTATCCAGTTCACTAATGCCAGTCCCTCCCTTTCAACATTCCTATCCCATCAGTTTCCTAACATAAACGGACCAACATTTGCTTTCATGAAAAACCAATCTGCAGTCTGTCTCAGACCAAATCCTATAAAACTCAACAGAAAAAGTAGAGAAAAGATAGGATGAGAGTACTTGGTATAGTTTAGATCTATGGGATCTAATTGTCTCATGCCTAACAAGCGTGTTTTCTAAGTGCATGGTATGTGATATGAAGAACAGGAGGAGGGAGTGAGAGGAGATTAGGAGGAGCCATAGAGGGATTAGAGGAGTGAAGTATCTTTTTATATGAGAGTATGTGGTCTTTTCACATCTAATTCAATCTCCCCTAAATCCAAATTCAATATTACGATTCATTTTAGATCCTTGAAATAAGCATTATAGGCTAGTGCTTTTTTTTGTTTGTTTCTTTTTTTTTTTTAATTCTTATTGAGTCTGTTCTCCTATTACCTGTTTTTTGCCTTACTTGGACTAGGGTGTTGGAGCTAAACCTTGATGGGTGGCTTTGTTGTACTGTGGGGATAGATTGTGACTTATTCCTCCTGCTCTAGAGGAGATGGGGAAAGAGATGGAGGAATAATAATGCTTTCATAGATGCCTAAGATCCTGATGAACCTCATAAGAGGATATGAGTCTTGAGTGCAGGACATCCTGGGTTTCTGGGCTAGCTAGGAGGAAGAAGATAGGAAAAGCCCAGATTATAGAGCACAATGCTGAGAGTGATGTGCGAATCACTGTTTGGGACCAAAGCCAGGCAGGAAAAGCAATAGAGTCAATGGTCCAAAGGTGCTGGAGAGAGAACAGGAATCTAACATTCAAGTGAAAATGAATGAAATATAGTCACATATGCAACAACAGTAAAAATTATTACCATAAACTTTGCAGGAAGAAAAGTCACAGAATAATACATATGATTTCTTTCATGTAAAGTTTACACCATGAAAGCTAAAACCATATATTGTTTAATAGTATATATAAAGTTGAAGTAAAATAACAACAACAAGGCAATGATTCCAAATAGCAATTAACTGTAGGGTGGGATGGGGTTGGAGAAAGTCATACAGGTAATTTTTAGTACATTGATAATATTCTATTTTTAAGATGGGTTTTGGGTACATGAATTTTATTAATATTATCTAAACTATATATGCATATTAATATGCTATTTTGTATGTAAAAATATGCATGCATGTTTGTATATACACACATGTGTATTTGTGTATCCAAGAGACTGAGAAGTGAAAGTTTATGAGTTGCAGTTAAAGTGTTTCAACTGGGAAGTGGAAAAGAGGCTGCAGACTGGGAAATGCCCTGAGCCATAGAATATAGTTATGGCTCCTTTCATAGGGCAGTTAGGATTTTGTGCATGAGCAGGAAGAGAGCTGTTATGATCAATGACCCATTAAGATCACAAAATATGCAGAGAGGAGGAGGAGAGCCTGAAGGCAAACAGGAAAAAAAATAGAAAGTAGAACTAAAATTTAGAAAATATTTTGTAAAAATAAATGTCCCTCTAACCCTCCCATCATAATACACTCTAAAGATGAATAAAATAGGTGTTTAATTTATAATAAAGCCTGTACATCTGTGGCACTTAGTAAGTACACTGAAAAATATATAATTAATTAATTACTATTTGTACATTGAATGTTGATTGAGACATTTTTCATAACACAAGCTGGTTGACGTATATTGTATTCTGGAAACTCACCATCAAGTTCTCAAGAAGACAAGAAGAATTGGGGAACAGTTAGCATTAAGGTTTGAGATAGGGATCTGTGGGAACCTGGCCTTAATCCTGTTGGCAGATCCCATACTGTGTGTAAGGAATATGGCAGAAACAGACTTGTTTGGAGTAAATATTGCTATTGGATTGAGTGAAGGGGTCCCATCCAGCAGGCAGGGAACAGGAGTGCCAAGAATTGTACAGACTCTGGGATTATACCCTACTTGTTAACAAATTAGACTTCTATAGTTTCAAGGATGCTTGTAGAAGACATGAAGCTCCTGGGCCAGAGATAAGACTTTAATATTTACAACAATGAGAGTTGCCAGAGTGTCAGCATTTGTGCTGAATTCCATGATGTCCAAATCCCACAGGGTAATGCAACAGGGTCAGTGTCACCTGTACATACAGAGGGGTTGTATAATAGGAAAGAAATTTTAAGCCTAATCCATTTGGGCTGATACAGCACAATATCATAATTTGTGGCTTATGAACAACAGAAACATTTTCCACAGTACTGAAGGCTAAGAAGTCCATAATCAAAATGCCAGTAGATTCAGTGTCTGGTAAAGGCCTATTCCCATTTCACAGATGGCCATCTATTTGCTGTAAGTTCGCATGGCAAAAGGGACAAGTGAGCTCTCTTGGCCTCTTTTATAAAGGTACTAATCCCATTCTTGAGGGCCCTGTCCTCATGACCTAATCATTTCCCAGAGTGCTTGCTTCTTAATTCTATCATCTTGGGTGTTAAGACTTTAACACATGAATTTTGAGAAGGAGACACATATATTCAGATCAAGCCAAGAACTAATGGGAAGAAATAAGAAAAAAAGAAATTTCTCAGATCTAGAGAGGAGACAAATAGAGGTCTAGAGTTATAAAAGTTGCAAGAACGTTTGCCTGTAGCTTTGGGGTACCATAGGAGGTAAAAGTACCTGTAGGCTTCATGTGATTCATATGAGGAAGCTGGATCTAAGACATCAGGGTTCCCAACTTCAGAAAAGTTTACTGTCCCCAAACAAGCCATGGAGAAAGCACAAGTACTGAACTCAATTTGACCATGCAGGCTGGGCCAGTGGATATCTCAATGCTAATCACTTTGACCTAATAGCTGGAGGACCCTTGCCTAATTTGCCCTTCTGGGTAAGATATCCCAGGACCTTTGCATAGTCTTGGATATTTGAAGGAATGTAGTAATGGCTGAAGTTTGATTTCTTCCTGTCTGAGGGCTTGGGATCTTGGAGGCCAGGTTTAATTTAAAGAAAATAAAACCAGTGAACATTTATTGTTTACTGATTTTGTGGTATAAGAATTATATTTATTATACAGTAAGAAGCTCACATAGAAGGAGGAAAAGAAAGTAGGTAGAAAATGTTGTAACTTTAACAGAGGTATAGATTGCTCAAAACTGTTTCTCAAGATTATATGTCTATTGTTAGCAAGTTATTCTAGATGCATACAGATGATATTTCAGGGCTTCTTGTATATTGCCTAACCTTGTCAGGGTGGTTAAGATTTAGAATGGACTTGAGATAGTGAACATATACCTATCCAAAAGTAGGAAGGCAAAAACAGGGAAGGAAATGATTAAGGCAAGGAATGAAGGATTTTCCACTGTGGCTCTCATACCTACTGACAATTTTAGATCTGGGTTGTCTGAGAATTGGCTCACAGTTGTCTTCAGGGTAAGGCTGTAGTTAGCACGGGTATGAGTCAACAAAAGCCAGACTGTTACAGCAGGCAGGTAGCTAGACATGATCAGAGAAAAGGGGGCAGGGACCAGGTGGCAAGAAATCATGCATCTTGTAAGCAGTGGGGCTCCACGAGCAGACAAAGAAAAGCAGGAACCTTCAGACTGACAGGAAAGCACATATTTTGTGGTGATAAGAGTCCTGGAGGCAGACAAAGAAAAGTGGGAAAAGGCAGGAATCTCCTGTATCCAAATGTAGTCTGTTGCTCATTGTGCTTTCATTACAATGAAATTAGCCTTGCAGATAAGAAGTACCCATCAAGCACTGATACCATGACACTTCTGATAAATGCTAAACAAAGACAAAAATCTCTCTTACCCTGGAGGAATGTGGAGATGGGATGAAAATCAGGCAATATGACCCCCAAACCCTTCCTCCCCAGTGAATATTCTGCCCCTTCATTTGTATGCCCCTCATAACTGGCTTGCCAAAAAAAAAAACAAAAAAAAAAAACCAGGGCAGCTACCCACCTGCCACCCACTCTCCCTCTGAGAGTGTATTCTTGCTTTAATAAATCCTCACTTTACTTTCTTGACCTCCCTGTCTCATCTCTGAATTCTTTCTGTGACAAGGCAAGAACCGTAAACTCACCAGGAACAAGATCCTTCTTCAGATGTTATCATCTGATGATTTAAAACATTTGGGGGCCACAAATGCTTTGAAATTCTCAGAAAGCTATAGCCCTTCTTTTTGGCAATTGCATAAAATTTTACCCGAAATTTTTGGATTTTGAAAGTCCTTTGAAACCCATCCATGGACCTCATTCAGTAAGGCTTCTCAGACTTTAGAGTGTCTTTGAAACACTTTAAAGTGCTGTTACAATGCAGAGTCACATGCCCTACATCCTGAAACCCAGAGTTCATTGGGCCTAGAAGAAATTTGAACCTAAATATTTCAGAAATAATTGATAATTCTGATGCAATTGTATCACATACTACACTTTGCAGAAGAATACTCTCAAAATTTGTAGACTCCAAAATAAGGAACCATTGTTTAAATGCTTAAGTGCTGTAGGAGACTACTTATAAGGCAACTACTCTTCTCATGTCAAGTATCTCCTTCCTTTTGTGTATAACCCCAGTATATTCACAGACTAGAGTTAAATTTCAAAGTAATCCTAACTCAAGCTAGAGCTGGTGAGGTTTGATGAGAGAATCAGGTGCACTGATATTAAGGAATTTTTTTACTCATGACTTCCAGGTAGGGGACACCCCATTTTCTCACTAAATGTATTTGAGTTGGAAGACACATGGAAACCAGAGACCTGAACTTTCATCAAACTAACTCCCTTTGTCAGCATCAGCAATAGAAATGTGGTTAGTTTGCTTACATGAGAGTCTAAAGAGAAAATAAACCTATTCTTTCTGTTTTCATTTACCTTAGACTTAGGAGCTGGCAGTGGTTCATCAATTTTCTTCAAAGAATTCTACTCTATTGTGTGTCCAGCTGCAAGGACTCTTCTGTCCTATAATCACATCTTCACAGGCAGCCACACCAACAATTGTGTGGAGCAGCCCCTGAGCCATGATTACCCTGCAATGATTATTTGTGGCTTTGTCAGTCATTTCCTAAAACTGGATCTTTCTGGCATCTCCCCACCCCGTGTTGTGCTGTGTGAGTTGCAGCTGCACTGCTAGAGCTTACATCTGTCTCCAACACATATTCATTGTGTTTCTATTAGGGACAATCCAGTAATTTTCTTTATATACTCAATGGGCAATTACAATAATAGGATATAATAGGATGTAGTGTGAAGGAGTTGAAATGCCTACGGGAAAAGGTTAAAAATAAAAAAGAGCTCTAATAAAGACATCTATCACTGGATGGAATTGTGTAAGTCTTGCTTTAGCTTGTTATTTTTAAGATTATTCTAGGAGGCTTGAGAGTGAGGTGTGGGACAATTCAGCATGGCTGATTAGATAGGTCTAGAACCAGAAATCTTGCTATGCAAGACAGTTTTGACAGATATCTTCTATTTGTCAAGCAAGAAGTTGAGATAGTCTGAATGAATCAGCCAGGAAGCTCAGGACTTCTGGTCCAGAGGGAATATTTGGGAAATTCACTAAGGCAGAAAATGTGAACCAAGTACCTCATAGGAAAGATTGATACAGGATATCAGAAAATGTCCAAGAACCACACTAGGAGTTTAAGGTCACTAAGTTTAATAATGGTTCTAAGATAATGCTGAGTTTCCTTATTCATTCATTTATTTATTCATTCATTGATTCATTTTACAAATATTTATTGGACACCCACTATTTGCTAGGTCCTGTGATACACACTATGCCTACAGTGATAAACAAGACAGATAATGTTCCTCCCTTCATAGACTCTAGAATTAACTGTGGAAAAGAAAGAATTAAAATTATATTTAGAATAAAGTATGAGAATAGAGAAAATAAATAACTCATTTATCTATTCAATAAATATGAAGTTCACAGCAAGGGGACCTAATTTAATTTAGGGACATAGGGAAAGTGTACCCAAAAGTAAAGTTTGATAATCTGAAAGATAAATAGGAATTTCTGAATTGCAAGAATAGGATGGTAGAGAGAAAGGAGTAGGATTTGAAAAGCCAAGGAAGTGAAGTGTGTTCCAGACACAGTAAATAGCATTGCCCAATAGTTGAGAGATTTGTAGTTTTCAAGAACTAAAAGATTACCATATTTAAGACATAGATTGAATCAAAGACAGTTGGAAAGGATAAAATTAGAGAAGTCAAAATTCAAATCCTAGATTTACTTTTTATCCATTCAATGAATTTTTTTTTAATTCAACAAATACCTTATGTTAAAAAAAAAGGTTAATAAGCAGAAGAATAGGATGATGAATTTTACTTAAATGCCACTTTATATTATTGTTTACTTATTTCACTTGAACTTCACTATAAGCCTATTGTTAGATAAAGTAGATATTATTGCATCTCTCCTTTTTCCCAATATATTATCAAAAAAGGATTGAAAAAAGATTATAGTGAACACTGATATGATAGGCAAAATAATGACAAAAGAAAGATTCCCATGCTCTAAGCCCCAGAACCTGTGAATATGCTATGTTATATGGCAAGAAAACTTTACAAGCAGAATTAAGGACTTTAATATAGGGAAGTTATGCTTATAGGGAGATTACTCTGGATTATCCTGATAAGTCCAATGTAATCACATGGGCCATTAAAAATGAAAGAGGAAGGAAGGTAGAAAAGATAGATAAGATGGAAGAAGAGATAGGAGAGATCTGAACCGTGAAAGTGTTTTACTTAAAGGTAAAACCCATAGTAAAACCCTTTCTGTACCTCTGTACCTTATGATAGTAAATTTGTATTGCTTTAAACTGCTAAATTTGTGATGATTTTTTATGGCACCAATAGAAAACTAATAAATTGTGTGTACCAAAATTTATTTACTTTCACTGCTGAGTAGTATTCTATTCTATTATTTCAGTTAATTTCTCAATTCTCCTATTTTTGAACATATAAGCTATTTCTAGTTGTTTAGGTATTATAAATAAAGCTGTGATGAACACTCATTTACAAGGCGTTTGTCATCATATGCTTTCATTTTTATTGGGAAAATACCTAGGAGTAGAATTGCTAGGTCATAAGGTCAGCATATTTTTAGTTTTATAAAAAACTGTCAAAGTTTTTTTCAAGTAATTGAACCACTTTATATCGCTAACAATGGGTGAGGTCCACTTTCTCTATGTTGTTGTCAACACTTGGTCTTACTCTTTTTGATTTTAGACATTCAGGTGAGTATGAGTTTATATATATTCTGGATACAATCCTTTGTCAGATATACATATTGTGAATATTTCTCCCTCCCCCCACTCCTGCCTGTTGTTGCATGTTTTGTTGTTGTTGTTGTTGTTTTCTTAATGGTATCTTTCGATGATAAAAAATTTAACTCTGAAGTCTAATTTATCAATTATATTTCTGCGAGCTGTTTATCAAACCTTTATCTAAACCCAGGTTCTACCTATAAAAGTTCTAGGGTTTTAGTATTTATATTCAAGTGTATAAAGTATTTCAAATTAACTTTTGTGTATGTTGTGAGATTCATTTTTTCTCTACATAGAATTCAATTATTCTAGAACCATTTGATGAAAAGACTTTTCTTTCCCCCTTTGCTCAGGTTCATTATGAAAAATCAAATGTCATATAATTGTAAGTGCATTTCTGGGCTAGGTATTTACTCTATTACTTTACTTTTTAAACTTTATGCCAGTATCACACTATCATGATTATTTTGGCTTTTTAAAATAAATCTTGAAATCAGGCAGTGTTTATTCTACAATTTTGTTCTCTTTCAAAAATTTCCTTGTAAGGAGTTCATTTGCTTCTGCACTTTGATATATTATATTTTTATTATCATTCAGTTGAGAATTTTTATAATATATCATTTTACTTCTTTTGTCCATGAGTTATTTAGAAGTGTTTTGTTTAATATCCAAATGCTTAGGATTTTAAAGATATTTTTCTTTATTGATTCCCAGCTTAATTCCATTGTGGTCAGAAAATATTCTCTATATTTTTTCAAATTGTTAAAATTTAAATACATTTGTTTTATAGCTCAGTATGAAGTATATCTTTGTGAATGTACCATGTACAATTGAAAAGAAAGTGCATTCTATAGTTGTAGGGGTATAAGTTTCTATTAATGCCAACAAGAAAATTGCTATTTTTTATTTGGATCATTTTTTCTCCTCAGCCTGAAGAACTTCTTTAGTATTTCTTATAGTGTAGGTTTTAGCTTTCTTTTATCCAAAATATCTATTTTTTCTTCCTTTTCAAGAAATCTTTTTGCTACATGTAAAGTTTGGGGTTGATGGTTTTTCTTTCAGCATTTTAAAAGCATTACCTTGTTGTCTTCTGACTTCCGCAGCTTCTGATCAGACACTGACCCTTAATTGATTTGTTTTTCCTCTTCATGTAATATTTAATCTTTCTTTTAACATTTTTAAGAATTACTCTTCATCTTTGCTTTTTAATGGTTGACTATGATATGCCTACTTATGACTTTTTTGTGTGCATTTTGCTTAGCGGTCATTGTGTATCTTGAAATAGTAAATTTAAGTCTTGAATTAAATTTTGGAAATATTTAGCCATTATTTTCTAAAATATTTTCTTGCCCCATTCTATCTCTCCTCTCCTTCTAGGACTCTAATTATACATATGTTAGAAACTTTGATGTTATATAACAGTTCCTTGAAGTTCTATTTTTTATATGTATTTATTCTCAGTGTTCTTCATGTGCATGATTTCTATTGATCTAGCTTAACATTAGCTGAAACTTTCCCCTGTCATCTCCATTCAGTTGAGCTTCTTTGCGTATGCTCCATGTATGTATTGTTCAGAAGTCAGCCAAAGATTACCCAGACAGAATTCAGAAATCTCTGATTTTTCCTTTGAAGGATTCCCCCACCCCAACTTCAGTCTCCACAGTTGCCCAGACTTCGTACTCTGATTACCCAAGCAAGAATGTCTGCCATTATTTTCCATTGATACTTCCAGTACCTGCATGATTTTGACTGTGTCTGCCCTCACCCTAAAATCAGTAAAAGTAGGTAACTCTAAACAGTGGTCTCCTTTTAGTGTGGGTAGTCCAAAAGAAGCTTTGTGTTTCTGCTCACTTTCCAGTGCTTTCAGACAGTTTCTTTTCCTATTTGGCCAAAATTTATGGTTCTCATCTGGAAACAAATTGGTTCATTATGATCTTATTTGTTACTGAAAGCAGAAATATTCTCTTTAAATTATTATTATTATTTTATTTTTTCTTTTGGTCATGCTGTGTGGCATGTGGGATCTTAGTTCCCCAACCAGGGATCGAACCCATGCTCCCTGCAGTGGAAGTATGGAAACTTAACCACTGGACCGCCAAGGAAGTCCCTCTTTAAATTATTAATTATTTGCTTTTAGTGGTTGATATTGGCATTATAATGTATATATTTTACTTTTCATAGCCTAATCAGAGTTCATATTGTATGACTCCCTGTAAAATGTAGAAACCTATAACTATAGAGGTCTATGTATTGTGCCCTAAATCCCTAATTCTTTATTTGTCACAGATATTAAATCTACATACTTTATAACCTTAGAAGGCAATTTACTTAATGAAAAACATAAAATTTTAATATATCTAATAATTTAATAATATTATAAGGAAAAGTAGTCTTTTATACTTACAAAAATTTAATTTTTTATTTCTTCCTATTGCTCCCCTTCAGTCTGATGAATGTACTTTTGCTTTCCTTTGTAAAGCAGATATGTTCACAACAACTTTTCCTTCTTAAATAGTATTTTTGCTACATACAGAACTTTGTGTAAACTGTTTTTTTGTTTTGTTTTGTTTTTTTCTCTTTTTAATTTCACCATGTTAAAGATATTGGTGCTCTCTGTTCTATTGTCTTCTGACCTTCATAGTTTCTAATGAGAAGTCAACCAAAAAAGTGATGCATAGGTCCTTCTACATGAACTGTGCTCTTTTTCCCTGGCTGCTTTCCAGCTTTTTTATTTTAAATCTATGCCTTTGATCAGTCAGACTACGATGTTACTAAGTAAAGTTCTCAAGTGTATTTTGCTTGGGATTTGTTGCATCTTGATTCTGTGAATATGTCTTTCATTAAAATGAGAAGTTTTCTACTTGTATTCCCTAAAATATGTTCTACCACATTCTCTGCCTCCCCTCTTCTGGAATGACAGATAAGATATATTAGGCATTTTGATATTGTTCCACAGGTCTTTAAAACTCTCCTTTCCAGTCCCCACAATAATTTTCCACTTTCTTCTTCAGATTAAGTAATTTCTATTGTTCTCTCTTCATTTTAACCAACTTGTTTTTCTTTTATCTCCATTATACTTATAAGTACCTTCAGTGTTGTTTTTTTTTGGTTTTTGTTTTTTCCAAGTGTACTAATCAGCTTTTATTTTCACCAAAGTAGCTTTACAAAAGCCATCTTCAAAATGACTCTTTCTTGGACTACTTTGAGTTATTAGTTCTTTAGAGCTAAATCAACACTTGCTCTTCTTCCAAATATGTCCAATTTTTTTTTTAGATATCCTACTTTTAAATTCTGGAATTTCCATTCAGTTCTTTTTTTATAGTTTCTATTTCTTTCCTTGGATTTTCTATCATATAATTCATTGCTAATGTATATTTTTAAATTATTGAACACAGTTGCAATGGTTACTTTAGAAATTCTTATTTCCTAATTCAAATATGTGTGATCTTGTGGGTGGTCTCAGTTATTTGTGTTTTTACTTGAGACTCAGTCATTTTGTCCTAGTTCTGTTCATGATGAGTAATTTGAATTGTACCCCAGTCATTGTGAATGTAATGTTGTATAAACTCTGATTTCTGTTGCAGACTCTAGTTTCTGTTATATTCATTTAAAGCTTTTTTGTGTTTTCATTTTAGCAGGCAATTAAATTGGTTGGGCTCAAATTCAAATTTTGTGACATGGATAGCCATTCCAATCTGAGTTCAGATACAGTGACTTGGCCAGGATGTTTTGAGTTAATTTCTTGCATGCATAGTTCAGAGTATAGCCAGAGATTTGGGGAGAATTTGTACACAGAGTTTGCCTCTCTGTCTCTCTCTTTTCTGAATTTTTTTCTCACTCTCTAGTGCTTGCCTTAAACTCTGGTCTCTATTTCTTCAGTCCAGAAAGACTGTTAGATTTCTATTAGAGTTCTAGCTGCTCAGCTGCTCAGCACAGCACTGACTCTGGCCAGCTGTCAGGCTATAGCCTGTAAAAACAGGAAAATTATCCCAGATAGGCCACTTCTTCAAAAATGTTTCTTCTTTGCTTTAGTTCACTTCCCACTGTCTCCATATTATTATAATATATGTATGTCACATATATATTATTTTTTCTTATATCTTATACTGGTTTTCTATGTGAAATTAGGGTCTAGTAGAAGTTACATTGTTGTATTGAAAACCTATCCTCTCCTTTTTTACAGGTTAGAAAATGTATATTCATAGAGGTTAAGCAACTTGTTCTAGTTGCTGGTTAGTAAGTGGTAGAGTAAGGACTTGAAACCAAAGCTTCTGAGCTTAAAACCTATAAGACCTTTCCATTGTGTCAATCTTCATATTGTTTCTGTCCTCCTGCTACAGGTGAGTAGCAATGAAAGAGTGGATACTAGAATTCCAGAGGGAAACTTCTCCTGAGTCAGGTAGGAGTAAGGGGATAAGCTAGGTACTAATAATGCCAAACTAAGTTATCCAGAGGGCCAGAGGGATGGAGAGGAAAAGGCAAGTTATACCTATTCTGCTTGGCACTCCTAGGAGCTTCCTATCTGCTCCCTTCCTTCCACATCACTACATATGGACATTTGATTCTGCTCACGATAATTTGCACTGGGGTTTATGGGTTTGGCAGTCACAATCTTCCTTGGTTGCTGAAATAAAGCTGTAAATATATCTATCAGGGGCTTCCCTGGTGGCACAGTGGTTAATCCTCCTTCCAATGCAGGAGACATGGGTTCGAGCCCTGGTCCAGGAAGATCCCACATGCCATGGAGCAACTAAGCCCGTGTGCCACAACTACTGAGCCCGTGTGCCACAACTACTGAAGCCCATGTGCCTAAAGCCCATGCTATGCCAAAAGAGAAGCCACTGTAATGAGAAGACTGTACACCACAACAAAGAGTAGCCCCCACTCGCTGCAATTAGAGAAAGCCTGCATGCAGCAGCAAAGAACCAAGGCAGCCAAAAATAAATATAATAAATAAATAAATTTATTTAAAATATATATATATATATCAGGAGTTGTGTTTACCATGGATGGAAAGAGAAACAAAAGTTTGCTCATGAAGGAAGACTGAAGCAAACACAAAGAAAAGAAAAGGAACAAGAGAAAGACAGCATGCTGACAGAGTTGGAGTTCCTGGTTACATTATCTTCTTTAATGCCTAGTTCTATTTCTATAATTGGGCTTTCCCTGAAATACACTTACACACTTGTATCCTCATAATACACATCCCTTTGGCTTAAACTCGTTTCCTCTGGATTTGATTGCAACCAGGCTTTATAACTAATACATGATTTTTTTTTTCTAACTAAGCTGTCAGTTCCAGTGCAAGTAAACGTGATATTTTAGTTTCTTCACAGTGTCTGGCACATAGTAGATAGTCAGTGAATTTGTGTTTTATCACATAAAATTGAATTGTGAATTGATTACTTTTTACAACATCTACCCACTGTATTTAAAAGGAAAACTCCAAGATGGAAGATTTATTTTGACTTTTATTTATTTCCTTTTTATACAGCAGTTTATTATTAGTTATCTATTTTATACATATAAGTGTATATATATATCAATCCCAAACTCCCAATTCATCCCACCACCACCCCACCCCCCGGTTTCACCCCTTGGTGTCCATACATTTGTTCTCTACATCTGTCTCTATTTCCGCCTTGCAAACCAGTTCATCTGAACCATTTTTCTAGGTTCCACATATATGCATTAATATACGATATTTCTTTTTCTCTTTCTAACTTACTTCACTATGTATGACAGTCTCTAGGTCCATCCACGTTGCTACAGATGACCCAATTTTGTTCCTATTTTTTTTTTTTTTTTTTTTTGCGGTATGCGGGCCTCTCACTGTTGTGGCCTCTCCCGTTGCGGAGCACAGGCTCCGGATGCGCAGGCTCAGCGGCCATGGCTCACGGGCCCAGCCGCTCCGCGGCATATGGGATCCTCCCGGACCGGGGCACGAACCCGTATCCCCTGCATCGGCAGGCGGACTCTCAACCACTGCGCCACCAGGGAGGCCCTGTTCCTATTTTTGACTGAGTAATATTCAATTGTATATATGTACCACTACTCCTTTATCCATTCATCTGCCAATGAGCATTTAGGGTGATTCCATGACCTGGCTATTGTAAATAGTGCTGCAATGAGCATTGGGGTGCATGTGACTTTTTGAATTATGTTTTTCTCTGGACATATGCCCAGTAGTGGGATTGCTGGGTCATATGGTAATTCTATTTTTAGCTTCTTCAGGAACCTCCATACTGTTCTCCATAGTGGCTATATCAAATTATATTCCCACCAACAGTGTAAGAGGGTTCCTTTTCTCCACACCCGCTCCAGCATTTGTAGGTAGATTTTCTGATGATGCCCATTCTAACTGGTGTGAGGTGATACCTCATTGTAGTTTTGATTTACATTTCTCTAATGATTAGTGATGTTGAGAATTATTTCATGTGTTCGTTGGAAATCTGTATATCTTCTTTGGAGAAATGACTATTTAGCTCTTCTGCCCATTTTTTCATTGTTTGTTTGTTTTTTTAATATTGAGCTGCTTGAGCTGTTTATATATTTTGGAGGTTAATCCTTTGTCCGTTGATTCTTTGCAAACATTTTCTCCCATTCTGAGGGTTATCTTTTCATCTTGTTTATAGTTTCCTTTGTTGTGCAAAAGCTTTTAAGTTTCATTAGGTTCCATATGTTTATTTTTGTTTTTAATTCCATTACTCTAGGAGGTGGGTCAAAAAAGATCTTTCTGTGATTTATGTCAAAGACTGTTCTTCCTATGTTTTCTTCTAAGAATTTTATAGTGTCTGGTCTTACATTTAGGTCTGTAATCCATTTTGAGTTTAGTTTTGTATTTGATGCTAGAAAGTGTTCTAATTTCATTCTTTTACATGTAGCTGTCCAGTTTTCCCAGCACCATTACCAAAGAGACTGTATTTTCTCCCTTGTATATCCTTGCATTCTTTCTCATAGATTAGTTGACCATAGGTGCATGCATTTATCTCTGGGCTTTCTATCCTGTTCCATTGATCTATATTTCTGTTTTTGTGCCAGTACCATATTGTCTTGATTATTTCAGCTTTGTAGTATAGTCTGAAGTCAGGGAGCCTGATTCCTCCAGTTCCATTTTTTTTCCCCTCATGATTGTTTTGGCTATTCGGGGTCTTTTTTGTCTCCATACAAATTTTAAGATTTTTTGTTCTAGTTCTGTAAAAAATTCCATTGGTAATTTGATAGGGGTTGCATTGAATCTGTAGATTGCTTTGGGTAGTATAGTGATTTTCACAATATGGATTCTTCCAATCCAAGAATATGGTATATCTCTCCATCTGTTTGTGTCATCTTTGATTTCTTTCATCAGTGTCTTATAGTTTTCTGAATTCAGGTCTTTTACCTCCTTAGGTAGGTTTCTTCCTAGGTATGTTATTCTTTTTGTTGCAGTGGTCATTATTAGTGTATAGGAATGCAAGAAATTCCTGTGCATTAATTCTGTATCCTGCAACTTTACCAAATTCATTGATTAGCTATAGTAGTTTTCTGGTGGCATCTTTAGGATTATCTCTATATAGTATCATGTCATCTGCAAAGAGTGACAGTTTTAATTCTTCTTTTCCAGTTTTTATTCCTTTTATTTCTTTTTCTTTTCTGATTGCCATAGCAAAGACATCCAAGACTATGGTGAATAATAGTGGCAAGAGCAGACATCCTTGTCTTGTTCCTCATCTCAGAGGAAATTCTTTCATTTTTTCACCATTGAGAATGATGTTTGCAGTGGACTTGTCATATATGGCCTTTATTATGTTGAGGTAGATTCCCTCTATGCTAACTTTCTGGAGAGTTTTTTTTTTTTTAATCATAAATAGGTGTTGAATTTTGTCAAAAACTTTTCTGAATCTACTGAGATGATCATATGTTTTTTATTCTTCAATTTGTTAATATGGTGTATCACACTGATTGATTTGCCTCTATTGAATTACCATTGAATCCCTGGGATAAATCCCACTTGATCATGGTGTATGATCCTTTTAATGTGTTGTTGGATTCTGTTTGCTAGTATTTTGTTGAGGACTTTTGCATGTATATTCATCAGTGATATTGGTCTGTAATTTTCTTTTTTTGTAGTATCTTTGTCTGGTTTTGGTATCAGCATGATGGTGACCTCGTAGAATTAGTTTGAGAGTGTCATTTCCCCTGCAAATTTTTGGAAGAGTTTGAGAAGGATCAGTGTTAGCTCTTCTCTAAATGTTTGATAGAATTCACCTGTGGAGCCATCTGGTCCTGGACTTCTGTCTGTTGGAAGAATTTTCATCACAGTTTCAATTTCATTACTTGTGGTTTGTACATTCATATTTCTATTTCTTCCTGGTTAAGTCTTGGAAGGTTATACCTTTCTAGGAACTTGTCTGTTTCTTCCAGGTTTTCCATTTTATTAGCACAGAGTAGCTTGTAATAGTCTCTTACAATGCTTTCTATTTCTGCAGTGTCCGTTGTAAGTCTCCTTTTTCATTTCTAATTTTACTGATTTGAGTCCTCTCTCTCTTTTTCTGGAGGAGGCTGGCTAAAGTTTTATCAATTTTGTTTATCTTCTCATAGAACCAGCTTTTAGTTTTATTGAATTTTGCTATTGTTTTCTTTGTTTCTATTTCATTTATTTTTGCTCTGACGTTTATGGTATCTTTCCTTCTAGTAACTTTGGGTTTTGTTTGTTCTTCTTTCTCCAGTTCCTTTAAGTGTAAGGTTAGATGGTTCTTTTGAGATTTTTCTTGTTTCTTGAGGTAGGAATCTTGCTATAAACTTCCCTCTTAGAACTGCTTTTGTTGCATCCAATAGGTTTTGGATTGCCGTGTTTTCATTCTCATTTGTCTCTATGTATTTTTTTATTTCCTCTTTGATTTCTTCAGTTATCTCTTGGTTATTTAGTAACATACTTTTTAGCCTCCACAAGTTTGTGTTTTTTTATGTTTTTTTTTCCCTGTAGTTGATTTCTAATCTCTCAATGGTGTGGTCGGAATAGATGTTTGATATGATTTCAATTTTCTTAAATTTACTGAGGCTTGATTTTTGACCCAAGATGTAATTTATCCTGGAGAATTTCTCTGTGCACTTGAGAAGAAAGTGTAACCTGCTATTTTTGGATGGAATGTCCTATAAATATCAATAAAATCTATCTGGTCTATTGCATCATTTAAAGCTTGTGGGCAGAAGACCTAAATAGACATTTCTCCAAAGTAGATATACAGGTAGCCAACAAACACATGAAGGGATGCTCAACATCACTAACCATTAGAGAAATGCAAATCAAAACTACAATGAGGTATCACCTCACACCAGTCAGAATGGCCATTATCAAAAAATCTACAAACAATAAATGCTGGAGAGGGTGTGGAGAAAAGGGAACCCTCTTGCACTGTTGGTGGGAATATGAATTGATAGAACCACTATGGAGAACAGTATGGAGGTTCCTTAAAAAACTAAAAATAGAACTACCTTACAACCCAGCAATCCCTGTACTGGGCATATAGCCTGAGAAAACTATAATTCAAAAAGAGTCATTTACCACAGTGTTCATTACAGCTCTATTTACAATAGCCAGGACATGAAAGCAACCTAAGTGTCCATCAACAGATGAATGGATAAAGATGATGTGGCACATATATACAATGGAATATTACTCAGCCATAAAAAGAAATGAAATTGAGTTATTTGTAGTGAGGTGGATGGACCTAGAGACTGTTATACAGAGTGAAGTAAGTGAAAGAGAGAAAAATAAATACCATATGCGAACACGTATATACGGAATGTAAAAAAAAAAATGGTTCTGAAGAACCTAGGGGCAGGAAGGAATAAAGACGCAGATGTAGAGAATGGACTTGATGACACAGGGAGGGGGAAGGGTAAACAGGGGTGAAGTGAGAGTGGCATGGACTTACATATGCTACCAAATGTAAAATAGATAGCTAGTGGGAAGAAGCTGCATAGCACAGGGAGATCAGCTCATGCTTTGTTATCACCTATAGTGGTGGGAGAGGGAGGGTTGGAGGGAGACATAAGAGGGAGGAGATATGGGGATATATTTATATGTATAACTGATTCACTTTGTTATAAAGCAGAAAATAACACACTATTGTAAAGTAATTATACTCCAATAAAGATGTTAAAATAATAAAATAAAATAAAGCTTGTGTTTCCTTATTAATTTTCTTTCTGGATGATCTGTCCATTGGTGTATGTAAGGTGTTAAATTCCCCCACTATTATTTTGTTACTGGTGATTTCTTCTTTTATAGCTGTTAACATTTGACTGTAATGAGGTGCTCCTATGTTTTATGCATATATATTTATAATTGTTATATCATCTTCTTGGATTGATCCCTAGATCATTATGTAGTGCCCTTCTTTGTCTCTTGTAACATTCTTTATTTTAAAGTCTATTTTATGTGTGATATGTGTATCACCACTACAGCTTTCTTTTGATTTCCATTTTCATGGAATATCTGTTTCCATCCCCTCACTTTCAGTCCATATGTGCCCTTAGCTCTGAAGTGGGTTTCTTGTAGACAGCATATATATGGGACTTGTTTTTGTATCCATTCAGCAATCCTGTTTCTTTTGGCTGAAGCATTTAGTCCATTCACATTTAAGGTAAGTATCAATATGTATGTTCCTATTACCATTTTCTTAATTGTTTTGGGTTTGTTTTTGTAGGTACTTTTCTTCTCTTGTGTTTCCCACTTAGAGAAGTTCCTTTAACATTTGTTGTAGAGCTGGTTTGGTGGTGCTGAATTCTCTTCACTTTTGCTTGTATGTAAAGATTTTGCTTACTCCATCAAATCTGAATGAGATCCTTGCTGGGTAGAGTAATCTTGGTTGTAGTATTTTCCATTTCATCACTTTAAATATATTATGCCACTCCCTTCTGACTTGTAGAGTTTCTGCTGAGAAATCAGCTGTTAACCTTATGGGAGTTCCTTTGTATGTTTTTTTGTCATTTTTCCCTTGTTCCTTTTCATAATTTTTCTTTGTCTTTAATTTTTGTCAATTTGATTACTATGTGTCTTGATATGTCTCTCCATGGATTTCTCCTGCCTGGGACTCTCTGCCCTTCCTGGACTTGGGAGGTTACTTCCTTTCCCATGTTAGGGAATTTTTTGGCTATAATCTCTTCAAATATTTTCTCTAGTCCTTTCTCTTTCTCTTCTCCTTCTGGGACCCCTATAATGTGAATGTTGTTGTGTTTAATGTTGTCCCAGAGTTCTCTTAGGCTGTCTTCATGTGTTTTCATTCTTTTTTCTTTATTCTGTTTTGCTGTAGTGAATTGCACCATTCTGTCTTCCAGGTCACTTATCCGTTCTTCTGCCTCAGTTATTCTGCTATTCATTCCTTGTAGTGTATTTTTCATTTCTCTTATTGTATTGTTCATCTTAGTTTGTTCTTTAATTCTTCTAGGTGTTTGTTCTTTAATTCTTCTAGGCCTTTGTTTAACATTTCTTGCATCTTCTCAATCTTTTCCTCCATTCTTTTCCCAATGTCCTGTATCATCTTCAGTATTATTATTCTGAATTCTTTTTCTGGAAGATTGCTTAGCTCCACTTCATTTAGTTGTTTTTCTGGGGTTTTATCTTGTTCCTTCATATGGTACATAGTCCTCTGCCTTTTCATTTTGTCTATCTTTCTGTGAATGTGGTTTTCATTCCACAGGCTGCAGAACTGTAGTTCTTCTTGCTTCTGCTGTCTGCTCTCTGGTGGATGAGGCTAAGAGGCTTGTGGAAACTTCCTGATGGGAGGGACTGGTGGTGTGATAGAACTGTGTGTTGCTCTGGTTTGCAGAGCTCAGTAAAACTTTAATCTGCCTGTCTGCTGATGGGTTGGACTGAGTTCCCTCCCTGTTTGTTGTTTGGCCTGAGGTAACCCAGCACTGGAGGCTATAGGTTCTTTGGTGGGGCTAATGGCAGACTCTGGGAAGGCTCATACCAAGGAGTACTTCCCAGAACTTCTGCTTCCAGTGTCCTTGTCCCTGCGGTGAGCCACAGCCTCATCCCCCCCCCAACAGGAGACCCTCCAACACTAGCAGGTAAGTTTGGTTCAATTTCCTATGGGGTCACTGCTCCTTCCCCCTGGGTCCTGATGCACACAATACTTTGTGTGTGCCCTCCCATAATGGAGTCTCTTTTTCTCCCAGGCTTGTCAAATTCCTGCAGTCAAATCCTGCTAGTCTTCAAAGTCTGATTCTCTAGGAATTCCTCCTCCCATTGCCAGACCCCCAGTTTGGGAAGCCTGACATGGGTCTCAGAACCTTCACTGCAGAGGGTGGGCTTCTGTGCTATAATTGTTCTCCAGTTTGTGAGTCACCCACCCAGAGGTGATGGAATTTGATTTTATTGTGATTGTGCCCCTCCTACCATATCATTGTGGTTTCTCCTTTGTCTTTGGATGTGGGATATCTTTTTTGGCGAGTTCCAGTGTCTTCCTGTCAATTTGTTCAGCCGTTAGTTGTGATTCCAGTGCTCTTGCAAGAGGGAGTGAGCACATGTCCTTCTACTTTGCCATCTTGAACCAATCTCCAAGAATTATTTTTTTAACTTAATAAAACTTTGCACTATACCTAGGTACTAGAAAAGTATCTGATGTATAATAATCTTACATTAATTTTGCTAATGAAGGAATGAATGAGGTAGACTTGGAAAAATGAAAAAGAAAAAAAAAGATTTAACCTTAATACTTGGGCTTTAATGAAATGAAGCCCTAGAATTTAACTAATATAAATGCACAAAATTGTGAAGATATATGTATTTCCAGTAGTTTCCATCAAAGCCTTTTTCATACACCATAATCAAGACTTAGTTAATTAAATTATCATATGGAATACCATATATCCAGGCAAAATGATGTTATAGAAGAATATTTGTCAATGTTAAAAAATTTTCCATCAAAACAAAATTACAAATGTTACAAATAGTATGTTCCCATATTTTAAATAAAATTATATAATATGGATGGAAGAAACACATTAACATTTCTATTACAGTATGTATAATAGTGAACTTACAAGTATGTTTTTCTTTCTGTTTTCTAAGACTTTTATGTTAAGCTGAATTTTTTTTAATTAGCAAAATTAAATATTTCAAAATCCAGTGAGGTTTTTTAATGTAGATTGGGTCCACATTGTTAATTAGTAGTCTGTCCTATGGCAGCATATCTATTATCTAGCTTAAGTAGGGATTCTGACTAATAAAGGGTTACTACCAGTGGTGTGCTAGAAAAGATTTAATGACCAGCTCTTTGTGGAAAAATAATCTGATTTGTGGTGTTTGTTGGTGTGAATACTCCAGCCATGGCTAATTTCCAGCTGCCAACAGGACATCACAAAATGAATAGGTGAGAAGAGATGTACACAGTCAGCTCTCATGTGATGAGCAGGCTCTGGCACACTGTTGCTTACTACATAGATCATGCCAAGAATGCTAATTTTCAAATTAGTATTTACCATGGATTGGCAAACTGTTTCATAAAATGTCCAGATAGTCAATATTTTAGGCTCCGCACTGCACATGGTCTCTGTCACAACCACTCAACTCTGACATAGTAATGCAAAAGCAGGTATAGACAATATATGAATGAATGGATGTAGATGTGCTCCAATATTTTTTTACAAAAGCAGGTGGCAGCCTGGATTTGGCCAATGAGCCATAGTTTGCTCACCCTATATAGACCATAAAACACATGTAAAACCAAAAATGAATTCAACACAAGATAATCTTTCTTTAGAAATCAAAAACCCGTTGAGATATTGCTGTACCTCATATACAGGGCCATGGACATCTGTTATTACTGTACTGTCAATGTGTGGAAGTGTAAGTTAAAGGGGGTTTAAGCCAATAAAATGCAGGCTAATAAAATGTTTACTCAATTATATCATTTAGGGAACTGAAGTGTGTTTCTATCAGATATATTGATTCTGTCACACTACAAGATGTGAAAAGCCTGGGAAAAATGTGAAAGGCTGTTAAAATCTCCAGAGGTCAGGCTCATGTTGAATCTATCTGCATTCTTATTTACATGATATTTGAACTATTTATCATAAATATGTAATTCTTAGTGAGCATGTACATGGGTCTCTCTTGCTAAGTTCTCCCTCCACCGTCCCCCTCCAACAAAAGCCAACTTCAGCACTATGTGATTAGTCTGCCTCACTGGTGGCCATCTCAATTATCAATTGTTACAGATGGCATTGTGTCAGAAGTGCTGTGGAATTCCATGCACTTTAAGGAATCTGGTCCCAGCAAAGCATCTCTGAAAAAGCCAAGCACAAGACCAGTTGAACTAGGGCTCTATTCATTTTCAACTCATTGCTTTTCCCCAAAGTTTCAATTCTCTTGCAGTTTAGTCCTAGAACTCCTAGGTGGAGAAGTTTGAGTTCAATAGTGTTCCCCATTTTACTTCAATGCCATACTTATTTATTAAGAACTTGGTAAGAGACAAAAGGACCATGATGTAAATGCTCTAATGTGCTCAGTGACTGTTAAAAAGCACTTAACATTCCACTTTCACCATGTAAGTATTGGATGAACAACTCAGTCATCAATTCAGTGACGGTTGCCGTGCCCCTTCATTATGTGCAATGTTGACTTGATAACAGTGAAACCATATACATCCGCAAGAAGGCTCAGCCCTCACTCCTCCTTTGGTACACACAGCTGAGCCTTAATGATTTCCCAAGAACCTATGTTTGGGGCAAAATCCTCTGTGAATCATGATAGGACTTGATATTCCAGCAACACCACTTTATTAAGGAACTTGCACTTTACTTCTGTTTATCTTCTTAATCACTGGAGCCCCTCAGTGTAGCCTGTAGGGAGCCAATCTCCTTCAAATTTGAGAAAGCTGAGTCTTCAGAAAGGGGAAAAAGACTTGCCAAGAATTGTTATGTCATTCATTAGGAAGAATGAGATTAGAATTTAGGTTGCTGTAGGAAACACAGCTAGAAACATTTTCCCTGAGATATACCCTGAAATCTTCAAAGGCATTTAACCTCAGGGCCAAAACCCTGATTGTCTCATTAATGTTAGCAATTCCCCTCAGGGACCTTCTTTTTCATTTGTGCTTTGACCTGCAGGCCTGAGAGTGGGTGGCCATAAATCCTGTGAGGAAAAGTTTATCTAGCAGAGGGAGATACCTCTTTTCCCTGAGATAGAACAGAGTTGGGTCATGGAGAGGTCTCAGAGTGCCCTTAAGGCCCTCCCTAGGTAAAGGATAAAAGTGTCCTGGAATTTAGCATGTAATTTTTTTGAAATCTCTGAGAGTTGAGTTTGGAAGGGCACCATCATGTTTTGATTTGTAAACGTTAAAAAAAAATTCAGGTGACTTGAAATTCAGAGCTAAATTCAGGTTTGTCTCATTTTATATAGTTAAGTATGACAGTCCAAAACTGCATACAAATCAGTTTGATGATGTTGGAATTATAGACTGTTTAATCTGAGCCATTCCCTGGGATTAACAGCTTCATCTAGGAGGACTGAGTCATGGAGCTTCAAGTTTTAATGCCCACTTTCACTAGACCAGCTTTACTTAAACATTTTAAGTATTAGAACTTGGTATAAGATTTTGTTAGGATAAAGTTTTGGGCTAGAAATTGATTTACAGTACCTTTCTCCTATGAAAAACAAGAAACAGAAATAAAGAAATGTGAAGTGACTTTCTCAAAGACCACCCAAACAGTCATTAGCAGAAGTATTGAGAGTTCCCTCCATAACAGCATTCTGGAGGGATTTTGTAAGCAGAGAGGTCAGGGATTCCCTTGAGAAAGAGAACGAGGAATGACTTTCTGGACAAAAGAGAACCAATTTTGGCCTAAGCCATTTTGTGATCTAAGCCTGGCTGCAATTCTTGTCCTTGAACATGTCTCAGTAATTAATAATCTTAAGGGACAGAATGCAGAAACAAGGGAGAAGCAGTCAAGAAACAATAATGCAGCTTGGAGTGGGGTCCTTATTCCTCACAGGATATACATAATAATATATCTTTGAGTTCTGCAGGAACCAAGGCTCCCACCCAGGTGTAGGATGGAATGATGATGTTGACCCTCCTGACTTCAATCAACTAAAGCTTGGACTCTGTCTACCTTTACCCCCATTCTAAGCTGAATTCTACTCTGCTCAAGTCCTCTCATGGATATGCATGTACCGTTAGCTTAAAACTTCCCCAATTTTACTGTTCAGGGAGACATCGCTTTGGGAAAGATGCCTTGGTGTTCTCTTTACTTGCTGCAAGCAGTAATAAATCCTTCCTTTGCCCAGTCTTTGGCTTGGTTGTGTCTATTGGCTCAACATACACCAAGAGGCAAACCCAGTTTTCAGGTAACAGTGTCAGTGTTATTTCAGAGGTGCTTCATAAATCCATAGCTCCTAAAGCTGAAAAGGAACTCAAGAGTTTATGATATTCTTCCAGGAAGACAATTAATTCTAATCTCACTGTAGAGATAAAAGCCTAGACACTTAAGTGTTTTGTCCTTATTCATACAAATAATTAGTGATAGGGTGACAAAGGCTCAAGTATAGCACTTCAAGTAGAGAGCTCTGCTCTCTACTCCCACCCCTGACCTCTTCTTGTCTGACCCTTCATTGATCAGTGACTTCTAACTCTTTAGCTTCCAGTTTCTCTGATCTTTAATTTAGAAACAAAGCTCTGGAAATCTAACATTTAAGGCTTTCTAAAAGCAAGTTATGTTCCCTTGAGGAGAGCACTGAAAAACATGTTTTCTTCACTGCACTTTGCAGACAGGTAGATTCAGACACAAAATGTTGGGTTGGATCCTGGACATGTGTCAGAGATGTATTTGATCTCTTAAGAACACTCTATTGTTAAATAAGACAAGGCACGTGGTCTTTGGAAAAGTCAACTTTAAGTGTGATATGAGAACAGTGTATTTATTTATTTTTTATTTATTTATTTATTTATTTATTTATTTATTGCGGTACACGGGCCTCTCACTGTTGTGGTCTCTCCCGTTGCAGAGCACAGGCTCCGGACACGCAGGCTCAGCAGCCATGGCTCACGGGCCCAGCCACTCTGCAGCATGTGGGATCTTCCCAGACCGGGGCACGAACCCGTGTCCCCTGCATCGGCAGGCGGACTCTCAACCACTGCGCCACCAGGGAAGCCCTGTATTTTTTTAAATTGGATCATACTTGACCCATACCAAAATTTCATTTGCATTTTATAAACACTTCTCCATCTTTCCAAAATTATTACTCTCTGCCCACCCCTGTAATAAACCCATATGATAATTTTAACTAGCTGTCTCTAAACTGTTCTATTGTCTTTAGTACAATGGCACTGATATGTATATGTCAGAAGTAATGGGATGGTCACTTAATCCCTTGAATAATGGTGATTGTTTATGTGAGCACACTGACAACAGGCATCTATACCTATATGAACTATGTCTGTAGACGATGCATTTGTTAAAGGAGAAGAACATTCAGATATCTCCCCTTGGCCTATCTAAGGTATCATTCCTGAGGCTGGGAAAATAAGAAGAGGTAACTACTGCCCTTAGTGCACTTGACACTGCTACTTGAAGATATCCCTCTGGTCAGGAGCAGTATCCTAACTTGGCAGCAGCAAGGTACCAACACCACGATAAGACATATAATGTGGTTTATCATGATTATAAAAGTTTTTCATTTGTGTAGCTCTTCACATTGTTCTGTAAAATCGGAGGGAACTCCTTCTATTTCTCCAACCTCATTCTTTACTCATGTGTTCCAGTTTGTTAGTGTTCCCTTAAAAATAAGTGCCTACAAGGTAATTCATTACAATATTATTATAATAGCTGGAGGAGTGAAAACAATTTAAACCAGTAAGAAAACAGTAATAGGAACTACTGTTTATCCATGTAATGGAACAATACTGTTCAGTTGGAAAAAAGTGACAAATATCTCCATTCACTTTCAATTTGTGTATGTATGTACGTATGTATGTATGTATGTATTTACATATATAAATGTGGACTCATGGTTTTCTATATTATTCGACATATATCTGTTACTATTATTTTCATGCTCAAATTGTCCCAAATCTGGCTAGTAGAGACCCTATCAAACTGGTTTCTATGTCCTTTTGACATTTTCCCAATTATGCTTTGAGTATTATCTTGCTTTCCCATTCAGTCTTCACCTAATTCTTTTCCTGACACAGTCACAGAATTAGCCATTCCTCCCACTCTTCCAAAATTTCTGTTTTTTTTAATAAAAACCTTTTGTGCTGAGAAATTTCAAATATACCCAGAGTAGAAAGAATTGTATAACGACATGCATTACCCATTCCACAACTTCAACACTTATCCTTGGCTCTTTTTAGTTAAGAATGCCATTTAGAAACCAAGATCTTGAAGCTAGGTGTTCTCATTGTTGTTGGTGTGTCACTATAACCAAGCCCTCCCAGTGGACAATGCTAGGGAATGTGTGTAATGGGTTGAATAGTCTCCTCCCAAAACTCATGTCCACTCAGAACCTCAGACTGTGACTTTTTTAGACAGAGTCTTTGCAGATGGAACTTAAGTTCAAATGAGATCTTACTGGATTAGGTGGGTCCTAAATCCAATGACTGGTGTCTTAATAAAAGAAGGGAGAGGGAGACACACAGCCACAGACACATATAGAGAAGAAGGCCATCTGAGGATGGAGACAGAGATTGTAATGATATGACTACAAGCCAAAAAATGTCAAGATTTGACATTGTCAATGATACAACTACCAGGAGGTAGAAGAGAGTGACAGAATAGATTCTCTTTCAGAGAATTCAGAAGGAACCAACCCTTCCAACACCTTAATTTTAAACTTCTGAGAAAATAAGTTTCTGTTGTTTTAAGGCACCAGGTTTCTACTAATTTGTTCAGGAGCCCTAGGAAACTAATACAATATGTATTTATGTGTATGTTTGCCGTGTGTATATATTTATATGCATATTTACATGTGTATTTTGTGTATGTAGATGATAAGTGATATATAATGGTATTTAATATATAGTGTGATATACATATATATGGTGATTATATATCTAAATATATATATATATATATATTTACATATTTATAAATACCATGAATTCACATTGAAGCTTCCAATTCCAATCCGACAAAGCGGTTAATTCTAGTTCTTTCACTCCTGATATTTGCAACTACTTTCTTGCACAGTGAGAAACTCAACTCCAATTACCTTTATACTTACATATTTGTAAGAATACTTACGTTTACTTACATATTTGATCAGTCTCTCTCTATGACCATAGATTTACAGTGAACTACATCTATTGGAATAATTGAATTGGTCATTTTCCTTTGGAATCCCCAGATAGTGAAAGAGTCCACCAAAATAGAGCTAAATAAAGTGGAGGTCAATAAGTTTTTGGTGATCAAATTTTGAGACTATTTGGAGAATGTTATTCTTAAGGTCTATTTTCATCAAATTGAGTAACTATATATATTCTTCTTCATTTTAACTATTCATCTTTACTGATATTAAATCATCTGAGTGAGAACTCATTTTATCTTCCACAGCATTGGAGATAACTCTGGTTAAATGTCTATTAAAAATTTCTGTTTTTCCAGACTTCCTGCTAACAAATCTGGAGGTAGGATAAATTTACCTAAAACAAGCTACAAACAAAAATGAATTCGAACACAGCTTGCTTTATGTATTAAGTTTCTCTTTGTTTCCTTGACTGGATTTGTAGAAGACTCAGGCATCTTTTAAAGGATGCTTGGGTAACACATTAGCATAATAAGCAAGAGTACAGAATACTGCATGCGGTTTAGCTTAATGTTTAACTTCTTGGGCTCTGAATCTAGGTCACTTATGACCAAATACTCACTAACTGCATCGTTTTGCAATATTGCTTCACTACTTTATCATTCAGTTTCCTCACCTGGAAAATGGAGATTGAAGTTTACCAACTTATAATGATAACTAATTTAATGCATATTAAGTCATTTAAAATTATGTTGACCCATGGTGAATTCCCAATGAATGTTAGCTATTCTTATTTACACACCAGTATTTCTGAATAAAATGTGTTAATTGCAGTAGTTTTATATTCTTCCAACATCCATCTTTATCATCTTATTTAACAAATAATTTTTGAGCTCCTAAGTGTGTGCTAGGCAGGGATTCTACATAAATTCAAATGTTATATGAGCAATGTCTACATTCGTTCCTTTGTGCCTGTCTGGAGGACATGAAATGAAGTGTTACAGGCAGTGGGGTTGTATTATCATGACTTGGCTCAGTGTGCAAGTCTACTTCACAAAATTCATCTTTCATAAAATCTGAATAATATTCTAAAGTAGCACCACTTCTCAACTTGACAAAGTAGTCACTTCAGTTGTTGATAACAAGGAAGAATATTGAAAAGGACCAGCAGGAAGGAAGAAGAATGAGACTGTAGTGTATTTTCAATAGTGAGAGTACTTTCTCATAGTTTGGTGCCCCAAAGTAAAGGTGAACTTCTGCCTCCCGAGATGTTCTTTTTAGAGTATGGGAAAGCACTCCTTAAAAATCTGCCCTGAGCATCCCTTCCCATTGTCCAGCTACCCTAAACATTGCCCTGCCTCCTTGATGAAGTAGTCTGACCCCTCTGACAAGAGTTCCCACAACCATCTCTTCACGCCTTGTTGCTTTAGTTTCACATGATGGATGACAGGACACACAGTCGACAGGGTTGTTGGTACCTGCTCTGTAAATGATGCTGGTATCATGCAGCCAAAGGCAAAGCGACCATCTCTCAATTCTGGCTGAGCATTTTGACTTCAGTTTTTCATGTATGGAAGCAAGTGATTTATGAGACACCAAAAAGCATAAATGGCCTTCCATTCCTTTTGAGAAGGATAGACTTCCTGTATAACCCTTGAACCATGCTTTCTTTGCAAGATAATGCAGCCCAGGAAGGAAGAGTATAACATCTCTCCCTCCACCACAAAAGCCAAAAGTGTTTGTTCTAGCCAATTTTGTGTGTCTGAAGGCCTGGTCAGTAGATGGACCATTGAAGTGATTGGATGTGCTGTGTTGGTCTAAGCTGAGTCATTCTATTTATCCTAGCTTGTCAGTAGGTGCTGCAGGTAATAATCTTGTCCCAAAACGAAATGGTTTTGAGATTGGCATGAAACTGTGCCATAATTTAGATAAGAAGAGAGTGCAAGGTAATCCTATGTTCAATGGCTTCTGCTTTAAAGCTACCCAATCTTTCCCTACGTTCCTGATAGGTGGCTTAGAGACTGAGTGCCCTCGTGAACCATCTGAGCTACAACACTCCACTTGCATGGGCCCCTGAACAAGGTGAAATTCAAAGGTGAGACTTGGGGTTGTGTTGGGGGGTAGGGTGAAAAACCATTCTGGTTTGTCCAGAATTGAGGAGTTTCCTGGGACATAGTGTTTTTAGTACTAAACTCTAGATAGTCCAAAGGGACATAGGACTTCCAGCACTAAAACCTGGACAGTCCTAGGCAAAGTGAAGCAAGCCGACCACATTATTTGGAGGTGAGAACTTGGAAGTTCTGTAGGATGGAGTGAAGAGTAGTGTGACTCAAGATTGGAGTGAAAAAGTCACTAAATTTTTTTTTAATGACTTGAATTTGAATTAGCAAGTAGCAAGGCTGACAGACTGACCATTGTACCATAGATTTAGTAGCCTTTATGTGAACCTGCCTTGAGATGGAATTGTTTCCTGAGTATAGAATGGAACTCCCTCTAGAAGTAGAAAGTGAGTTATCCCAGAAGATCATGTCAGAAGGAACTGTGTCTTATGGTTAAGCCCCCAGTATTTGGCCCCAGCTTGGGTACCTTGTAGCCACTAAATACATCTTTAGAAATTGCCAAAAACTTTGATTCTGTTTAAGCCTGTTTCCTCATGCTTTGACACTCACATATAGAGGTGTGAGACGTTTGTATTTCCTTGATTTACATTTTCTTGTGGGAAAAAATGAAAAGGTGACTGAGATTTTTAGTCATTCATTATTGTCATTAGTGAATGAGGAATACAAAACCACATAGGGTTTGAAAAATATTTCAGACACCTTTTTAGACATATAAGGCTTGCAAAACAAGGCAAATTCCAGAGACTATTTTTTCCCTATCCTTATGGAAAGGAACATTCTTTCGAAGGTTATACAGTTGATACTTTAGTGATTTATTTGGCCTGGACGCATTTAAATGTGACTTTGTAAGACATGCTAACTGCTTGAGAAGCAACTTGAGATTTAAAATAAGCTTTTAAAAGTTCTCCTGGCCTTAAGAGCAGGAAGTGACATATCACTGAAAACAAATCTGCTTTAACTCCACAAGTTTTCTTTCTGTAAAAAAAAAAAAGAAAGAAAAAAGACATTGGGGCTGCATAAGTGGATCTAAACATTAAAAATCTCTTCCTTGAGACTTAGATAGACTAAGGAGGTCTTTTAAAATAATTTTCACTGATCCCTTTTACTTACAAGTCAATAGAAACGTCCCCTGAATGGAAATACACAGATTCGAGATCCAGACTCCCTCATGTTGTTTAACAGGTCCTTAAACTAAAATTTCTAAATGAGTGACCTCATGGAAACATTATGATGCAGTAACTTAAGAACAAGTCTCTGGTACCCTGAGTTGAAGTCCCAGTTTTGCCACTAACTAGCTCTGTGACTGTGGGCAAGTGACAACGTTTTTGTGTCTCAGTTTCCTTGTCTGTAAAATGGGGATAATAGAAGTACTTTTCTCATAGGATTGTTATGAAGAATAAATGAGTATATATATATATATATACATATATTAAGTACATCAAACAGTGTCTGGTTAATATGTGCCATGGAAACTTTACTTACAAGTATAGTATAATAATACAGTACAGTATAAAAATATAAAAATCTTTTGAAGAGCCTGTGCTCTCAAACCACTAAATCAGAATCTCTAAATAAGTAAGTCTCAATCCTTGATGCATATTAGAATCACCTGGGATACTCTTTAAAAATTCACCTGTCCAGGCTTTACACCAGGCAAGGTAAATCAAGATGTCTGAGGTTGAAGCTCAGAAATCTGTACTTTAAAAAATAATTTCTGGGGTGTGATTCCAATGCACAGTGTTGAGAATGTCAGCTCTAAGCTAAAGTTTGAGAATCGTTGCTTTATAGGGGCTTTGTGTGTCATATGTCAAGATGTTGTGAGTGTGTTTAATTGTTTGATCTTATAACATTTTCATGATTCACTCATTGTTCCAAAGGTGTGAGTAGGCCTATATTATTTTGTCAAAGGCTATAATTTTCTTGATGCTAGGGTGTCCCTCTGTTGCCATTCACACTCAAGTATCTAATATAGGACCAACATATGGTGATGATGAGGGAGGCAGGAGTGGAAGAGTAATTGTTGAATTTCACCAACTGTCTTTAAGATCACAATAACATTTTCAAAGTAAAGAAGGCCAGTCAGGAGTGGTATAATTTGGATGAGGTCTACATAGGGCTCCCCGTCCACCCAAGTCATGCCATCCTAGTTTTTGTTTCTTTGTTAGACTTTGTTCTTTCCAGTCCCTGCCTTGTTCTCTCTGCCAAAGGGTCTCCCAACCAGGTCACTCTGAAGCCTTCTGTGAGTGAGAACTCATATGATCAACAGTTTGGTGAATTGTTCCGACACAAGCCTCTCTGGGTAAGAGCTTCAGATACTTTTTAATGTGCCTGTGTGATCTTCAGCTGTCTGCTTCCTTCAATTTCCTCATCCAAAATTGGGGCATAATTATCTCACTGACTCTTGTAAAGCTCCAGTAAGTTCACATATGTGAGAGTGTCATATAATATGTACAGGTCCTTGCTATTGTTTTTTTTATCAGACTACTGGACACTCCCACTCACTGCATTCTAAGGTAGTTGAGAACAGAGAAGATATGATTGTTATTTGATGGACAAACATTTTACTTACAGAGAAAGCAAATATGCCAGAGGACTTTAGGTTCGAAAATCTGGTGACCTAGTTAATATACATTCTCTATGTAAGTGGTAGAAACTGAATGCTCCATCACTAGAGCATCAGATTATCAAAACTATAACATTTCAACATAAATGCTGAGCACAGAGGAGGCCAGACATTCCCAGCATTGCTGTTCCTGCTTATTTTTCCTGAGAAGTTGTCTCAATCAGTTTAGAGCATCTTGACACAACTGTACACAGTCACTAGAGGTTTGTAATGTGGAGATAGACAGACAGAGAGACAGGAAGACTGACAGACACACAGAGAGAGACAGAGAGAGAGAAAGAAAGAAAAAAAAGAAAAAGAAAGGTTGAAAGCAAGAAATCCACACACCAATCCTGCAGTAACCTAGAAATCAAGGCATTAGCAGCCAAAAAGCTTTTCTCATGGAGGGGGAGTTAATGGATTTATATTATTTGTGGTTATCTGGATTTCAGATTGACACCATAAATATTCAAACTCTGAACTCAGCTGGAAGCAGCCACCACTGACTTTTCTGTGACCTAGCTGGAAACTTTAAATCAGCTTTCTCCTTGACTTTCAAGTGACTGACGTTCTCCAAATCCATGAGATAGCATCTCCTCAGTGTTTTATTACCTCCAGAGGACCTCAGTTCAGTATGGTCTGTAACTACAGCCTCTCCTTTGAATGCCAAGTCTGGTTAAGATTGCTAAATCATAAAGTACTCTTTACTGGAGTAGAGATGTCTCAGACTGTAGGTACAACTGAGCTTATTCTACACGATTCACTCAGTGAACCTGCATCCAGTGCAAACCCTACAATGTATTACTCATAGACCGACATGGATCTATATCCACAGCTCTCTCTGTTCAGTACATCTTGCCAGTTACTTTCTTCCTCATTTTCTTGTGTTTATTTGTCTCTGGGAGATTGATTTACAGGGCTTCTATGCAGGTATAGAAGACATTTTCTTCTCAGTGCATTGTGAGCTGCTTCCAGTTCCTATGCTCAACAACTGGCAAAAGTGAGATACTCCTCCAGAAACAGAGTTTGAATCTCTCTCTGGTTCACTTCAGAAGTGGTGCGAGGACTTTGGTGCTAGGAGTAGAGGCATAGTTCTCTTCCTCCCCCCGTGTTTCAGAGATTGGGGGAAACTTCCACTAGCAACAGGCTTCCTTTTGCCCCATGACAAATTGTGCTGAAGGTTTGACATCGCCAAATCCATCATAAGGATTGGGCCAGCTCCTTCTCTCTGTCAGTGTAACAGATGTGGCAGCAGCCACAATGTCAATAAAGGTTATGTCCTGCTTCAAAGAAAAAGGGGCCAAAACACCATTTAAGTAATTGCTTGGGTGAAAAAAATCAAGCTATCCTTCTAGGCAGGCAATGGCATTATCAGGAAGCCTCCATACACGGGCTGATTCTCCCTTCCTTTCCTGGATGAGTTGAAAGGTGTTATCAGAGGAAGACATGTAGGTCTATTACCAAGAGAAAGAGAACTGGGAGTCCTTATTCTATAATTTGACCCAGACCATAATATACCCCAGATGATATAAAATTTCCTTTGGATATTTGATATAATGGAGGGAAAAAAGGAAAAGAGTCATTAAGGTGAAATCAGTACAATGCTAGACTTGTTTTATATTTTAATATTATTAAATTTTATATGGAGCATCCAATTTTTTTTCTTTTTGTTGCTTAGGGCCTCTGAATGATTTAATTATAGCCTGAGAAAAGAGTATTCCAGGAAAAAAAGAATAACATGAGAAGGGAACCTCAAGAAGGACAGCACAGCTGGAGTGAAAACCTAGAGGTGAGGAGTGGCAAGTAATGAAAGTGGAAAGGTAGGTAGGAGCAGACCATAGACCAACCACTCTAAGACAGAGCTTGGCTAGGCTACTATAATAGAGTTCTATAGTGATGAGACACTCCTGCACAATTATTAATAGGAAAGTAGCTGGATCATATTTGCATCTCAGACAAACCACTCTGACAGCTGTGTGAAAGACGGATTAGAGAAAGACAAGAATAGAGGCAAGTAAACCAGTTAAAAGTATGTTGAACTAGACCTGGCAAAATATTAGGAGGGTCTGAACAAGATTATTATAGTAAGATAGAAAGGGACAATATTTAAGGATTGAAATTAACTGGGGTGGTGAGTCGTTAGATACTAGGACAGAGGAAGCAGGCTCTGTCAATGATAAGGTCCTCATTTCTTAGTTCGTGTGACTGGGGATATTGTGGTACCTTCAGCAAAGATGAAGAATATTGGAAGAAGATCAGGTTGGAGAGAGTGAAGGATTAGTTAAGCTCTGAGCAGGTTGAATTTGAATCTCTGGAGAATAAGACCAGTCCTAATTTTCCAACCTGCTTCTAAATAGCTGCTTCAGTTGTCCATCTACCGTCATTACTAGATAGAAATTTCCATTCCTACAGTAGACCCGCACTTTTGGAGTAATATGTTACACTCAGTCTCTAGCCCACATTACAGAAGAGCGTGTGTGCTTGCAATTCATGAGACAATATATTCCCATCTATTCCCTTTGAATTCTAAACCATCCTTAACCCAGGACCACTGTGGTCTGCTGTAGCTTAATGCAGCCTAGAGTAACAGGATGCTAGGAAGAGTAGGAACACTCTGGAAAAGTGTTCATTGAAATCTGCAGAAACAGATCTCACTTGTAGGTTAGTGGATTGATACAATACCAATACTGAATAAACTCTATGGAGAAATCCTAGTGTTGATCCAGTTGGCCATCTGAATTATCTCGGATACAAAAAATGAACACCTGTTTAAATTTTCTAAGACAAAAAGTGAAGTGTTTTGACTCTATAATCAAACAGCAGAGTGTTGAGGAGCAACTGGGCCTCAGGGATGACCAGAAACTGGGTTGTGAACTCCATTAGTTTCTCTCTCTTTCTATCTCTCTCTTATTTGTGTTTCTCTGTGTGTCCCTAATTCATTCCCTTAGATGGGCTTTCTCCACGAGCTGGTTACATTGTCCATTGGTAGATTCCAGGATTTCAGTTAAAGTCCTTCCATTCAAGAGGGAAGGTTTCTCCTCCATAGTTTCAATTTGAAGAGCCCTGGTGCTCAGTGAGTAGGGTGTTATGATTGGCTACTTCTAGTGGCCAATTTGAAGAGTAGATGAACAATATTCCCCTGCCCTGTCCAAAAGTGGTGCTGTTCTCAAAAGAAAGGAGATACACCCATCAGATAAAGTAATAGATGCATGCTATGCTGTTGTTGCAAAAATTACACAAAGCTTTGTGCATACCACGTCATGCCTAAGTTTCACATAAGGACAATGAGAGTTTATTATGCAAGCACTGAGCTAGGTCTCACTCTGAGAATATGAAGTTGGGCAGGAACCATTACTCTACTCCCTATTCTGATTCATGACTCACTCCCCTGTGCTCCTATAGCATCAAATGTGTGCATCTGGTAAACCACTTAATACACTACCTTGTAATTATTATTTATGTGCCTGTCATCATCTCTAGACGGTGAGTTCCTTAAGATCAGCAACTATCTTCATCGCATTTGTGTGCCCGGTTCCTGGCACATTATTTCGGTGGCATTATTCCTCCTGCTAGAGAAGAACAACTAAAAACTATTTCTTAATTTGAAATTCTGTTCCCAAGTCACAGAAGCAGCAAGCCTCTCAAACAACAATTTGGAAAAAAAAGCTATACATTGCATTTCAGACAAATATTGTTATGGAAATTAAGATTACTCCTGAAAGTCACAGCAGTCTTCCCATAGCGACCCTTGAGAGATGTTTGCTGATTGATTAGAAAAATGCAATCGGAGAAAGGGAGATAAGTAAGTGGTAGTCTTCTTGTATTTTTCATACATGAATAATAATAATATTGATGTATGTAAAGATGATATTAGTAAATTATCAGTCACACAGTATTGTGTTTGGAGTTGTATAGTGGTAACAGGAGTGGTCAAGAATTTGTGTTGTGCCATTGACACTCTTTCTTTCCCCCCTAAACAGCATGAAATTGTGAATCTGTTGATGTTCGGGGTAAAGTGGATGAGTCTGGAACACTAGCAAACCTATTGTCCTGCAGATCAAACACATAATTTTTTCTCACCAGCAATATCCCACCATCAACACAGCTAATCAACCACCAAAGGCTGAAAGTAACTGCTAAATTCCAGCAATCTTATTTGACATTTAACTATTCTTTAACATTACTGTTTCTTACATATCTATACAGAGAAAAGAGGGTTTAAAGAAATGATAGGGATTCTTCTGGGGCATTTGCAATATCTTTGTCCTGTTAAAGGGGTCACACACTCCTTTCCTTCTTCCCCCAAATAATTGGACATTAGGAAATTAATTTGAATTGATCAATGGATTGGCTTCCACTCCACCAAGGAGCTTGTCATATGCAAGAGCAACATTTAGGATGAAAAATCTAACCATATGCAGATTCTCAGTTTTGTTCCCAAAATAACTCCTGGTGTTGTTGGCTCCTTTTCTTCCTCTAGTTACCATCTGGGGTTTGTGTATGTCTGTGTGTGCACGCACACAGGCAATAATACCTCCTCCCCACAATCTGCCAGGCACAGACACTCTCCATCTTCTTCTCCCACGCTTATATACTCACTGAACCAGGGATGCAGAAAGCATTTCAGATAGAATGAAGAGGCCCAGTTTCTGCCTTCCTGCCCAACATTTTACATGCACTTCGTGCTTGTCTTAAAAAAAAATGTTGATCTGTAAACAGAGGCCAAGGAGACTGGTAGCAATAAGAATTAATTTGCAAAAGTCTAGGATGTATGTGAATCCTTGGTGCTTATGCAAGTGTATGGAAGTGCTTAAGGTCTTGGGGGCTGCAGAGAGTTTTGTATAAACTGAACAACTAACTCAAACCATGGCATGTTTCCTTTTTACTTCAGCAACTTATTTATTTCACATTTCTTTGGTTTAGAAATGACCAGGGCACTGAACTAATTAAAAAAAATAATTTAATATATAGGAATAAATCCTACCCAAGCTGAGACCTTGTCAGCCAATTTCAACCTGGAGTTCAACCTCAGAACAGAATAGTAAATCTCCTATAATAGGGGCTTCCAGATCCAGTATATCATAGAATGCTTTACATACTTGTCAGGAAGCACAATTCACCTCACCAACTGCCCTCACAAACTTCCTGAAACATGAGGGACTCAGTGTATTAATAGGGAACTAAAAGGTCTGTGGAGAAGGAGGCTGGATTCAGGTGTTGACAATGGAGGGAAAGCAGGGTATACCCTTGGGAAGCCAGAGGGAGCTAGGGATTTAAGGCAAGCGAAAAATGGAGATAGAGAAGGATGAAACCAGAGCCCACTCTGCCTTCTCCTCTTCCCCCTGTGAAGCAGATTAACACACACAGGAAGCAGCTATTCCAGGCTTTGGTTCATTTTATCCCAGAGAACAGGTCAAGGAAAGGACAAAGTAGCCGTAATGCACACAAAGACACCAGGAGGAAGCCATCAGGAGGGGCTTGAGAGAGAAAAGCTTTCTTTCTTCTTTTTTTTTTTAACATCTTTATTGGAGTATGATTGTTTACAATGGTGTGTTAGTTTCTGCTGTATAACAAAGTGAATCAGCTATACATATACATATATCCCCATATCTCCTCCCTCTTGCATCTCCCTCCCACCTTCCCTATCCCACCCCTCTAGGTGGTAACAAAGCACCAAGCTGATCTCCCTCTGCTATGTGGCTGCTTCCCACTAGCTATCTATTTTACGTTTGCTAGTATATATAAGTCCATGCTACTCTAAATCTGCTTCTTTGAGTGAAAGATGTGAACTAGCAGGCCCCCTCATGGCTGTGCTGGTATGAAATGACCCATTTTGCTTGGCATTCCTGTACGTGCTGAAAAAGAACTCTATGGTGACTGATGCTCATTGAGCATCCCTGCTGGACCACCCTTAGGGGATGGTGGAGTGGGAGTGCCTGTACTGATTTAGGATTATGAACTACAAGAAAGCCTCTGTGGCCTTACACTTCTATGTGTAATGTTGAAAATCTCCCAGTCAAGACTCCACTCTTAGTTAAGACTCTGTCCATGTTAAAGAAGGGATAAGGAGAAGAGTTGAGTAATTTGTGAATTAATTATTTTTAAAGACTTTCCTGATTCAGACAGTAAGGAATGGAAGAGAGGGGGAAAGAACATATGGTGTCTGAGGCAGAAGAAAGGGACATCTTTGACAGGGCAGTTGAAATTAGAGACATTCAGTGTACTTCATAGTTTTCTTTAGCAAAAATGTATATAGATCTGCTGAAGACAGTGTGAAAGGAATAAACATTTTCTAATTCCATTCTAGTTCTACTGATGATCCATGATACACAAAGTTCTTTTTTGCATGATGCCTTGGGTTCCCAGGGTATAAGAAAGAATATCTTTCTTACTTTTACTCACCTCAAAGGAAGAGATTGGGACCACCCTTAATAATTTAGGACAAAGAATTCTGATTCTAGAAGCCCCATTAACTGCCTATATAATTGTAATCAGATTATAAACATATGTACCTGAGTTTTGTGCTAGGGCCATAAGAATGCAGGGGAATTTTCAGAGTTGAGCAGGTTTTGCAGGGGTTTTCAGTCATACCAGTCATCATGTGACCAGCAAACATCTAATTTCCAAGGAAGTCACTGAGATAAAATAGGTTTCTAAATCCACACCATCATTCATTAGAATGTCATTTCCCCTTGGGAGTTTTCAGTTCAAGGCAAAATGACTCATGGTCATAGGGTAAAGAAAGCAAAATCAGATACCAATTGCCCCTCCAAAGAGTGTTATAGATGATTTCTGAAGTGTTTGGCCTATCACTAAGATTTCAAGCTCATGGGGCAACAACAGACTTTTTTTGGGGGTGAGGAGGGGAAGCTCTCATTAATAGTAACAGAGTGTAGCCCCATAAATCCTAAAACATACACTGAGCACATGATTTAGTTTTGACCAAAACAAAGAGATCACAAACGCAGAGATTTATCTGCTTGATGTTTTAACCTCTTGATCAGAGGGTCTCATATTGGATGGATGGAGATGCCAGGACGCTTGCTCCACACAACGTACAGACTCAGATTGGACATGGCTCTTCAGTCATGAGGCTCTGCTCATCCTCTAAGTAACATATACATTTCCACATATTCTTCTATGACTTTCTGTGGTTTTCTCCTTTTTCATTCTTTTCTCTGAAGAATGCCAAAGATTGAGTCTCAGAGAGAAAAGATCAGAAGTTGATTATTTAGGGTAATTTGAAGAAAGGAGATTCTTTTCCATGAACCGTGTGTACACTTCATACTATGATGACTTTTCTAAGATAAAAGTTTAAGTCCTTGAGGATGATGTAGAGAAAAGATAAACGGGACAGGGAAAAATCAAGGAACAAACAACTATTTTGACAACATATTATTAAAACTAAATTAATAATTTTGTCCTTACTATGTGTTAGGCCCTGAGTCAGGAGCTATAGGGGATATTAATACATTTATGAGTTACTTTATTTCATGGAAGCTTATGTCTTGTTGAATAGAGACACTTATAAACATTAGATAATATCCAATAATAAAGAATTTAAATGGCATTTCTAGACAACAGTAGCTATGTTATTAAAGGGCACCTATGATTAATTACTCAACAAATTGTACAGACAATAATTGCTGAAATATTTCAGAGAAAGGAGAGATCCCTTTAGGCTAATCTTGGAAGGGACATTGTTAAGGAAAAAATATGGTTCAATTTAGTTTTGCCAGGACAAGAAGTGATTTGGATAAGTAGGGAGGAATACCATGTGTTTTGATTATCACAGGAAAGATAAATAAATGATTCTTCTTCTCATGCTTACAATAGATGTAGCTCTATGCTAGATATTTTCATCACAATAATTTGTGAAATAGATATTGTTATTCCCAACTCATAAAAGGGGAAACTGAAGCTCATGGAGGTGAATTACTTTGACTAAGGTAGCTATCAAAAATAAGAACATGGAATTTCACATTCATCCATGATGAAGTAATAGAGAAATTCTTTACCTTTCTAGCTTGAAAAGGTAGAAAACTAAACAAAGTATATGAAATAACTTTTTTAGTCATTGGATAATAGAATGCAGGACTGTAATCTCTGAGATGAGAAACAAATGAAAGCATCCTTATTCTGCCCTAGCTTACTACCTGGAGTTTCCAGTCCATAGGATAGAGTGGGAGAATCCAAACAGAGCCTGGTGGTCTTGCAGGAAAGCTAAGGTGGCTACTTTATTTTGGAATAAAGTATCAGAGAAGATAAAGTTTTATAGGGAGACTTTTGGAAATCTGCAGAGGGGTTCCTTTGGATCGTTGATTGAGTAGTAATCTGTGGACATGTAAGAAAAAAAAATACTCATGTACAGGCAAAGACCACTGGCAAATAATATGCTGAACAATCCCTAGAGGTCATAGACAGTAAATAATAGTTTGTATTTTTAAGATCCAGAGTAGAAAGAATTCATAAAACATGGTTCATTTGGCAGAGCCCTCAAAAAAATGTGGCCTTCTTATGGGAATAAGTTAGCTCTAGATTAAAGAATGCTCTTGGCCTCCCTTAACAAAATGTAGAAGTAAGACTCAAATGATCAAACAATAATAAGTAACTTAACTGCCTTCTAGTACAAAGTCTGAAACTATTTAAAGGATTAACAACAAAAATCTGGCACTTACAAAATTCAAAATATCTGGCATCCAAACAAGAATTACCAGGCATGCATATAAGCAGGAAAATATGATCATAGAAGAAGATAATTGATCAATAGAAACAGACTCAGAAATGATAGAGATAATGGAAGTAGTAATAAAAGATATTAAAACAGCATTTATATATAAGCTTCACCTGATAAAGAAGGTAAAGTAAAATAGAAACATGATAAGAAGAAAATGGAAATGTATAAAAATGGCCCAAATGGAAATCCTAGGGATAAAATATCTAATACTGAAACTAAAAATACACTATATGTAATGGATTAACATCATAGTAGACATTGCAGAAGAAAATGCCATTTAAAGTAAAAGCATAGCAAAAGAAACTGCTTAAAATGAAGCCCAGAAAGAAAAAGAGACCAAAAATGAACAGAGCCTAATGATTGTATGACAATGTCAAAAAATCTAAAATAAGTGTGATTGAAGTCTTAAAAAAAGAAGATGGGGAAGGAAGGAAAAAAATGTGAAAAAATAACGGCGAGAAATTTTACGAATTTGATGAAAACTATAAACCCACACACATCCAAAACCTCAACAACTTCAGACAATGTGAACTTTTAAAAATTCACACCATACTGTTCTTCATAGCAGCTGTATCAATTTACATTCCCACCAACAATACAAGAGGGTGCCCTTTTCTCCACACCCTCTCCAGACTTTATTGTTTATAGATTTTTTGATGATGGCCATTCTGACCGGTGTGAGGTGATACCTCATTGTAGTTTTGATTTGTATTTATCTAAGGATTAGTGATGTTGAGCATTCTTTCATGTGTTTGTTGGCAATATGTATACCTTCTTTGGAGAAATTTTTATTTAGGTCTTCTGCCCATTTTTGGATTGGGTTATTTGTTTTTTTGATATTGAGCTGCATGAGCTGCTTGTAAATTTTGGAGATTAATCCTTTGTCAAAGAAAAAAATGTAGTTATGAAGAACCTAGGGGCAGGACAGGAATAAAGACAAAGATGTAGAGAATGGACTTGAGGACATGGGGAGGGGGAAGGGTAAGCTGAGATGAAGTGAGAGAGTGGCATGGACTTACGTATACTACCAAATGTAAAATAGATAGCTAGTGGGAAGAACCACATAGCACAGGGAGATCAGCTTGGTGCTTTGTGACCACCTAGAGAGGTGGGATAGGGAGGGTAGGAGGGAGATGCAAAAGGGTGGAGATATAGGTTTATATGTATATGTATAGCTGATTCACTTTGTTATAAAGCAGAAACTAACACACCATTGTAAAGCAACTATACTCCAATACAGATGTTAAAAAAAAATTCACACCAGAAAACTAAGTGATTAAAAACCCAGAATAAAGAGAAAAATAAAACAATAATTTAAATATTAAAATTATATTAAAAGCAGCCACTGGAAAAAAAAGATATATATATACAGTGTAGTACAGAGCAGCAGTGATAAGAATGATAACTAACTTTTCTTGAAAAATTATGCAAGCCAGGAGACAATGAAGTTAGTTTTTAAGAAATTGTAAAAAGGAAAAGAAGGAAAAGAACAAATAGCAGATTATAAAAATAGAAAAAAATAGAGGATTTAAACCAACTGTATTGATAATTACATCAAATGTAAATGGCCTAAAGACTCCAAAGAAAAAGAGATTGTCAGATTTTGGTATAGTAGCCCAAATGGAATAAGACACTCCACAAAGTTTTCACATGCCTCTTTGTAATCTCATTGAAAAACTATTTGACAATTTTAAATAAAGTTCAACATAAATCTACCTTATCACTCAACAATCACTTTCAGGCGTTTTCCCAAATGAAATAAAAGCATATATCGACACAAAGACCTACATTTCAAATGTTCTGGAAGATATATTTATAATTGCCAAAATGTTCATTTAGCTTAGAAACTATTTCTTAATAGTATAATCTGGAGTGACTGGGAATTTTTAAAATTAGCAATTCCTGGTTCCTCTGTGTTGGATAATTCCTTCTTTAGCTTACTTTTCTATTCTTGCATTGTATTATAGGAAAGGAGGATAAGCACAAAGAAATCCACAAACAGACACATCACAGTTACAATGTTGAAAGAGAAAGAAAGAAACTGAAAAGCAGCAAGACAGAAACAAGGGAGCCCAAATAAGATTTGCAGTTGACTTATCATCAGAACAATGAAGGGCAGAGGGCAATAGGATGACATATTCAAAGTGCTGAAAGAAAAAAAAAAATGTCAAACAAGAAATATAACCAGAAAAACTTTCAAATTTGAAGGTAACTTCACTAAAGAAAAATACACATGGAAAATAAACATATAAAAAGATGTTTCACATCATATATCATTAAGGATGAAATACCCTTATATCTATTAGAATGGCCAAAATCCAAAACACTGAAAACACCAAGTGCTAGCAAGGATGTGAAGCAACATGTACTGTCATTCAGTGCTGGTGAGAACACAAAGTGGTACAGACACTTTTGAAGAGTAGCCATTTCTTACAAACTAAACATACTCTTACTATATGATCCAGTAATCATGCTCCTTGATATTTACCCAAATAAGTTGAAAACTTACATTCACACAAAATACTGAACACAAATGTTTATAACAGCTTTATTCATAATTGTCAAAACTTGGAAAGAACCAAGCCATCCTTCAATAGAGGAAAGGATATATACAAAACTGTGGTATATCTATACAGTGAATATTATTCAGAGACAAAAAGAAATGAGCTATCAAGCCATCAAAATACATGGAGAAAACTTAGATGCATGCTACTAAGTGAAAGAAGTCAATCCAAAAAATTATTATACTCTATGATTACAACCTATCATTTTCTGCAAAAGGAGAACTGTGGAAAGAGTAAAAAGTCAGTGGAAGCAAGGGATTTGGAATGAGAGAGGAAGGGATGAACAAATGGAACAAAAGGGATTTTTAGGTCAGTGAAACTACTATTCTGTATGATACTGTAATGATGGATACATGCCATTATATATTTGTCAAGGCCCATAGCATGTTCAACACAAAGAGGTAACCCTAATATAGACCATGGACTTCAGTTAATGATAATGTAGCAAAATTGGCTCATCAAGAATAACAATTGTACCACATTAATCCAATATGGTAAAAATAGAAGAAACTGGTGGGTGATGAGGAGTATGGGAACTTTATAGTTTTCACTCAATTCTTTTCTGTAAAAAAAAGAAGTCCATTAAAATAACAATGGTCATAAAAAATGAAGATAAAATAAAGACATTCTCAGATAAATAAAAAGTAAGACAATTAATTGCTAGCAGATCCACTTTACAAGAAATATTAAAGGAAATTCTTCAGGCTGAAAGAAAGTGACAACAGACAGTAATGTGAATTCACACACACAAAAACACAAAGACTGCCAGTAAAGGTAATTCTGTAGATAATATATACATATAATAATTTGTAGATAATATATATTATATATAATATATAATAATTATAAAGGACAGTACAATCATATATTTCTTCTCCTTTCTCCTCTTAACTGATTTAAAAAGCAAATGCACAAAAATATATGTATAGTTGTATTTTTGGATTTAGCACACAGAGAAATTTAATGCCTGGCAATAACAGCACAAGGAGGGGTGGGATTAAAGCTTTGTTAGAGGACAGAATGATGCCAAATGGTAATTCATATATACAAGAAGAAATAAAGAGAACCAGAGATGTAAAATGAGATTATATAACCAACTCTATAAATATATGCTTGCTCTCTTTCACTCAGCTTCTTTCTTTCTAAAGTAATTATCTAAAGTAATAATTATAATAATGTATTGTTGAGTTTGTACATATATAAATATAATATGTATAATAATAATTGTACAAAAATGGGATAGAATTATATAAGAGTAATGTTTCTATGTATTACTGGAATTAGATTCTTAAGTGGATTCTGATAAGTTAAGACAAATGTAAGCAATAGAGCAATCACTAAGAAAATAATGAAAACTAGTTTCAAAAATCATGAAAAGAATTAGGATATTACAATAGAAAACAATTAATGCAAAATAAAGAAGTAAAGGAAGAACATAGGAGACAAAAAACCAAAAAAACAGAACATGAGATTCATAGAAAACAAAAAAATTGCCTGGCAGATGTACATTTAACTGTATCCATTGTATTACATGGGAAAGGATTAAATAGTCAAAGACAGAGATTATCAGACTGGATAAAAAACATGAGATTCAACTTTGTGCTGTCTACAGGAGACATAATTTTACATTCAAAGATACAAAAGGTTGATAAAAGAGAGGAAAATATATACTATGAAACATGAGAGCTGCTGTGACTATACTATTATCAGACAAAATTGACTTTGAAGCAAGAAAATTACTAAAGAAAAAGAGGGGTGATTTATAATGATAAAAGGGTCAATTTAGCAGGGAGTTATAGCTATTATTAGCATATATATATACATAACAACAGAACCACAAAATATGTGAAGCAAAATTGGCAGAATTTATAGAAATAGACAACTTAGCAGCAATAGTTGGAGACATCAGTACTTCACTTTCAATAACAGATAGAGCTAGACATAATATCAATAAGAAAACAGAAGACTTGAACAAAGCTATAAACCAAGTAGAATTAAAAGACAATTATAGAACACTCTAACCAGCAATAGCAGAAAACACATTTTTCTCAAATGCACGTAGATCATTCTCCAGGATAAAACCATATGCTAGGCTATAGAATGAGCCTCTATGCCTCAATACATTTAAAAAGTTTGAAATCATGCAAAGTATATTTTCTGACACCCTATTCAATGGAATTAAATCAGAAATCAGTAACAGGAAAAAACTGAGGAAATTAATAAATATGTAAAAATTAAATGACAAAGTCCTACATAACAGAGGGTCAAAAGAGAAATCACAAGGAAAATTAAAGGAAATTTCATGATGAATGGTAACAAAAACACAACCTACCAAAATTTATACAGTGTAGCTTATGTAGTGCTTAAAGGAGCATTTAAAGTTGTTAAACATTTAACTTAAAAAATCTCAAATTAATAACCTATGCTTCTACCTTAAGAAATTGGAAAAAGAACAAATTAAATTTAAAGTAAGCACAAGGAAGGAAATAAAGATTAGAATGGAAATCAATAAAATAGAGAATAGAATAATCAAGAAAACCATCGAAACCAAAAGTTGTTTTTTTGAAAAGATTAGTAAAATGGACAAACTTTTAGCTAGACTGACCAAGAAAAAAGAGAAATGACTCAAATTACTACTGCTAGAAATGAAAGGGGTGACATTATCACCAGCATTACAGAAATAAAAAAGAATTATAGGAGCATATTATGAATAATTATATACCAATAACTTAAATAACAGATAAAATGGACTATCCTAGAAAGATATAAATTACCAAAACTGATTTAAGAAGAAATTAAAAATCTGAACAGGCCTATAACAAAGAAAGAGATTGAATTAATAATTTTAAAACTTCTCACAAAGAAAAGGCCAGGCATAAATGACTTTACTGGTGAAATATTTAAAGAGTTAATATCAATTTTTCACAAACTCTTCCAAAAAATAACAGAGTGGGGAACAGTTTTCACCTTAAATATGTATCTAGTATAATCCTGATATCAAAACCAGACATAAACATCACAAGAGAAGAAAACACAGACTAAACTACAGTCTCTGAATATAGACACAAATGTCCTTAACAAAATACTAACAGATTATACAATGTTATATATATCTATATAACAATGTTATACAGATAAAATTCTAAGGAAGTCACTAAAACTTAGAACTCATAAATTAGAGTCATAAATTAGAACTCATAAATTAGTTTTAGTCACTAAAACTTAGAACTCATGATTCAGGAAGTTTGCAAGATACAATATCAATATATAAAACAATCTGTCTTATTTCCATACACTAGTAATGAATAATCTGAAAATAAAATTAAGAAAACTATTTCATTTATTAGAGCATCCAAAGAATAAGTCACTTAAGAATAAATTTAACAAAAGAAATACAAAACTGATACTTGAAAACTACAAAAAAAATTGCTGAAAGAATTAAAGAAAATCTAAGTAGTGAAAAGACAACCTATATTCATGGAGCATAGGACTTAATATTGTTAAGATGGCCATACTACAATTGATCTGCTCTCCTTTAAAATCTCAGCTACAGTTTTTTTCAGAAACTGAATATGAATATGAATTCCAAAATTCACATGAAAATACAAAGGATCCAAAATAGTCAAAACAACACTTTCTGGTCTGAAAAGATATTACAATGCTATAGTAATCAAAACAGCACAATGTTGGAATGTGGGTGTACATATAAGTCAATGGAATGTAATGTGAATTCAGGAATAAACTCTTACGTTATGGTCAATTGGTTTTCAACAAGGATGTCAAGATATTTTATGGGGGAAAACAGAGTCTTTTCAACAAATGGTGTTGGAATAACTGGCTATTCATATTCAAAAGAAGGAAATTGGACCCTTTCTTTGTATTATACAGAAAAATTAACTCAAAGTGGATTATAGACCTATATATAAGAACTAAAACTATTAAAAATTTAGAAGGAAATGTAGTTTTAAATCTTTGTTTTAGGCAAACATTTCTTAGATATGACACTAAAGCACTAACAACAAAAGAAAAAAACAGATAATTTGGACTTGATAAAAATTTAAAATTTTGTCTAACAAATGATATCACCAGGGAAGTAAAAACACAACCTACAGAAAAGAAGAAAATATTTATAAATCACATATCAGATAAGGGACTTATATCCAGAATATATAAAACATTCTTTCAACTCAATAATATAAAGATAAATAACCCAATTGAAAAATAGGCAAAAGATCCGAACAGCCATTTCTCCAAAGAAGATACACAAAGAGCCTAAGCACATGAACAAATGCCTAATCTCATTAGTCATTAGGAGAGTGCAAATGAAAGCCAGTAAGATACTACTTCACATGCACTATGAATGCTATAATTCAAACAACGAAACGTAAAAAAATGAAACAAGAAATAGACGATAATACATGCTGTCAAGGATGTGGAGAAATTGGTATCTTCATTCAATGTTAGTGAGAATGGTGCAGTTGCTTTGGGAAACTGGCAATATTTTAAAAAATTAAACATAGAATTATCACCTGTCCTAGCAATTTCACTCCTAAGTATATACCCAGAGAAATGAAAACATACATCCATATAAAAACTGGTCCTAAGTGTTCTTGGAAGCTTTATTTATAATAGCAAAAAAGTGGAAACAACCCAAATGTCCATCAAATGATAAATGGATAAATAAAATATGATATAATCATACAATGGAATACCATCAAAAAGAATGAATTACTGATACATGCTACAGCATTGATGAACTTTGAATAATTATCCTAAGTGAAATAAACCAGTTGTGAAAGACTTCATGTAGGATTCTCTTTTTATGTAGGCCAGAATAGGCAAATCCACTGAGATATTATGTAGATTTTTCTCCCAGGACCTAGGGGGGAGTGCAAATGGGGAAGGATGGCTAATTGTGTGTGGGGCTTCTTTATCGGTGAAGAAACTGTTCTAAAATTAGATTATGGTGATGGTTACACAACTCTGTGAATATATAATGCTAAAAACCTTGAATTGTAAGCATTAAATAGGTGACTTTTATAGTATGTGAATTATATCTTAATGAAGCTGCTAATAAAGAGTGATATGTTCCAGAGACAAAAATGGGATGGAAAGTCAGTTTGCAATGAATTTATTATTTTTGACTTTTTCCATTTGATGTTATCAACTAGGAAAAATAATTAAGTATAATTTAAAAGTAATAGCCCAGTGTTATGTAATTGGTACTAGAGTATGTACTTGAACCCAAACCTCTTCCAATATTTAGAAGATAATTAGGACCATTGCCCTGGTATTTACCTTTTGACGCCTCTCCAGTCTTTCAAAATTAGAGGTAAGACTGGTTTATAAGTGATATCCTTTTGGAAGGTGCTAAGAAAACAATTCCCTTTATTGATTTTCTTAGCACATTAGAGAAACTAGAGATGTTTTTCCTTTTAATTGTACTGAATTCTCTGAGATAATAGTTTTGACTAGCTTATCAGTCCCACATGTGGTATCCTACAGAGCAATATTCAATGATGTAGGTGCTAAAAAAATCAAAACCAGAAATCAGGGTGCTAAGATGGAGACTTTTTATCTCCAATAATTTGTTCTGTGTCCTTGGATGATTCTAGTCTCTTTGACTCATAGTTTTCTCATCTATATAACAGAAAAACAGCACTTTTCTTTCTAACTTTCCAGAGTTTTTGAATATTAATCCAAATCAGATAATGGCTGTGAAAATAATTTAAAATGTAGAAAGCTCTTTACACATGTGAGATGTTATTGTTGTTATTTATTATAATATAAAATCAATAAAATAATAAAAATGATAATGATGATAATTATTAGAAGGAAGTTTATGCAAAATATATTTGTTACTGGTTTTTGCTCTTTAAAGTTGGACTTGTGTATGCATCATATATTGGGGGATATATATTCTAGTTCTGGAGTTGCAAATACAGAGAATACTGTTTTTTCTAGAGAAAATTCTGGAAAGAAAATGTCATCATACGTCTTTGCTGCCAACTTAGTGACTTGCTGAAAATATTAGAATATTAGAGCTGACATGAAAAAGAAGAGGAGAAAAATGGCAACTCCAACTTATGCTATTCGTTTGGCATATATGCTGACTTCTATGGTGTATGCTTGTGAAGTGCAAAACAAGTTTAGAATTTATGATGAAGAACTGGTTTTGATCATACAGCACTTTATTTTAATTCTTTGTATTAATCCTTTGATCTCTGAATTTTCTTAGGTGGTAGTAATTTTCTTGCAGCATGCCATGTACCACATCGATCTGGTAAATACCTATAAATTCTTCAAAACCCTGCTTAAGGTACAGTATGGAAGATACTCCTTGGGGTGCCTTCCTGACACACTTAAGAGGAGCTGATCATTCCCTGCCTTTTGCCACCCAGTATATGCTCCTCTGTTATTGTACACACTGTAAAATATATCAATCATGTATTTTTCACAACTTTCTCTTACTAGATTGTAAGCTCACGAGCAAAGGGATAGAGATCAGTATTCTCTAGACTACATGAATGTTAGGATTAGTACATGAATGTTACGATTAGTACAACTTGTCCATTTTTCAACAATGCATCCTTATGAAAAGTGATCAAGAGAATTAATAGATGTACAATCTCAGGCTTCTGTACTTGGTAATCTGGAGAGAAGGGCTATGAGTTTCAAACCACATGGAATATATACCTATCCAGATTCAGAGCATCTGGTGATACAGAGAAGGCTCATATATTTGTTCAATAACAGAAGTCCAAAGTAGATCTTTTATAACACTATAAAGCAAGAGCCCCTGCCTTATGGGAGTGGCCAACCATAAGGAATTCTGTTCCATCCCAAATAAATGTTGGTCCAGTCACAGACAGGCTAATGGGATTTGCCTATGTCAAGGGGATGGAGCTCATCCTGATGCTGTACCTGTGACCTCTACACTGTCCCAGACCCACCCTTCTCCCCACACCCTCCATCCACTGTTGCTCTCTTCCCATGTCCTTGGTGTTTTCCCCTTTGCTCTTCTTCATTTTGATCTCATCTCCATGTCTTTTCTGTATTTATTTATGTTGCTAAATGAGCTAATTCCACTTTGGGGTCTGTTAGCAAGCATCATTTTCCTTCTTCCAGGAGAAGTTGTATTGATGTAAAAGATGGTGCATAGCTAGATTAATTGACTAATAACAGGCCGTACACTATTTCAAGCAAATAACTGAAAATATCAAAAACATCAGATCTACCACTGGCCCTCAGGAAATTCTTGTTTATTTTGAGCTCCTGACCATGGAACAGTTAATGTTCAGGAATCACCTGCAACATCTGACCTGAGGACCGAGAACACTCACAGGGTGCACAACAAGCAGACTTCTGTGGAGGAGATGCTGCAGGGGTCAGAGAGGATGAGGAGATTTTGCTTTGTTATTCTTACAGGGGATAGAACTGGGTTGAATTTTTTAACCTTCTTCGCTGTCTCTTGGTTAACTACATCCTTGTTTTACATTCACAGTTATGTATGAACAGAGTTGAAAGGGATGTTAATACTTTTGTTGTTGTTTGTTTTAAAATTCCATGGCCAAATAAGTCCAGAAAGCACTGGGCTGCTGAGGGTTTTATTAACAGTCTCTTGGAGCACCCTATACTTATTTCTGGTGCAGTACTTACCACATCAAATTGCAATTGCCTAGTGTTTTGCCTGTTGATTTTAAGCTCTTAGAATCTTACTTTATGCTTTTTACCCTGTGTGTCTAGGACCTAGTAGAGAGAAGACACTAAGTTAATACTTGATGAATAAAGAATGATCTTCATTGAAACAGGAAGTAATATCTTGATCTCAGCATTTGAATCAGGATATTCACATCCTGTAGCCATCCCATCAGGCTCTGGACACTCAGGTGCTTATGATTGCCATTCTCACATCCTTACTCAGCTGGCTACCATTCCAAACCCCTAAACTCCCAGTGGGCCTTTGGGCACTGCTGCTGAGAGGATGCATACTTGAATATTAAAGCCCTCTGCTCTCTCTCCGGCTTAACCCTGGCTTCGCAGAGCTGGCCCTCTGGGACCTCTCCAAGCCTTTCAAATGACATTCAGACAAACCAGGCTGAATTATGAAATCATAGCATTACTAATATCAAATCCCAGGACTCATATTTTAATATCATATATGAAATTCTGTCTAAAGACCAAGATTAATTTAATATGTAAAATAATAGATACCTCAAATTAATACAAAGCATTGTAATACCAATGACTTTTATTCAGATTTGAATACTGCACACAAAGGCTATAAGTAAATTAGTTTTATTGATCTATATTCATAGAATTATTTAAATGTACCCTCTGGTACTAAGAGCCAGGGGTTTTTCTGATGCTTTCCATTAATGCATTTTTCATTAGTGGCTAGTGCTGGGAAGCCCAAATTTCATTTGGCTGCAAAAGATTAATTTCCTCTTGACAACCATTACCAGATTTAAAAAAAAAAAAGCGGGGGAGGGGAGTTGAAACAGTGACCTGCAGGACAGTTCTCAGAACTATGAATTAGAGGAACAGGAAAACACAGATTATATATATATATATATATATATATATATATATATATATATATATATATATATATATATATATTTATTTATTTATTTATTTATAATATGCGTGCGTATGTTTCCTTGACTGTGTGTCTATTGGGGAGAAAACAGCCACTTTGAAGGGAAATAAATCAGAATCTATGGTTCTTGGCCCTGTCTCAGAATATGTGTATATGCCATAACCATTTTTAATTGACAATTGACCTGTTTTCAATCTCAGAAATATAAATTAAATGGCATATAGGCAATTAATTTCCAAATAATTTGTACCTATACTATCCCTCATTTTTCTGTTGGTTTGTTTCTCTGAAAGTATTTCTCATCAACCTCACAAAAGGAGCATTATATAATAATAGTAATAATACAATTAAGGTTAATTAAAGCCATTAAAATTAATTTTGTTTGGAGATTTATTGGAAAATTTGGAACTCCCACTGAGATAATTGGTACACGCTGGGGAGTCACAAAACTGAGCCCCTGAATTTGACTGCTGCTTGGGTGTTGTAACAGCTAAAATGGTTCACTGCTTTTACTCCCTCCCCAGGGCACTGTAGTCATTGTGCCAGCTCTGTGGGGAGCATCCCAGCTTTCTCATTTAACTACCTCATCTTTGGAGTCTATAACCACTAACCTACTTAGATTACAACAGTCAAATAATACTGATATGGACCATGAAGAACAAAATGGGAGGTATTTTTATAAGAAGACAGAACAAGCAGTCATTTTTATGATGTGATTTGTAAATCATTAAATACCCCTTTGCTTAAAATATGTCACTCACAAACTTGCCCCAGTGCCAGAAAATTTCCCCTTTAGGAGGTATTCCTTAGATATTAAAGTTCTGTGTATTTTGAAGAGGTTTCTTTACTGTATAATTCCTCTGGGAAGGTTCACCCACTATCAACCATGCGCACCAGGGCTTCAATGAGTCCCTGCAGATTGTTTTCTAAATTTACAACTTTCACAAAGTGTGGTAGGCAGAAAATAGCCCCCCAATGGTGTTCACATCCTAAACCCCAGATGGGACATTGTAACATGACAAAGGGGAATTAAGGCTTCAAATAGAATTATGATTGCTAAACAGCTGACCTTGAAAGAGGGAGACTCTCCTGAATTACTTAGGTGGGCTCAATGTAATCACAAGAGTTCTTATTTCTAGAAGAGGGACACAGAAGAGAGAGAGGACCAGAGAGATAGTGGTGTGAGTAGGACTCAACCCAATGTTGCTATAGAGGAATGGGGCCATAAGCCAAGGAATACGGGTGCCCTTTAGAAGCTGGAAGAGGCAAGGAAATGTATTCTCCCCTAGAGCCTCTAGAAAGGAATATAACACTGTTGAAGCTTTGATTTTATCCCAGTGAGACCCATTTTATACTTCTTATCTGCAGAACTATATAATAATTTGTAAATTTGTTGTTTTAAGCCAGTAAGTTTTTGGTAATTTGTTACAGTAGCAATGGAAACTAACAGAGGAATGGGGGATAGGTACGTTTTGGTAAATGTATAAGAAAGTAGAGATTAAATGGAAAGAGGGAAGGTTTGAGGCAAGAGCTTCAGAAAATAAAGTGCTATTAGTGAAATAAGTCAGACAGAGAAAGACAAATACTGTATAATATGCCTATATCATGTATAAGAGGAATTGGAAAAAGAAAAAAAAACTTATAGATAACAAAGAATAGATTTGTGGTTTCCAGAGGTGGTTGTTGAAGGGTAGGGAATAAAAAGAAAGAAAGAAAAACAGAGCTATTTAGAAATACATTGTGAGGTGACATTGTGAGTGATAGGAATAAGGGAGGTGCTGGGCAGATGGATAATTCATGTGGATATTGGACAGATGCAGGATGGATTATACCAGGAAAGGAGGTGATAAACAAAAGGAAAGCAGAAGGGCACTGTACTCATTTTCTGTTGCTAGGTAATAAAATTACCACAAACAGTGGTAATACACATATTTATTATCTCAGCTTCTGTGAGTCAGGAATCTGGTAACAGTTTAGCTGAATCCTCTGCTTATGCTCTCATAAGGCTGCAATCAAGGTATCAGCCAGGCTGTTCTCATCTGGAGGCTCAGGTGGGGACAAATTCACTTCCATGCTCTTTCAAGTTGTTGGCAGGGTTCTTTTCTTTGAGATTGCATGATTAAAGGTCCCAGCTTTTTGCTGGTTGTTGGCTGGAGCCCACACACATCTTAGAGACTTGCTCAGAGTTCTCAGATACCACTCATTGCTCCTTGCCACAAGGGCTTCTCCAACTTGGTGGCTAGCTTCATCAAGCCCACAACGTGCTTCTCCAGCTCCAGTCTGCTAAGACAGAGTGTTATATAATGTAATGTAATCAGAAAAGTGACATCTCAACACCTTTGCCATGTTCTGTGTGTTAGGAGCAAGCCACACATCACTCCCCCACTCAAGGGAAAGGGACTGCACAAAGGTGTGAACACCAGGAAATTGGGGTCACTCTAAGGTCTATCCATCACCGACACCAAAGTCAAACTTGACCTGTGTCACAATTTGTCCTGAATCATGCATCTTTCAGGAAACTTATTAATCCTACCAATGATTTGTCTGATAGTAAGATGATGAAGTTGATAGTCCCAACTGGTGATTATTAGATGTCTAGGGCAGATCTTTAAACCTTGAGGATCATATATCTCCTTGGTGTTTGTTGGAGGTGATAAACCCCATACAACTGTGAATAGGGTAGAGTCTGACTCCATATTTCTCCCCAATGTCTTATATTTTCTGCTTTTTTTCTTTCAGCTCCTTTATTCTCTAGGGTTTTCTTAGACTTCCAACCTCTTACTCATAATGAGGAGTCTCCCCGATGAAACAAGCAAGTATCATAAACTCAAATGCTAGGGCAGTTTGTTGGAGGGAGGGTGAAACTGTGGCATATTGGAGAGTGCATGGTTTTTTCAAAGCCAAGGGAGAGGTAGAATTCTGCTAATCAGAGTTGTAGGAAATTTACTGTCTCCAACTCTGAGGAAGCAGGTAACAGCTGTCTTGGTCACTTCTCTCCTTCTCTCCCTGGGGTTTCCTGGCTGTAAGTCTAGAGCAAAAGCAGATACCATGACCCAATCTGATCTGAATTTGGCCTCCAGGGGAAAGAGCCAAGATGATTTAATGGATCTTCGCTCATCTCCAACTTCCACAGGGTTCAGCACGTCTCAGGCTATCATTGATTGCTTTAAAGAAATCATGTCTGGCCAGATCGTGATTATTATTACGATTAGCTTACTGCTTTCTAGCAGTCTAACAATCATACCTTGCCAGCAAGGCTTAAACACCACCAGAAGATGAATATATAATCCCAAAGTTCTATGAATTTGGCACCATTACCTAGATCATACTTCCCATTATCTTTTACATATGACAAACCTTATTATAAAGCACTTCACTATGCCACAGATTTATTTTTACGATGGATTAAATCATTTGCTTGAGGACATTGTGAATGGTGAAATCCTCTTTATCCTCACAACCTAGATTAAGAGTTATCTCTTTTAGGAAGCCTTTTCTGAGCACCTCTAGACCTGTTGAATATCTCCCTCTTTAGCACAGTGTTTGCTCTTTTATTACAGTGTGTGTCTCCTTATATTTATAATGGTATTTTTTGTTTTTTTTTCTTTTTGATTATGAGCAATATGAGGTCAGGGATTGGGTGATCTCTAGCTGTGGAATATGCGGTAGGTCATTAAGTATTTGTTCAAAGAATTGGAAAAAAATAATGGCTCATTTGTTCTCATAGATGTGAAAATATAGAGAAATGTGTTTATCAGGACTTTAAAACTCCAGCTAATTTTTTTTTTACATTAGAAGAAATTATAAAGAGTTCTGCACTGTGTCCAAAGATTTCACTTAGGGCTGCTTTCCATCTTTCATTCCATTCAGTACCCTGAGTCCCTACTATGTGATAAGCACAACCCTGGTTCTTACTAAGTTCTAGGTACCAGAGAGCCTAAAGTGACTGAAATAGATAAGGGGCTGCATTAATAAAGCTTACATTAAAAGAGCAAATTTGTTGAGTGTAGTTTGTTTTTCCTTGTTTTCAAATGGCATTTTAAAGCCAAATCTATATGTATAACATCACCATCCCTCTGCTCCACCTTCCCCAGTCTGCTCCTGTAGTATATTCTCAGAAAATTCAGGGCCCAAGAAGACGTGGTTTGAAAACAGCAGCCTTAGTGGATTCAATAAATTATTAACTTTCCTTTAAGGTAATTCTTTTAATTTCCTTTTTAAATAAATCACCTATTTATAAAAGAGTGATGTTATCTATACTGGGCACTTTATGTGGTCTACCTCATTTTAAGACTTGACAATCATCCTAGGAGGTAGATAATAAATGTTATCCCTTTATACAGCTAGCATGAGATATGCCACAGGAGAGAGGTAAGGAAGGAGTGAAACAGGGAAGAGAGAAGGAAAGGAAAAAAAAAATTGCTAATTTTATACCTATGAACCATCTCTACCATTGTTTGATCTCTAAGCACTCCATAAGAAACATTCCACGCAGATTGAAGATATTTCTAACTTTTGCATTGTCAGAGTTTTCTGATTTTGTTTTTCTTTCTGATACACGATCCAGTATTTTTATTTGTATTACTGGGAGAAATATCTGATAACAGAAACCATCTATATATACCCTTATATTTGTAGATTTTTTTCTTTACACTGTAACATGCAAGAGCTGAACAAATAATACCCTGAGTACATATACTTAGCCTCTGATTATTCACAGCTGAAGTTGTTTAAGCATTTTAGTAAAAAGAATCAAAGTATCCTAGATCCATAAAACTGCCTCTTTAGTGAGAAAATACAGGGTATGAGTCATTTGCAAACGAATTTGTTTTGCATTGTTAGTGTTTATTTCTCTCTAGGACTGCTGGATTTGGACACATTGGCAAGGAGATAAGCCTGATTTTAAATTTTGTGTAGAAACTGGGCTCTATTTTATTCCGCACCTGTCATACTTCCCATTTGCACCCCATGGCATTGTAGAAACAAGAGGGACTACCTATTGTTCTTTTCAGTTGCCTTGGCCTGTATAGAGGAAGCAGCTGGAAGTATCCAGCCCTCTGGTGGGTAATGAATAAACAGGGATTTTTTGGTCTTGTCTGCAATCTCCAATGCAGATGGGCTTGGCCTGGGGATGTTAACTCTGCATGGTAAGAGGGATGGTGGAGATACCTGTGGCATACAGAGGGATAGTCTGAGGACCATAGGCTTAACTCTAACCTGGCTCTAAACAGATACACGAGAGCAAATTTTTAGGAGCACCTCTAACATGCAAGATGAAGTCCTTATAAGAGTAGGGAAAGAGTAATGAGTCATAAGGGTTCCTTTCATTCAGGAACCTTGAATTTTGTAGATTATAGAGGACTTGGACATAAATACATAAAGAAACTTCTTTTGTGTGTGGAAATCTCCAGCACTATTTGCCTACAGCACCTTTTAACTCCTCCAGACGTTGTCTGCACGTTGACTCTAAGAGTCTTAGCTCTATAATATCTGCAAAATGGGGATGATGATAGTTACCTTACAAAATTGTTGTCAAATTAAATAAAAATAACATTATTAAAGAGTCTGGGACAAAGCCTTGCACATGGTGAGTACCCACCAAATGATAGCTATTGTGAGAGAGACTGCTTATTTTCCCATAGAAAATCGTTCTCCCTTTCATTTGAGTAACAGAACTCCTAATTACTAAGAGCAAAAATGTACCCAGATTAAATGAAAAAGTAAGTAAATAAATAAACAAACAAATAAATAATCATCTAGGCCTATTTTTCCTACACAGAAAACGATGGCTAGTGAGATGTATGGAGTCATTTGGTAGACTGCCTGAGGAATCTCTAAAAGGGACTAACTCAGCTAATAGGTTTTGCCTTTTGCCCTCCTCTTTCCTGTTGCTCAGGACTCTGTCAAGGTGGCTGGAGCTGTAGCAGCCATCTTGACCTTGTGCTAGCTTTGAGGATCAAAGACGTGGCAGCATCAATTGTTGGAAGGAATCTTGTCCTTGATTATTTTGGAGCTGTCATCCCAGCCCTGGATTATTTATCTGTAGAACTCTTTTATGTGAGAGAAAAATAAGCCTCTGTCTCATTTAAGTCACTATTTTTTAGATGTTCTAGTTTTTGCACACCAACTTTAATTCTAATTGAGGTAGCTTGTGACATTATTAGCAATTTAAAACACACACACACATGTATATATATGTGTGTGTATATATATATATATATGTTCCACATAGGGGAGCAGAAGGTCATCCTAATGTCCCCACTGAGTTGGTATATAACATGTATCAAGCACACAGTGAGTGGTCCAGACAGTGAAAACTACAAGAAATAAATAGAAAGAGCTTATGGTATGTCACTACTGCCCTATGAACTGTATGAGAAAAATCAAGCATATCAAACCCGTTCCAGCTAACATTAAAAATTCTGGGTATTTTCACATTTTATATTTGATCCACATATTACGTATTACATTAAAAAATAGAAGCCTACAACTCTTTAATTAGCATTTTGATCCAGAAATTTAATAATATTGGGGGTATGACTGACGCTCTTCTAGGGAGCAAACCTATACCTCTTTCTTCATCTATAGTTCTCCTTATCCCAATAAATGACCCCTGTACTCCCTACCCTCCTCCATAACTACACCTTCTCGTCCTTCATCTCAACTTGAAATGTTCTTTTTCAAGGAAATCTTCTGTCCCCTCCTTGTTCAACATCAAGTGTCCAACACTTTTTTGTTTTTGTTTTAAATTCTGTCCTCTCCCTTATATGTTTAGTTCTGTAGTAGTATGAACCAAGCTTCATTTCCACAATAATGTCCCCAGCACCTAGCACTGTGCCTGGTGCTTAAGGGTTTTTAATAAATAAATGACTGAATTAGGAAAGTTCTTCCCTTGTCTTTAGGATAGTCAGATATTAAGACTGGTCAGCTGATGTAGGCAGTCAAGATTTCAGCCTAAACTATAACATGACCAAGAAACCATGAAGTGATTCTATGATTGTGTTAGATGGATTTCAACGTCAACATTAGCCACTCTTGACTTTTCTGCTCAAGGAAATAAAGATCCCTAAATCAATTTCTTAGATGAAACAAAGGGAGGTTTCTGTGAACACTAGCACCCAGCAGATAGAGAATTCCCTGGCTGCCCATAAAGCAGACAGGTATCTCAAACCATTGACAAGGACAGAGAAGCCTTTGTGCCTCCTGGCTGACAGCCTATTTTTCCAACAACCCTCAGCCAAATGGGCAGCCAGCAAAAGAGACAGTTGAATAGGATTGGCTATGCCTGTGAGGTATGAGCATCTGGAGAGCAAAAAGTATGTGTTCAAATTGGCACCACTGGAGCAGGGACTGGGCAAACAGAGTCAATCTACTATGGCCATTATATTGTCCCTATATTCACCCGCATTTAAATGGTTTGTTCCTCTTATATCTGGCATTGCTTGGAGGCTTCCTGATGGACAAAATGAGGTCACAAACAACAAATAATTTTAGGATAATGTTCTCATTTCCTGTTAATCTACTGCTCATTCAGCTTTTTTTCTAAGCTCTAAATTCTTATACTTAAACTGGTGAAATCAAATTACAACATATTTTTATTAGCAGAGATTAAGATTAAGATAGGCCAGGCTAGAGGTAGGAATAGGAATAAAATTATGTCTATAATCACTATTGGAATTCCTCTTCTCAGGAAAAATCAACATGCTTTCTAACAAATGAAATTTTCAAATTTCTCAACCTACAATCAAGAACAAGTTCTCACTACACCTCATAAGCCAAAAGGGTGATAATCAGTGGTCACTTGAAGTGCCCTCAGAATGTTTTTAGTGTCTCTACTCAATCCCTTTGCTAAGTGTTACTGATCTAAAATATGAAACTTTCAGTCTTATGTCTCCTTTTTGCCACTCTAATTTTAAAAAAAAATTATTATAAAAAATCTACACTTCCCAAAAAATAGAGAGTGCAATCAGCCAGCTTTAATAACCCTCATCATTTTCATTTGTTTCATTTGTCCTTCTCATGCCCCCACCTTGATTTCTTTATTTTTTGCTACAGTAATTTGAATCAAATACTAGACTTTATTTTTCCTCCAAATGCTTTAGTTTGCATTTCAAAGGTAAGATTGTCTTAGATAATCAAAATGCCATTATTAAACTTAACAAAACTAACAATAATTCCTGAATACCATCTAATGGCCAGTTCATATTCAAGTGCTCCATTTGTCTAAAAAAATGATTCTTTATAGTTGGCTTGTTCAATCATAATATAAACAAGGTCTACTTATTTGATTATTCTATCTGTAAATATATTTTAAGTTTCTCTTAACCCAGAACTATCTAGTGTCCATCCCTTTTTTAATTTATTTTTTCCTGTTATTAGCTTCCTGATTGACTTATTGAAGACATGCAGTCAGAATGTTCCACATTCTGGATTTGTCTATTTCTAGTGTAATTTAATTAGTTTCTCTCTTCCTTATATTTTTTATGGACTGAACATTAGATCAAAAACTTGGCTTCTGTTTCAATTCATTTTTGGAATACTTCATAGTTGATAATGTGAGCTCTGTAATATCTCACATTAGGAAGAAAATGATGATTGTTTAATAAGGAAATAATTGGTAAGGGGTCCAATCACTCTGATATTTTGACTCAACAACTTCTTTTCACAATGTGAGATCTTATGCAGCTCTCAGTCTCCCATCCTGCTGACTCAGTGTTGGCAGTGACTCAATAATGGGTTCCTAAAAGCAATTTGAAAAACACTACCCCAAGCCCTGCTTCTAAACAGGCATGTATAATTGTTTTGTGGCTGGCATATCATAGGCCTCCAAAAGGATCTCTAGGGGGCTTTCTAGGACAAAATACTCTGATCACTGCAGTCTAAAAACTGAGCCTAACTTTAGGAGGCATTAGAGAAATTGATAGGGATTAGTAAACTCACATGAAGCAGATTCCCAACAGTTTCTGGGGTAAAACACTGGATATATTCATCTCCATATCTATAAATAAAGAGAAAAGTTGGACAAGGTGATGTATTAAGACTTTAGTTATCAAAGTCTATGTTTTTCATGCTGACATCAAATACACTCTGTGTGCAGTGACCCTGGACAAGTTGTGTCTGTATGTGTGAGTACTGAATATCACTCTGTTTATCAAAAAGTCAAAGGCTTGTGTCAAAAGGAGTATAGATTCAGTTTTAAAAAAAGCATCTTCTCCTTCAACATGGAAGGATATATTCCAGATCCTGACTTAACTAGTGCACACAAATTATTTGCTCATGCTGACAATTTTAACCTCTGGTAAGCATATCAAAAGTGAATTGAAAAAATCACAAAAAGCACAGGGACAAAAAAAAAAACAAAACCAATTTGGTCTTATGAAGGCAACAAATTAAAAATGAGAATTATTTTTCCACCCACCTGGACTTTCATAATATGCCTTATTAATATTTGCATTCTTATAGACCATATTCCAGGGATATGGCTCCTAGCTGACAAAAGAAAGACCACATCTGTCCACACTTCTCTTCTTCAACCTACTGCAAAGATTTTGGTTGGACCACTGGCAGAAAAATTTGCGGTGTTCAGATTGGAAAGGAGAAGACTTCAGGAGACATGTGGGCTGTCTTCAAATACTTCAAGGTCTCTTCTGTGGAGGATGAGCTAGGATCAATCTTTGTGGTTCCAGAGGCAGAGAGTATAGTCAGTGCCAAAGAATGAGAGTGAGAAGGAAATAAGATACAACTGAAAGTAGGGAAGTACTTTCCAAGTGTAAGTTTATGAGACCATCCTAAGACATAGTTGGATGTCTCTTCTAGTAGTAAGAATCACTATATCTGGAACTGTTCAAGTTGAACCTAGATGCCTGGCTCTCCAAAACCGTGGAGGCTTCTGGCTTTGGGTTGAACTGTATAATCAGTATAACTTGCCAGTTCTAACTCAATGATTCAATACTTTCTTACTCATCGTCAGCCATGTTTTCTCTACAAAGCTTTCACTCAAAACTTCTGTGAATACCAATTTCTCCTTTATCTGATTTCCTAGTACGTCTCTTATTTGTTCCATACATTTTGGTGTTTCAGATGAACACTGTCTTATGCTGTATTTAGATCTTTTCCCAATGGCTTTATATGTACTGACACCATCTCCTCTCCTCTCTGAAAGACTGCATGCTCCTTTATATTATGGGAACTGTGTAATATGTTCTTTTTTATGTCCCCCATGGTGCCATGTTCATGGCTGAACACATGGTTTGTGTGCAATAAATACATGTTAAAATGGATTGAATTGATGTTCAGGGACTTCCATCCAAGAAGGCAAAGCTGCACTGTGAAGGCTTCACTCTGAAAGGGAAAAAAGAACCAACTATGTGCTTCATCGTGGCTCCCCTGAATTCTTCCATAGCTGTTCAAAGTCTTTCTGCTGGCCCCATCCTCTCTACCATTCTCTCCACCTTGCCTAGTTCCCTCCTTCCCACAACCCACTTCAGCCTAAGCAAAACAGCCATCTTTGGCTTTATCTCTCCTTCTGGTAAGTTCATCCATTTGTTTTTAGAGGGCAAATGAAGGAATTTTGTACCTGAAGCCTTTCTTGGGATAACTGAAACAAAAAATTATTTCCTCTCATTTTCTGTTGGGATGAGTAAAGTAGAATACACACACAAACACATAAACACATTCACATACAGATGCACACATATACAGACATACACACACATGCACAGAGGGTTCTGATGTCTTGATTCTAGTCTTATCTCCTCAAGTGCACTAGCAGTGCAATCTTGTGCAAATTATGTTACCTCTTTGTGTCTCAGCTAATGCAGCTATAAAGTGGAGATGATCATACTCACCATACTGACATCACTGGGATTCTGTGGCAATGAAATCAGGAAGTGAATGTGAAAACACCATGTAAATTATAAAGTCCTCATGGATATCAAGCACTGTTGTGGGTTTTATTAATATATCAAGAGTAAACCAGCCTTTTCATCTCTCTGAAAGATTCGTCTTGGACCAATTTAAAGTAGATAAGCCTTTGCAGATGATTGAGATGTGTTTCTCTCTCAATGCCTTGTGGGAAGAGGGGAATCTCAGAGCACAACTAAATTCAAATGATCTCATATATTTCAGACTTACAGCAAGCAGAGACCACTGCATTTTTAAACATGTGGAATCAACTGCATGGAAACTACAGAAGATCAATAGGGTTTTGTTTGTTTGTTTGTTTGTTTCTGAGGAGCAGAGTTCTCACTCAAAATTTAAGTGTATGTGCTTTCATTCTTTGTCCTTATTCCTAATGTTTTCAAATTATAATGCAAACCCCCAAAGCTGATAAAATGTTTTTAGGGATTCCTTCTTCCACAACAATATAGAGAGTTGTTTTTGAAAGATGAAGAATTATGGTTGAAATGTTTAATGTTCCTGTGTAATTCGATAATGTTTTCAGAAACAAAAATGTATCATCGGTGGCAGATGCTTCATACAAATGGAAAAAAAATTAATTAATTAAATGTATAACCTCTTGTTTGGAGAGAAACATGTGAGATATGCTTAATTTAGATTTTTATATTGGATTTATTATAATATGCACTATAAACATTCCACTGATTTTTATTGTTTTTAATGCATAGAAACAAATATAAATTATTAACATTCCTGTTTTCCAGGTCTGTTGTCCCCAGAGTCTCCCAGTGACAGCCATTGATGTCATATCCAGACTAGCTCAGGTTGTGTGGTGATCATGACTGCAGCTGGAGGCACATTACCTGTCTACATTCATCAGCTGGTAGAATATGATCTTAGTTTTATGGATATAGAATGAGATTCTGGAATGTTATTAACATATCCTGAGAAGCCTTTGTCCATTGGCTTTTAGCCTTTTTCCACCTCTGCAGCAGTGACTTCTTCATTTGTGTTGACATAGTTTGAATTACCTATCTTCTGTTTTGGTCTCTCTAATTAGCACTTTTCTATCCTACCACAGAGTTTGAAGATAAATCCCTGACTGCTTAGATAAAGCCCTGATAAACTACTGTATCCTTGAGAGAGCCCTTCACTGGAGTCTTGGAAAGCATTCTCATTGTCCTCATGAGCTGTCTAAAGGTCTTGGACTCTGCTACCATACCATCACACCAAGGGCCACAGAACACACCACTCTACTCTCATCCCTCATACTACAATGGGTTTCCTCTAACCTGAAATTCCAATATCCCAGAGTAAAAAAATGTATAAATAGTATAAACACATTCATTAACTTGGTTATGTTTTATGTCAATTCCCACAACCCTTAGTGAGAGATCTTTCTCTTATAGTTGAAATTATAAGACTCATGTTGTATCTCCTGATGTTGGGACAAAACTGTTGCCTACATCCACATGATTATATTCCACATGATAGCTTATATGCTCTTCTTCAGGTGGAATTATTTCACTTCTCCCCTTATAAGTGGCTTAGTGTCCACAACCCTGTTCTCTCTGCTCCTGGATTCTGCTCCCTTGGCCACTGTCTATATTTTGATAATCGCTGTGTTGTCTACCCAAAAGCTTCAAAAAAAAATAAAGAAAACTCTATGAATTTTAGGAAGAACTTTCTCTCATATCATGCAGCATAATATATAATATACCTTTTGTATGATATGGTAGACCTAAATACAGTCTTGTGTTGGTTTCTTTAGTGGATTTTACTTTGCAGCTCTTTAGAGGAGGTTTAAGCTCTTTAAGGGAAGGTAAGAATCATCTTTAATTTATTTGCTATCTCATATTATGTCCTTCTTAAAGGATAGATATAACACAATGAAGGGCAAGAAGAGTCTTTTTAGGATTGGGAGACCTGGGTTCTCATACCAACTCTGGCACTAGTGCCTATGTTACCATGGATAAGCCATTCATTTCTTTGAGTTTCTATCTTATAGGCTGTTTTCAATAAAGTAAACCAAATTATACACAAAGTTTCTTATAGCTCTAACATTTAATGGTGAATTTTAAATTAAAATTCTAATAGTTGCAATAATGTGCTATCAGAATACTCAGTTTATCCTGAATTAAAGACTAATATTGGTATTTTGATGTAGTTGAAATTATTATTATTGTATATTAATGTAGGCTTGCTTCAACAGTAGTATGATAATATACCAAAAGACATGTGTGTACTTATTTCTTACTCTTAGGGTTTTAGCATCTATCACCGTCATTGTCAAGTGCAGATATAATATAAAGAGCTTTGGTCTGGGTGATTTGAGGGTATCTGCATACCCTTAGGCAAGTTATTTTATCTATCCAAGATTCAATGTCTTCAGCTGAGAAATGGGTGTAATTATAACTATCTCACACATTTCATAAACTTGCCTATAACTTATGAGAAAGCAATTTGTAAATATTGCATACTAATCAAATGTAAGCCAACATAAACAAATTTAAATAACTTCTAAACTAATCAAATGCATTGTCACTATTACCTAAAGCAGAGGTGATTAGCTCAATACTTTCAGAGCCAGTTGTTATCACAAGCTAGTGAAGCAGGTGGGTGATAAATGATGAATGGTATCTTACACTGGGTCTCTGCTTTGCCAAAGTAGTATTAAGTGATGGGGACTATGGAAAGCTGGAAAGCACATGCTCTGTCTAAAGGACTGGTGGTTACTAATCTAATCTCCAAGCAATTATTGCCATGTGGAAAGGCAGACCCAGTGTGGCCAGAATTTCCAGTCTTTCTGTGGAGTCTTGAAACCCAAATTAGTGAGCGCAGTTTTCCAGTATTTATATGTTGGCAACTAGTTCAAATTTAAAACACTATACGGGTCAACATTAGATAGGTCAACAAAAATATACCTTCAGGCAAACGTTCAACTTCTGACCTAAGCTTTAACTATTCCCACAGCTCAAATCCTTTCTGAATGTACTTATGAGTCTTTCCAGTTACTGTGAGGAAAGCTTCTTCCACTTAGCAATCATGATCACAAGGGATTTAATTTGGGATTTAGGTGAGTAAAGCCAGAGACCCCTGGAGAAATATGGGATGACAGTTCTAAGAAATGGAAAATGCAAGATTGGTGAACAAATGTGCATCCTGATTACCACCCGGAAAGGAGATTCTCTGGATGCCTGTAAGGATGGTTACCAAAACGATAGCTGGCAGCGCACAGTCATATTCTATTACAGTGCACTAGATCAGATTCAGTCTCTGGGTCCCCAGTAAACCTTTTCTTTCATTGGTTCTACACTACAGATCATTTGTGAAACTATCATGCTATCCTGTTAGGGAGGAGAAGGTATGCTTCATGAAGACTGAGTGTCTAATTCATCTTTGAATCCTCCATGATGTTGAGGATATTGTCTTACACATAATGCTCAATGTCTTGTTGAAAATGGAAGAAATGTGTAAGTCCTATATATGTCAGAACATAGTACGTTTTCTGAAGACCATGTGATAGAGTTCAAAACCAAACCAAACAAAATAGGGTAAGAGAAAGAATGGGAGAGGAATCCACATACGTGGTTCTGCTATAGGTTCTACAATCACATAGTTGAATGATCTTGAACAAGTCACTTCAAAACTCCAGGACTTAATTTCAACATCTGTAACTTGTAAAAGTTGAATTAGATACTAAATTCTCTTCTGGCTTTAACAGTCTATGATTGGCTTCTATCCCTGAAATCAACAAGGATGCCTATGGAATATTTTTGGAAAATGTTTAGGAAAAACTAGGGCTCTGTTTAGTTTTTGCCTCTAAGAAAGCCTGAGCCAGACTCTAGCCATATTTTGGTCCCCAAGTTCATTTTCTGAAATTGGCTTCAAATGAAAAACAATTGCTCTGCCCTTTAAAACGTATTTTCAAAGAGCTCCAAGGTATATTTCCCTCTATTTAGCCTATGGACATATTAATGATCTAGTCAAACAATACTCCAACCATGTTCCAGCTACTCAAAAGGTCAGAGGAAGTACAATCAAACAACCTCTTAATGGGAAATTCCAAGAAATATATATAAAACCAGTTTCTTGAGCAGCTGAGATAAAGTTAAGTTTGAAATGCATTTCCTCATTTCTGCTTAGAAATAGAAGAGAAGAGCTATCCTGGAAGTCAAGAGACAGGTGTTCCAGGAATTTCGATAGATGCCTGACAGACCCACATTTATCATTCAGTCCACCATGAGAAATGGTGAGTGGAGGCTGATGTTATCAAACTGCTTAATCTCACTCTCATCACACTGCCTTTCCCTGAACCCTGTTACACAATGTTCCAGAATAGAGTCATACATTTGCCTCTGACGGCAGTTTCTGATTATCAGCAACCAGGACCAGCCTGAGTCTACTTGTGAAGGAGAAGTTTGTCTTTAGTGTTGTAGCCACTTTATTTTGGTCATTGATTTATTCACTTACTTCAACATTTGTTTATTCATTCATTCAACAAACATTTATTGGTCACCTTTTCGAGCCAGGCACAGTAGTTCTGTTCCCTGGATCTAAACACAAATCACCCATTTGTTGATTGAATAATGAGTGAGTGAATTAATTAATTAATTAATGAAGAAACAGGGCACTCCTAGTCCAGTGGGGAAAATAGACCATAAAGTGGGGAAAATAGACCAGTAAAGAGACCATAATATGGTTTGATATGCTATGGTAGAGATGGACCATGTGTAATGGAGCCTGTAAAAGGGACACTGATGCTCCCTGAGAGACTCACAGAAGACTTTTCCAAGTGAAGAGTTCTTGTAGGCAGTTGACCATAACAGCCAGCTTCTCAGAATGGTAATCTAGTCTAGAAAATTTGAGGTCCTCAGCTGGTGAACAGTTCAAACCTGAAATGAATGAGATCACCAAGGAAAGGGAGAAACAAGACAGAATGGGGAATCAAAAAACAGTCTTGAGATCAGAAGCCTGGGAAACAACAGTGTTTAAGGGCATGGCCTGAGCCCTCTCCCTAAGTCTAAGTCAGTGTGGTCTGAATTCCTAACTTTCATTACACCAGACAACTTGTGTTTTTAGTCTCTGGGTCTGCAACCCTGATGAAATCTCTTTGGGTGTTTTTCATGTTTAAGTGGAAAAGACTGATATAACTTAAATGACTAGCCTTCAGTGGCAGAGCTGGGGGAAGTTATAGATAGTTGCAATATTAACAGACAATCAAGTCCGAAATTCTGACTGTGGAATTTCAAATATGAAGCAAAAAGTGAGAAAGGATTTTCAAGGGAATGCGTTTTCTCTGATGACCATGAAATTTTACCTGTTGTTGCCTGTTTGTGAGTCAAGTCTGGCTCATCCATTGCATCTATAAACATTTTATGTGTGTGTTAAAAAATCAATTGTTGCCATAGTAAATATATTATGAGAATAATAACATTACTTCTTATTATTGATATTATAATTAATAAGGCTCCTATTAAATCAAGCACTGTGACAGGTAATTTACATACATTGCCTCACTTAATTCTCAAAACAAAGATTTAGGATAAAGAAGCAAGAAGCAGAACTGAAATCTTTAGTTTGGCTTATATAGGAAAACATTTTTAAAATAATACTTTAGGAATTGGAGTCTATATTAGAACCATTAGATAAAAAAGCATGATGCATAATAGTTTATAAAAATTATGTTTATTTATTAATATGACTAAAAGAACATGTGTGCTTTTTCTTAAAATGAATGAACTCATTACTGAAGAGATAGGAGTAAACAGCAAATAGTTGGTATTCTCCTATCATGTCATGATAATAATTCTGATGACTTTCTTATTATATTGCAAATACTGGCTCCATGCCTTTAGAAAAAAATCCTACTCTAATGCTCATCCAAGATAATTTTTGTCATCTTAAGAGCATGTGTGCTTCATTGGATAAATCAAATAAGTGAAATTTCATTTGGAAGTCTAACTGGTGTGCTGGAGAAGAAACCAGGAAAGGATTTGGAGGTTCCTTGTCCTTCTGTGGCCACTCTCCCATGTGACCTTGTTCAAGTCCCTTACTCTTCTTGCACAGTGGCACTCACTGCAAATATTTATTAGAGTAATGGATGCTTCATAGAGAAAAGCATCACACATCTGAGTCCTCAGGAGACTGTTGGAAGACTGGGCTCCTATAAACCCCAAAGGAGAGCTCCTGGGGACAAGGAAAACAATGCATTATGTTTCCTGCTCCTCACTGCACTCCCACTCCTGCCCCCCAATTAGCCATGCCCTCCATTTCAGTCATGTGGTGGGGGGCTTTTCCAGCTGAATGTATGCTCCCTGATGAGTACAATAAACATAATTTGTAATCTTAATTGAATAATCTTAATTTGTTGAGCCTATGCTATGGTCCAGGCACTGTTTTAAATGATTTATATACACCAAATCATGTAATCCTCACAAAAACCCTGTGAACTGCAGACGTTATCATCTGCAATATATAGAAAAATAAACTGGGGCACAGAACACTTAGATAACTTGCACAAAATTATATTAGTTTTAAAAGGCTATGGTGGGATCCAATCCCAAGTAGTCTGACTCAATCTTCCACATTTTAATGTTATTCAGATTGGTTTCTTCTAGACTGTGCCACACTCATAGTATTCAGAAGATCTCATAGCACTTCTGTTCATTTTAGTCTTTCCATACCTCTTTGTAAATTCCCTTATGGAATCAAATGTGTTTTATTGATCTACTTTCTCAGGACATAGCACAGTATCTGACACAGGGAAGGGCCTTATGAGAGTTGAATGAATGTGCACCCATGTTTGCTAGGAACATGATGTAACTTTGGAGACCTCACTTAAGGCACAGGTTTGAAATCCAAGGTCAGTGAATGGATCTTAGTGTGTCCATGACCCCTCACTTTCAAGAATTGTAGGTAATATATTATGGATAATTTTTTTTCTTCTTTCAACAGAATCTAAAGAAGTCTGTGTCCCCCCCCCAAAATTTGAAGGGTAACTGGAAGCCTCATTGGCTACTGGGAATGCATTTTCCTACCTGACTTGACTACAAAGAGAATTGTGCTGATCATTATTACAAGAGTTAACTGGCTAAATTTTCTTGCCCTTAACAGGAATGAAGTCTAACAAAATGTCAGCTTTAATCATACATAAAGTTATTTTTTCACAATCTTTATTATTGAAATAGAGGCATTTAAAAATATTACTACAAAAAGTTGCAATAAGTAAAAGATAGTTAATGGTATTTAATTAAATGATCTTTTTTTTTTCAGAAATACTGTATCTTTTATGTGGACCAATTTCCGTGGATTTTTTTTTGGTCCATGCTAGTGATTAATTACAAAGGAATTAATGAAATTGATCAGGTAACAATGTACATTAGTCTTTTAGTTGAATAAAAAATCAAGAGTAATTCTGGGATTACCTGTTCCCTGGACATAACCTATACTAATATATAATCTATTTGATCCTCCTCCATTTTCTGTTGATATCATTTAATAGTGGCTCCCTTTTGATGCTATATATCCTCCTTATGTTGTTTAGATTGATTTCTCATTTGAAAAATACTATATTTGTTTTCTCAGATGGGAGACTTCCTTAAGTGCCTAAGAAGATGATAGATGAAAGGTTCAGAAACATCTATTAAATTAAATTCAACATACATTTACGGAGAATTTCTTGTTTGCCAAGGACTTTGCAGAGATTCTAGGACATATTTAAAGGAGAAGAAGATATAGCCTTGCCCTAAAGACACTTATATTCCAGTATGTAGTTTATGAGTATCTTAAATATTAGGCTTAGTGGTTTAGAGTTGATGCAGAGGCAAGAAATATCTACGGTGGACACTTGAACAGGAGAAGATAATGATCAAAATGGAGAGCTTAATATGTCACAGTTGTAAAAGCCAAATGAAAATGTGATGAAGCTGGATGAATGGAAGCTATTGTAGAAGAGTTTTGTGCTAACAACCATAACTTGATGAATATGCGGTTGTTCTGTGGTAGTAGTAATGAAGATAAAGGGATGAAAATAAGAGATGCTTGGGGAAGATTTGGAGTCTTGGAGGACTATGTAATTCCAATCAGTCATGAGGCTGCCCAGGCTCACAGCTCTTTCTAGGGGAAACTGTCTCACTCATGTTCTTGCATGAAGGAATAGCTTTGTGTTTATTACCATATGCACCTCACCTCTCCTTTCTGGAAGTAGTTAATTCATCTAATAATACACTTTTTCCACGAGATCTGTTGATTTATATCCAGGTTATGGATTGACCTGGTTTGAAAGGATGAGCTAAATCAATCAAAGTTTTTCTCGCTGGAATTTAAACTAAAATGCCAGAAGAAAATGGTTAGATACAGAAATTGAAACTAGAAAGTTACACCAAGACAGAAATAACTAGACTAGGAGTCATATTAGAATATCAGTCATATTAAAATAGGGACATATTAGTTGGATACATTTTGGCCAAAATGATGATGGCAAAAGTAAATGTTAACTTCCTTCATGTCAGACCAGAAGTTAGCAACCCAGAGCTAGTGTTTTAACCTATGTCCTCCCAAACACATACCCATGACAAAAACTTATTTTCATGTAGTTTACTTAGGCTATGATCTCAGAGAACAAGAATGAGTTTCAGGGGGAGTAAGACATGGAAGGAGACAAGCCATTGTAAGGACATATCATTGGGGTCACTCTTGTGTGAGGCCTTGATTTCACTGGGACCACCTGAGAAACTTGCAGAATGCCTTCCAGAATTGCCTAGCTGAAGAATGGGAGGATGGGTATTTACCAATGTCCATCATTTGTGGACATATCATTTCAGGATCGCCCTTAGGGTGAAACTCTCCAGATTCTTAGAAGTAGAAGGTATGCTGCCAAAGCAAGTTCCTGCCAGTGTCCTAGGTGTTGGGGAGACTCTGGGGCAGAAACCGAAGACATGTGGAGCATTCCTGATGGGAAGCACTGTCATCATGAAGTGAGTTGAAGCTAATATGGAGCTCCCCATTGGCAGTTGTCATGGCTGGAATCACATGTATGCTGAGATGATGTGGACTGGGGCACAGAGGCATCTGACACAGTCTACCCCTCACACTGTCCAGCTTTTTTCATGCCTACATACAGTTCCATCTATCAATAACTCATCAAGGTCAAGGCTGGTTGCAATATTTACAAGAGATTTAATAAACAGAGGTTAGTGAAACAAATTACAGTCTCATTGCTGATCCCACAAGATTACTGGCCCAGAGGTTTTAATTGATATTCAAAATCTCTTCTTTCCACCACACATTCTAGATTTCCCTTACTCTTGCCTGACACTTCAGCTGATTGGTTGCTTTCTTGGTGGTGTGACCAAGGCCTTCATTTCTGGGTAGTGTGAGTCCACAGTTTGCCTTGCCCTTATTTGATCATGGATGCCGAAATCATCCATTCACTATTGTGATCAAACATATGAAGAACAATTCTCAGCCAATTCTCAGCCACAGACATCATGGCCCTGTCCAGAACCCTGAGGATGTGGGCTGACTCACTTAAAACTGACAGCTTCATGAGCCACTCAATAATTAGGCCAAAGCAATGTTCTGAGGCATGGCATAGGCTACTTTCAAAATCCAAAGGGCCCAAAGTACAAAACACACAGAATGGATGCTCATTAATATTCTGGACTTTTGGATCCCTACAAACTAGTACTAATGTGGCACGTCCTTGAAATTTCGAGAGACTTATCCTCCACCGTGCTGACATGTATGTGTCTTGCATCTATGTATGTGGATATTAGAGTATCTGGAGTATTTGCCACGAGGTCCAATGAACATCATCATTAGGCATCAATATAGGGGACTAGCATGATGTTCTAAGGAATGTCAAGATGATTGAGGTCCCTACATATTATATAGTGGCAGAGAGCAAGAGAGTTAATCTAGTGCTTGGACAAGACAATGAATCTGTACAGCTGCTGTCTCTATGCAAATGTGAACAGCTTCTGGTAGATAGAAAAGAACACATTTGCCAGATTAATAGGTGCATATCAAGTGTCAATTATAGTAAAGATACCACATGCAGCGTAGGAGCTGCTATTGAGGCTACTTAGTGATAAAGTTTATTGTGATTCATAATTATTTTCCTCTGAATATGATTCCCATTGTTGTTTCAGGGTTCCAACAGTGGAACCAAGTGGGGTTATGATGAGGACCACACTCCTGCCAACTTTGTATTTGAGAATGACACTAATCTTTAGAATTCTTCCAAGGATGAATTATTACTTCTGTTTTACTATAATGGCAAGATGGGGTTTGCAGGGGATGTTTCAGGAGCTTCCATTAGCCCTTTTTACCATAATAACTTCCAAACACCACAGTTCAGAAAACCAGTGTGAACATTCTGCTAGCTAGTAAGTGTATACATTTCAAAGATGCATTTGAAAAATAACTACAGGGTGTATGTAGCTATATATTTTGCTCTTTTTCCCAAGTCTAACTCCTTTAAGATCAACTCTCTATTTGTACTTACTAGTCAAGTACTAAAATCATTTTGGTTTAGTAAGATTTTTCCTCTTGAAACATGGACTATGCTTCCTTGCTTAGGGTATACTGAGCTCCGAGCCCAGTTTTTGGTCTGGAGTCAAGAAGGATATGTAGGGATAGATGACAAGCAATATGTTTTGAAGCATTTGCCTTGTTCATGTACTTGCATGGTTCCTTAACAAAGGGAGAGGCTTGTCTCCAGCTAGGGTTGGAGTGCTTCTGCTGGCTCAGAGGTTGCAAGGGAGCATAGGTATAGAAATTTCTCAGACTCATTTATTCAAATATCTCCATGCCAGGGAGCATAGGTATAGAAATTTCTCAGACTCATTTATTCAAATATCTCCATGCCAGGGAGCATAGGTATAGAAATTTCTCAGACTCATTTATTCAAATATCTCCGTGCCAGGTCTCAGGGTCCCATTTCTTTCCTATCAGCTCCTGTCTTTGACAGAAGCACAACATGTATCCTTTGTGTCCCCTGCAATACACTCTTACAAAAAAAATTCTGATCATGATATTGAGCACCCTCTGACCTGTGGATGCAGGAGATGACAGTTGCTTTAATCATTGCTATGGAGGCCTCTTGTTTTATTCCTGTATGCTGAGTTGGTTGTTTCCTTTCCTTAAAATATCCACAGCAGTTAATAAACCTAAGGGCTCTAGGAGTTAGATTCTGCAGGGACTGCATGAGAAGTGTCCAGAATGTCTACTAGAATTGTCAAGCTAAAAGGGGGAAGCAGGAAAATGTATCCAATGTTACCCATTCCCAATGGGTTGACAGTTTTCTCTGAGGATATGAACACCCATGTACTTCCCAGTTGCATGTGTACTGTCTGAGCAAGTTCTTTCTGGTGTTCAAATTATAAGAGAAGCCAAGTGGCAGAAAGTGAAGACATACAGAATATACTTAATGCAGGACACTGCTAGTTTGAAGTGAGTCAAAGCTCTCATGGAACTTTCCACAGCAGCTGCAGCTGAAGTCAGAGAAAAAGAGATGTGAGGCAGGATGTCAAAGGTGTCTGACACCATAGGCAAGGCAATCCCACAGTAACAACGACTCAGGATCCTTTTTTCTCCTTATTTTCTATTCCTAAAGTCATGCTCTCACCCTATGGCAAAAAATGTCTCCCACTGCATTTTCATTCAAAGCAGCAAGACAGCAAAAAAGAAGGAGAGGGCACACCTTTTCCTTTTAGAGCAAAATACAAAAGTTGTACTCATAACCACTGGCCAAAACTTAGTTATATGACCACACTTAGCCATCCCAGAGGCTAGAAAATGTAATCTAGCATGTTCGGAGCAGCTGGATAGCTGGTTAGAAATAAGGGAGTCTATTCATAGAAAACAATAGTTTTCAACTCATCTCTTAGGTAGAATTTTAGACCTGTGTGATGGTGCTTTTGTTTGACACAATGACTGGAAAGTCTTCTTGTCACTTAATTGGAAGATCCAAGGAGGCTGGGTGAACCGCAGTATCCAGAACAGCCTTGCACGATAAAGAGTTGGCTTGTATTCTGCACAACTTTTGAAAATCCTGAAGGATGCCCAGGTAGGTGGGAAAAAATTATAATTTTCTAAGTGTAGAGCTTAACTCTACTTTCCATATAATTGTGCAGCTGTAGCATACACTGATTTTTTTAGAGGTGTACCTACTGGTTCAGTCAAGGGAGAATTGCATTTGGTTATATTTGCATCTTTAGCCAGAATTGTTCACCATTTCAGAAAAAAAATCTATATAAGACACTGTGCAGGTCCCCATCTGTAAGTGTCACATTCATCCTGGTTTAAGTTTAGGAATACTCATCTTACTACTTTATTTCTAGTGTAGCTATGCATGAGCATTTACATATTAAATTATATATTATTTTAAATAAATAATGTAAATTATTTTATTTTAACTGGCTTTTATTTTCTCCTTTTCTTGATATTATACTTAGGACATTACTGACTCTTTTCAAAGTACTTTATAATAAGGTATATCTACAAATTTCAGGATCGTAAAGGATAGTAAACACTGTAAAATATTCAGTGTAACAATTGGGTGTTTGGTCTGACCGGATTAAAAACTACTACCATAGAAGGAGAGAATGGAAACTGGGGAATAATGAGCTATTTCTTCCACAGAGGAATATGATAAGTCAAACTAGGGAGACAGTGTTGATGAGTAAATTGAGACATCAGAAAATATACAATGGAATATTATTCAGACATAAAAAAACCGAAATAATATTATTTGCAGTAACATGGATGGACCTAGAGATGGTCATACTGAGTGAAGTAAGTCAGAGAAAGACAAATATCATATAATATTGTTTTTATATGGAATCTAAAGAAAAAGTACCAATGAACTTATCTAAAAAACATAGAGTTACATATGTAGAAAACAAACTTATGCTTACCAGGGGGTAAGAGGGGAGGAGGGCTAAATTGGGAGATTAGGATTGATATATAAACACTACTATATATAAAATAGATAACTAACAAGTGCCTACTGTATACACAGGGAACTCTACTCAATACTCTGTAATGGCCTATACGGGAAAAGAATCTAAAAAAAGAGTAGATGTATGTATATGTATAACTGAGTCACTTTGCTGTACACCTGAATCTAACACAACATTGTAAATCAACTACAATAAAAATTAAATTGAGGGCTTCCCTGGTGGTGCAGTGGTTGAGAATCTGCCTGCTATTGCCAGGGACACGGGTTCGAGCCCTGGTCTGGGAGGATCCCACATGCCGCGGAGCGACTAGGCCCGTGAGCCACAACTACTGAGCCTGCGCGTCTGGAGCCTGTGCTCCTCAACAAGAGAGGCCGCGATAGTGAGAGGCCCGCGCACCACGATGAAGAGTGGCCCCCCCTTGCCGCAACTAGAGTAAGCCCTCGCACAGAAACGAAAACCCAACACAGCAAAAATAAATTAATTAATTAATAAACTCCTACCCCCAACATCTTAAAAAAAAATTAAATTGAAAAAAGAAAGAAAATATGTTTAAGTAGCAACTTCGAGACCAAAAAATGTATACAATAAGTATACAAGAAGTCAGTTAGTTGTACAAAATAATGGAGTAGATAATGACACATGCTAAAAGTGAAACACTGTAGTGTGTATCTTTAAACTGCTGTCGCTGACATCTATGAGGATGCCTTAATCTGCATCAATTTTCAGGTCCAGCTTTCCTGTGTGCCAGCGTTATTCTACCCCCCACTTTCACAGTAGTTAATTCTCACTTGTTTCCTACTGCCTTGCTGCCTGCTATTTCTGCTTTTCCTGGGTTCTTTGGCACCTGAGGTTACACAAAATGCCTGTATGCAACCAAAAGATCAGAGCATCAGTGAAGATGAAGAAGGGGAAAGAGTGGAAATATCTTCAAGTTTTGGCAAACTGGGGACATGCAGAGAGTACTAAGAGAATGATGCTGCCACTGAACAAAATGAAGAATGGTTTGAATTACTGAGAAAGGTGAGATCCTAATCTTTGATGCCAATCTCTATCTCATTTAAATGTTAATTACTTGCCCTTATTGATTTCTTAGCTCCTCACTCACCCCTCTGGTTTTCTCTACCTCTCTTTTTAGTGTTTATCTGTGAAATTCCCTTTTATATTTTATTCTAAATGCTTCACAATTATAGAAGTGGTGTTAATTTCTAAAGCTTCCACCCCTTCCTGATTGGACCTGTAGGTGAGATTAAATTAATTAATTCTGATTGCTCTAAACACTGTATATACCAAAATATGACAAAGATAGAGATTATAGATCATTTATTTTCATCAACCCTTTGTGTGTAATGAAACTCTGTTTGATAATAAAAGTAAAAAGAAGCATAAATCTCAGTTCTTCACCTCTCATGGTTCATAGTGGAGAGGACAGATATTCTAATTTTTGCATTAAAATACAAATTCCATATTCCCAATGGATACAAGGTACTATAGGATCAAAGATAAAAGTACTACTAACTTTGACTGAAGACCTGGGCAAAAAGAGCAAACACGTGGAATGAATTTTAGAGCAAAACTTCACAGTATAAAAAGAAAATGAAGAAAACAATATGCATAGACCCAGAAGCATAGAATCAAAATCTTGTCTACAGTAGGGTGTGGAAAATTAAGAAATTAACTTAGAGTATCTAAGGGTTAGATGGGAGTTGGGTCAGAAGGGAGGGAATTGAAGGTATGAAAATGAAGGTTGATATAAAGCTAGAAGACAATCAGTGTACTCTTGGCTAAAAAGTTTGAACTTTGTACATGTATTCATCCATTGCTTAATTGCTTATTGATAATGATGCTAAGAGTAATATATATCACATAGAAAGATACTTTGCCAAGTACACTAAATAATACAATTTTCTTAGCAGTCTAAGCAACACACTCCAGATTGGTGAGTTTCAGGTGTCAATATGATATTCAAATAGAAATAATGAGTTGTCAGTTGAAAGTATGGAGCTTGGGCAATGGAGTGAGATTAAAACTAAATATTGATACTGGCAAAGTATTGGAATCTGGATCCTGGTTGTAGGTATGTCAAGAACGCATCAAGCAAGCCAAGAATAGGGCAAAGGGAAACACCATGGGGAACACCAATATATAAGGGAAGGGTTGAGGAAGAGATGAGAGTGAAAGAAATTAGAAATAGTTGTAAAGAAAGAATGAGGATTGAATGGGGTCTCGAAGCTGAAATAAGAAAGATATTCAAGAAGGGAGCTGTTGCTAAGCCAAGTTCTACGGAGAACCTCAGACAAAGATTAAAGTGTATTCATTGTATGTGGGATCTCAAACCTCTCCCTCATCCAGAGATTAATTAGAATTTTAGGAGTAACTCAAATCCAGAAAACCTATGAATAAGAAGTCTAGTCTGGAAATACTCCATTATGGAGGTTAAAGCAGGACCAATGCTCTGAATCCACTTCTAACATCCCACATTTACAGAATCATTCTCCCAAGCATGGGTTTATGCACTATGGCATTTGGAGGTGGACTAGCAAAATGGCTGGGTGCATGGGCTTTGCTTTAATAAAAAAACTTGGTTTCAAGCTTTAATAAAAAACTTGGTTTCAAATATGGCTTTACTACTTAAACGATTTAGAACAACGATTGGAAGTTACTTGACCCTCTGAGACTCAATTTCCTCATCCATAAAAGAGAAAATATACTAATTTAATAGGGTTGTAGGTGAGAATGAAATGAGATAATTGGATATGAAGCACTTAATCTGGTACATAGTGAGGGCTCAATAAATAATAGCTATTATTATTATACTGGGCTGCTATGTGATGAGAACCCTGCCATTGCTTGACTTTTCATTAACCATGAAACGCTGGGGAGTTTTTGGCAACAACCACAAAGCAGTTTGTTGGCACATAACCTTTCAATTATCTGCACTACTGATCCCTTCCATTAGCATGGATAAGAGAAAGTGTATAGCATAGATAAGCCAGAGGAAGGGGGAAAAAAAACACCAAACTGTACAGCCATATAGCTATATAAATCCCTATTAGGAATTTAAGAAGAGTTCCTCATGGCTACAGACTTATATCTTTGAAGAGAGGAGTCCAAGTTCCTCTGTACATGAGTTCTTTAACTTGACCATAACGAATCCTAACTCCTCTTTTTTGTTGCTTTATTTTTATATAACAAATCTCCATTTAAGAAAATATACCAAGACGCATTTTTCTGTGTGTTGTAATGATTCATCTCTGATTCTGTTTCCAAAGCTGTGCCTCTGTCTGGCTGTGCTAAGAATTACTCAAGTTATTTGAGAGTCAATGGAATGGTAATAAAAAGTTCTACCTTATCTGACACTGAATTATCTGCCTTTGAAATATGGAGACAACTTTTTTCTCACAAGGCTAAAGAGGCTTTACTTAGGGGTGGTACAAATTTAAAGGTTTTATTTTTGGCCACTGGAGGGCTCTCATATTTTTCCACTGATGAAATAGAAATCTTGAGTGTGATGAAAAACTAGAAATCAGAGATGAAAGTTTAAAGTGAGTGATCTTGTGGTTTGTGCCCAAATCTAGGTGCAGACAAAATTTGAGTACAAGTGAATCTAATGTTTTAGGGCAGTGATTTGGCTGCTTGGGACAAATGCTGACTCACTAACCCGACTTAGGTCTCCAACTAGGAAAAAGTGGACCGTCTCCTTCACTTCTTTTACTTTAGTGATTGTTCATTGTCTTTTTTTCCTTTCTGGCTGTTAATCTTCCAGCCCCCTGCTCTTTCAGTGGAGGTCCTATGAAATACTGCTGACCCTTGGTTCTTGTTGGAGCTGCCTCCTTTTTCTCTTATCCCTAAACTCCACCTACCACCCCAATGTTTCTCCCCATCAGCGACCTTCCCTAACAATGATTCTCTGTAGATTCTTCAATGAGCTCCAGCATAAATCTTCCCCCCTCCACACACACAACCATTTGTACTTCCCTCAGTGCTTCCAGATTTACTCAGGCCAATCACACAGGGCTAGATACTTGTGTTGAGAAATCAGATTTTCCAGCAATGGTCAGATTTGTACATGAAGGCAGGCAGCTAGCAGTTTAGATTATAGCACCCAAATGGGTATAGTGACCTTCAGTCTGATCTTAGATATTGTGAATATCCAAGGAATAGGTAAGAAATGATAGCAGGTATCTTTGGAAGTAGAAATATCCATAGTCAGGAAAGTAATAGAATTGACTATCTGGCTTGAAATAGGAGTTCTATCTGACTTGAAATAGTACCCCCAAGTAGAGGATACACGTAGGGGAAAAGTCTGGCTGTTTGGTGGGATATCTGGAAAGGTCCATTACATCAATCAGTCATGCAGCCTGGAATTTCAAGAGAGAACTGAAGAAGTAAATCAGGAGGGCAAGCTTTAATATCTTTGGTATTTATGAAGAAAGCTGTAGTTTAGAAGATACACAAGTACTCAGAGATTCACCAAAGACTATCAGATACCCAGCCTGGAGCAACATGAGTAATTCTAGACCCCCCATGTTGGAATAAGCTACTGAATGCATTACTATGCTTATTTAGGAGACACTCAGAAAGCGTAGGTTGAAAGTCTCCAGAACCAGCAGCTGAGAAGAGATGAGACAGATGAGTCTGACACATTCCTTGCTGGTGACTAGGTTTTTTTCTGTTTTGCTTGTTTGTGTGTTTGTTTTTAAGATATAGACTCAAGCTTTTGATAGTCCTGTTAGTTTCATTCTATTTCATTGAGTTTGAATTTTAGTGCATAAATGAAATAATACCTATTTTGGCTCTAGAGACCCTTTCTGTATGTGATTTTGTTGTTGTTTGCCTACCAGAGATGAGGTTGCTGAAATGTTCTGTTCTTTCTATGTAAAGTTTTACTGTTTCAAAACCCCTTTTATTTCACTTACAAACATACACTATGACCATTGCCAATCGCTAAATCATACACAGAATTAGCTTTTAAAAATTGTCATCCATTAGTTTTTTTTTTAATATTTTAGTTTTTTTTTTAATTCTAGTGTAGTTGATTTACAATGTTAGTTTTAGGTGTACAGCAAAGTGATTCAGATATATATATATATATATATATATATATATATATATATATATATATATATATATATATATATATATATATATATATATATATATATATATATATATATATATATATATATATATATATATATATATATATATATATATATATATATATATATATATATATATATATATATATATATATATATATATATATATATATATATATATATATATATATAATTTTTTTAGATTCTTTTCCATTACAGGTATTACAAGGTATTGAGTGTAGTTCCCTGTGCTATACAGTATGTCCTTGTTGTTTATTTTATATATAGTAGTGTGTATATGTTAATCCCAAACTCCTAATTTATCCTTCCCTGACCCTTTCCCCTTTGGTAACCATAAGTTTGTTTTCTATTTGTTTGTGAGTCTATTTCTGTTTTGCAAATAAGTTCATTTGTATCATTTTTTTAGATTCCACATATAAGTGATATCATATGATATTTATCTTTCTCTGTTTGACTTCTCTTATTATAATCTCTAGGTCAATTCATGTTGCTGCAAATGATATTATTTTATTCTTTTTATGGCTGAGTAATATTCCATTGTGTCATCCATATTAACAATAATGTAACAATATTGGATCATTAATTATGACAAATGTACCATACTAATGTAAGATACAAATAAGAGGGGAAACTGGAAGTGGGATGTATGAAAACTTTCAGTACTGTCATCTCAATTTTTCTGTTACTCTAAAACAGTTTTAAAATAAAAAGTTAAAACAAAAAAAAGTGGCCAGGTATTCATCTAATATAAGCCTACAGTGAATTAGAACTAGAGAGTATATGATGGTAGGAGTCATGTCAGAATGGCAGTGATAAACCACCCTTAGAACTGCTTAAGTGTACAAGTAAAGAGTTGGGCAGCAGCCCCATCTCCCTTATTTGGGATATTTCTATTACCAGCATGGTAGATCCCCACTAGGATCACTAGGCTCTTCCCTGAAGCTACCTTCCCCAAAGACATTTTTCCCTAAAATGTATCAGGCTGCTCTCCTCACCCCAGAATCTGGTACTGAAATCAGTTCAAAGCCATTTCAGATTATCCTTGCTTTTCAGTTTCTCATTGTGATATCTCCTGATACTCAGACACAATCTTCTATTTTTACCGGCCTATCTCTTTTCTCAACCTCCTAACTATGACCCAGTTTCTACTGTTTCATTACAGCCTACCTCCTTTTCCGGCTTATACAGAATGCCTACTCCAGCACCTTCTCCAAATCTTTTAACTATTGATAAAATAATTACCATTAAACTGTTGGCTTTCTGATGACAATGAGCACTGCAGCCTGGTGTTTGAAGATGAATAACTTGATTCTTAAATGTGCAAGAGCCAAAGCTGATGCTGGGTATGTGCTCCTCTTTATCCCTTTTGTGAACTTCTGTCTCTATTTTTGACACCTCATATTTTTCTAGGCATTTACTGCCACACTGAGTATTAATATATACAGAAACCCATAGTGATGACCCTTCAAAGCTGCCTCCTCTTCTATTCCCTTCCATTTCACTAACAATGTTTTTTTCAATTGCAGTCTAATTATTCTTCCCTGAATTTCCTCTTTGATCAATGTGTCATGCATATTACTCCTAATCAATATCCAATTCCTCTTCTGGGCACATGAGAGGCTGATAGTTTCCTGACTCCCTTGAAGCTAGATGTTTCCAGGTGACTTGCTTTGGCCAATGAAATGTGAATAGAAGTGATGCATGTGAATAGAAGTGATGTATGTCGCTTTCTTGTAGGAACATTTAATTGCCAGTGCTTGACTCTCTTGTCTTCTCTTCTGCCATGGTGATCATGAGACACATGTTGATATGGAGGTGCCATGAGATCAAAGGAACCAACACATGGGGGACAGCTGCCCTGGAGAGTTGCCTGGACATGCTGAGAACTTCATATGAGTTAAGTTTTGTTGCATTAAAAGGAAATGATTGTGGGAATATTTTTAGTACTGCATAACCTAGAATATTTTGATTATTATGGTTGAAAAGTAATCTCAAGAGTATAATACATTGTTAGTAATTGGTGATATCTATTTTTTTTTTTTTTTGGTGGAGTACTCAGGCCTCTCACTGCTGTGGCCTCTCCCATTATGGAGCACAGACTCCGGATGTGCCGGCTCAGTGTCCATGGCTTATGGACCCAGCCGCTCCGCGACATGTGAGATCTTCCAGGACTGGGGCATGAACCCACATCCCCTGCATCGGCAGGCGGACTCTCAACCACTGCGCCACCAGGGAAGTCCTTGATGGTATCTTAATGTATAATTTATTCCAGAGTATTTCCATTGTGATAGAAGATCCCAGGGGATAAGATATCTTAACTGAGAAGAATGAACTACTAATGATGGAGTAGAAGACTTTTGGGCATATTAAAGAAGATGACATTTTGGAATAAGACATTCTCTTTGTTCTTTAATCATACCATGATGATCTGGTCAGATGATTATACACATATACATTTTAAGAAGTACATTTTGTGACAAATGCAGAAACTGGAATCTAGGCTTTTGTTACAAGTTTCCATCTCTAACTTGTTCTGAATATCATTACCACAGTGCTGTAGGTCACTCATTGTGTCCTCAGTGTTCCTTATGTCTTTAATTTTTATCCAGGTTCAAATACCCTCTTTTGTGATTAAAATAATAACTTTGTTTTTATGAGTTCTAACTAGAATACAGGCTTTTTACATAAGTTATCACTATTCTCTTCAATGACCCTGTGAGGTATTGCCCCTAAAGGCACATGGTTAGAAAGTAGGTGATAGAAGCAAGATTCAAACTCAGGTCTCCTTGAGAATATATGCTTATTTCACTGTGAGCTCTCTCTCTCCTTAGATGGAACCCACATTTCCTCCAAGGCCCAACTTAAGCTCCACCTCCCCAGTGAAGTATCTTCTCTGACAGTCCTCTACACAATGGCCCCTTCTCCTTTGCAGCCCTTATTGTCATTTGGAACCATGGTAGCTTGTCTCCAAAGATGAATCAACAATGACTCATGCCTTTTGATGTTCAGACCCTGAGCAGGCTGTCCTTGTGACTTGCACTTTGACCCATAGTATATGATAGAAGTGACATTGAATGACTTCCTAGGTAGGTAAGCCCTAAGAAGTCTTACAGATTTTCCCTTAGCTGGAAATATTCCCTAAGGGAGGCTGAATACCATGTGAGATGTCTAAGAGCATCTGAGAGTACTGTGCTGTGAGGGAGTGTAAGGTGACCATATGAAGATGACATGCAGAGAGAGACAGGTGCCTGGGTAGCCTCTATCTGTGACAGACATCCCATCAGAGGCACCACACATCAAAATAAAGGGGCATTCTGAATGTCCAGCCCAGTTGAGCCTGCAGATGATTCCAGCTCTAGCTGCCATATGTCAGTAACTACATGCGAGAACGCAAAGGAGAACCACCCAGCTGAACCCAGTCAAATCACAGAACCATGAGTTTTAATGATAAAGTTTTTTCTTAAACCACTAACATTTGGGGAAGTTTGTTTTACCCCAATAGGTATTTGGAACAGGAACTTACCATATACTCCCTCCCCCCCCCACTACTGGTATGTTGTAATATCCGTAGGCTTCTGTTCTATTCATTTTTAAATTTTTAGTGATTTATATGATTGATCTATCACTATCATCTTGATTGAAAGCTTTCTGGAGGTTTGTCTTAGTTGAGATGACTCCCCAGCTTAGCACCTAGGGCATGTAAGACCTCAACAAGTGTTTATTGGTTGATTGATAAGCTCCTTCAGGTCAGAGACTATGTTATGCCCACATTTATATTTCCTGCAAAAACGGAGCTTTTTTGTAGACATTCAAGGATGTTTGTTGGGAAGACTTATGCCAATCAGCATGTTCCAACACACTCTAACACATGATGGTTTCTTCTGTCATCTGTTTTCCATGACTCCGCTCCTTGATCTGTCCACGTGCCCCAGGCTTCAGCCTCAGTAGGTCCTGCTCCCTCATCTGTGTATTTAATCATGCTGTTCCCTCTGCTTGAAGTATCCTACTGCCCTCCACCCACCCATTCCACTTTGTGAAAACTTATTCGTTCTGCAAAATACACCTAAAAGATTGCCTTCTCTTTAACCTTCCCCTGCCCTCTTGCACTAAAATATTAATCCCTTCTCTTGAATTCATGGGACCTGTTGAGTACTTACCCCACGGCATTCCACTTACTGCTTCATGGTCCCTGTTGGACAGTGAGCTTTTCAAGGACAGCGGCAGTAGCTTATTTAACTTGGACTCCCCAGTACAGTAAGTGGCACAGAGCAGGTGGTCAATAAATGACAGTTGGATGAATGAACACATTTTACAAGGAGAGAATGACCCTGTGAGGATAAGAAATAAATACGGTGTTGAGTGTTTTGTCACCACAAAGTGCTATTAATATACAATTGGCACCCAGCTCCCTGACTGCTCCTGCCTATCTCATGCCTTTCATCTTTGACCACAAGGCCAACAACCATTCTTTAATCAACGCGGTTGCCTTTCTCTGAACCCTCTCTAGTTTGTACTTTTTTTTTTGTCCTGAGATGCCTGAAGCCTCTTCATATTCAGCCCCAAATAGCACTGACCTTTCGTTTGCTATATCACCTGGCAGTTCATATCTAATTTCCTTTTGCAAGAGCCTCTCTCACTTGCTTTTAGCATTTTGCTCTCCAGGTTTCTCTCGCTGCTTGCCGTGTCGCTGATTGGGTTTTTCCCTCAGAGAAACTGGTTTCCATTTTTTTCTGGTTTGAACTCTCCCTGGCTATTTCTCTCTATTAACCTCAGGCATTCAGTGGTACAAGAAGGAGGAGGACTTGGGAGAGGTGGGAGGCTATGTCCTCTTGATTTCCCTTCTGGGGAAGAGCCCACTTAAGACCTGGAAGATAGCTCTGCTCCAGTTCATTCTGCTCCCTCAACAATTTGCTTTCAACAGTGGCCTTTCCAGCTTTCCCATGAATTCAGGGAAAATGTTTCATTGGTTTGGAATTTTCTTTTCATCCTTTTTTGTTTTATTCTTCCTTTCCTTTTCTTTCTTTCTTCCCTTAAAAAAATTGCATGATATTCATCCTACGTCAAATGCTAATGAATCTGAGTGACATGCACAGAAAATTCTTTCTCAGCAATTCTTAGGAGCCATCTTTCTTAAGGGCAAGCCTCAGATTCCAGCTGACATTGTTCCCTATGAAATGACTTCCCATAGAGAACAAGAAAGACATCTTTATCTCCAGATCGCCTGTGAACTGAAAAGAGACTTTTATAACATGGAAGTCTTTGTGAGTCCCAGGAACTGACCCTGCAACTGAGATTCAAACAAAGAAATTGCAAAAGTAAACATACATGCTTAGAAAAGTCACTACATTAAAATTTACAAATATAGCATTTCTAGAAGATTCTCCATGTTTTTATGCCTTTATGCCTATATATGCACTGTTTCTTCAGCTTAGAATAACCTAACTTACCTTCTCGCTTTATTGAAATCTGACTTGCCTTTCAAAGCACCATTTAGATGCCACTTCCTCCTTGAAAAGTCACCTTATCACCCACATGTCTGTTCTCACTCTCCTCCAAATTCCTGCTGCTTTTTGTTTATACCAGTTTTCAAGCTTGTAAAACAGTCAACCTTGTATTTGAGTTCCTTATAGAAGCACTATTTCTTCCTCAAAACTGTAAACTCCTTAGTAGTAGGAAAGCTGACTTATTCATCCTGTGACTTCTACCAAGAAACCATGTCTTAGAATGGTTCCCAGTAATTTTGCTTTCAGGGTGAAAACTGCACACACAGAGTTCAGTCCTCCTGTGATTCTCTGAGGACAAGCACCTTTCTGGACCACTGCAGCTTGGGGATTAGAAGAAGCTTCTCGAGGTGCTCTGGAGTTCACCCTAATATAACAAATTGAAAGTGCCTGGATGAGTGTGTAAGGGAGGGTCTGAATATGGAAAAGGAGGGAGTGGTGGTGGGAGTGAGGAGGAGATTGCTTTTTCATCAGCATATTTTGTCCCGATGGGACTGAGTTGTGATTCCCTCTAATAACAATAGTACAAAGAATTATTTTAACAGTTACCATTTGATAATTTTTAAATGCCAAGCACTTTGCCTAATGCTTTACATGCAACATCACATTTAATTCTCAGGACAACCTTAAGAAATAGGTATTATTATTATCCTCATCTAACAGATAAGGAAACTGAAGTTCTGACCACAAAGGTTAAGTAATTTACCCAAGGACACACAGGTAGTAAATAGCATTGGTCGTATTCAAGCCCACCCTAGGCTGAAGGCAGCACCCCTGCTATTAAACAATACACTAGTTTGTCTCTTTCTACAGGTGGAAATTCCTTTATTTCCCTTGGGTTATAGTTCTTTTCCCATGATCTTTAATGAACATTGAAGGTTTTTGAGCATGAAAGTCACATGATGAAAGGATTATAATTTACACTGCCAAACAGAATAATAACTCTAAGAACTACTATTTATAAATCGTTCTTAGCCCATTTATAAATGACTCCTACATGTCAGGGACCTCGACAACTTCCACACAATTATCTCCACTCTTCACAACAACTCTGTAAAGAGAATATAATTATCTTCATGGAACAGATAAGGAAACTAAAGGTCATGGAGGTGAAGGAGCTTGCACGAAATCCAACAGCCAGTAAGTAATAAAGCCAGCATTTACCTGCTGTGCTGCCTTGGGTGACATCCTAGTCTTCCTGCACAGTCTAGAGAAAAGGATGAGCTTGCATTCATAAATCATTTACTTTTTTCCCTCTTCCAATTCAAGGAAGACATTTATTATTACTGTTGTTATTCTTATTATATCTCAAAGCCTCTCTAAACTTCATGGTACCCATGTTAAGGTTAGACTAGTGCTTCAGCACCCACCGATCCTAAATTATTTTTCCAGGCAGTACTGAGTATAAGTGTGTTGAACATGAAATTGTAATCTTCTATTTTTTCCTGCTAAACTGTGAATGACTGAAAGGCAGGAGAATTTCTTATTTACCTTTGGAACCTCAATTCCTGGCAAAGAGTAGATGCTAAATAAAAGTTGAACTGAATTGTTTCCCCTGTCATTCTCCCTGTTTTCACTTGTCTCTTTTCTTCCTTCTGTGCTATCATTTTATCACCTAGCTTATTTTACATACAGTCTTGTGACCACAGTGGCACCCACAGGCGCTGTGGACCCAGAGGTGCCCCTCTAGGACAGGAGAGTGGCTGAGTCCTCCTCAGGTGGTAGCCCATGCCTGGGGCAGTCTCCCCTGCCTTGGAAGCACAGCAAGCCCTCCTTCTCTCCTCTCCTGGAACACTTGCTCTTCATATTCCTGTTTAGCAGCACTCGTGTTCAGATCCATTAATTAATGAAGATTAATCAATAATTAAGTGTTCTATAGCCACCAAGAGGCCACTTTGTGGTACAGTGATATATTTATTTCCCCATTTAGTGAGAGGACTCAGGAGCTGTCTGGTACTGCTCACAGGTTGGCTTATTATGGGATGCCTGATTGGCAACCTTGGACTCGAAGTACCTCCCTTCTGAACCCCTCCTACATGGAGACCTTAACCCAGACCGCCTGGCACAGCTGCTATCTGAACCAGACCAGAACTCTTAGTCTGTCCCTTGCAGACTGCAGGCTCATGTTCCTGGAACTGGTCTGAGATGGGGTCAGGGCTGGGGCTCTGGTGGAGCCACACAGCTTGGGAACAGTGCCCTCGGTGGCTTTGAATCCCGCAGGTTTGCCCCAGCAGTAGCCACCCGTACTTGCTGCACACAGGAGGCACTGCCATCAAGTTCAGGTCTCTCTGCCATAGTATTAGTGGAAGGTACCCCAAGGACCTTGAAAGAGTGTAAGTGGAAGTTCAGTGAGAGTGCTGCCATCCACACAGGGCCAGAGCATCCTGCTCTGCAGGGTACCATATCTCCATCTACAGGAAGGAGAGTGTTGCTTCTTAGTCAGTGTGTAAGCAAATGGTGCACACTACAAACTTGCTGGTCATCTGCTAATTGACTGACACCTGGGACTCTGATTCTGGCACCAATTAATGTGGAGCTTAACATGTTCTATCACTGTCTAAATGCTTACTTTCCACTCCTGGCTAAATGTTACTCTTAGAGAAGAAGCATTGACCTATGAGTCTGGGGTAACAACAATCTGGGGTAAAAACTGTGCAAAGTTAGGGACATTCAACCTCAAGTCTCCCAAGGTTCTCCTTTTTATGTGTATTCAGGGGAAGGGGAGGCTATTCAGAGCCCAATTCTCTTGACCTGTCTACTTCTAGCAATACTAGTACTCAGATCCTCCATTGTTTAAGACATCAATGACAGCTTAACTAAAGCCAGGTGGGACTTCCAAGCCCCTTCTATACAGAAGAACTTACAATGGTTCGATTCAGGATTTTCAACTTTACTTTGGTGTGAAAGTGATTTGCATTCAGTTGAAATTGTACTTTGAAGTTTGAATTTAGATTTTTTCCTGAACTAGCGATAGGCCGTATGATACTCTCTTGTGATGCTGGGCAGCAGCAGCTCCCAGTCAGACAGTGATCATGAGGGTAAACAACTGACACACTTATAACCATTCTGTACCCGTACAGCCATTCAGTTCCCATACAGCCATTCCGTTTTGCACTTTCAGCATAGTAGTCAATAAATTACATGAGATATTCAACACTTTATTATAAAATAAGCTTTGTGTTAGAGGACTTTGCCTAACTGTAGGCTAATGCAAGTGTTCTGAGCATGTTTAAGGTAGACAAGTCTAAGCTATGATGTTCAGTAAGTTAGGTGTATTAATGCATTTTTGACCTGTGATATTTCAACTTATGATGTGTTTATAGGGAGGTAACCCTGTCGGTAAGTTGAGGAAGATCAATGTAAATAAAAATGCCTTTGGTCTGGGGTGTTGGGCTTTTATTTGAGAAGGACCTATTTACCTTAGCTCCCATTGACAATGGCCAAGTTAATGAATGTTAATAGTCATGCCATAAAAATAGTCACCATTGATTATCTGCTAAGTAGCAGTCTCTGTGCTAAACATTTCCCATTGAACAACCAAATGTTCTGCAGTATGAGATAAGGAAATCACTATGGAAGGCATATGGAGTTATAAGTGAAACCGAGTTGTACAAACAGTTCCTATTGATTTCTCTCTCTCTTTTTTTTTTTCTTTCCCCACTCCCCCAGCTGATTTGGTAAGGTGAGTATGGAGGTACCTCCAAGTAAGAATTTAGCCCCTCACTCTTGGGAGACCCTGTGGGACTAGGAGGACCACAGGAAAGGGAAACCCAGAGCTAACTGGTTAGGCCTGCCTCTACTTTCAATATTAGGGGAGAAGGAAAACAGGTTTCCAGAAAGATTATCCATGAATTTAAAGCTAAAGTACTGGTCAGCCATAAATAATGTTATTAGATTGCAGAAAATTCCATAGCTTATATCCCATTGATGACAGAACAAGATGTAGGAATTCAGGATCCTTATCATAGTCCTTTCTAAGAGGTGACAGACTTAAATATGATCATTTCTATTTGATGATGGAAGAAACTGAAGCTCAGGGAGTTTGAGTAGCTTACTTATGGTCACACAACTAGTGAGTGGCTGAGTTGGAAGTCAGCTCAGTCTGACTCCAAAGCTCTGGCTATGGAACAGCTATGTAGCTATGATTTTCTTCCCATTACTAAAAAGAAAAATGTTTTTCCTACTAAATATATTTTATTTTCACAAAAGATCAGGTCCAAAAATGTTTCACATGATGCCCATGATTTGTACATAAGTAAATGAAGCAATTACTTGGATTTTCAGTTTTTATTATTGAAGATCTAAATTGTTCAGGTGAGGAAATTGTGATCCCCATGTATTAATTTTATTCATTTATACACAACCAACAAGTATCCTGTGCAACTCTCCTAGATGTTAAGCTATAAAATAGACCAGGCTGTTTCTCTTCCCATGAAATCAAATACAGTTATGAACCAGAGTCTCCACCGTTTCAAAAAAAGCCATCTCCTTGTCATCAGACTGGGAGACTGTTGTCAAGCTATTGATATAGTCCATTTTTTTTTTTTTGAAGGACCACAGCTTCTAGAAGGGGAGAAGAGAAGCAACAGCATCTCTTTGGTTCTAGGGAAGAAAATAAAGTGTCATTGGTTCAATTTCAGATTTTCTATTATTTATAATTCTTTAAATGTTTTGTATGCCCAAAAGAATTCCAAGATAATCATCAGTTAGTAGTAAGAACTTTCATTATTCTAAAAATTTAGGGCAATAAAGGGAGAGAAGAAAGTATGAGTGTTTTTTAAAAAAATTAGCAGCAGAGGGCCTCCCTGGTGGCGCAGTGGTTGAGAGTCTGCCTGCCGATGCAGGGGACATGGGTTCGAGCCCTGGTCTGGGAGGATCCCACATGCAGCGGAGCAACTGGGCCCGTGAGCCACAATTACTGAGCCTGCGCGTCCGGAGCCTGTGCTCCGCAACAAGAGGGGCCACGATGGTGAGAGGCCTGCGCACTGCGATGAGGAGTGGCCCCCACTTGCCACAAGTAGAGAAAGCCCACGCACAGATGCGAAGACCCAACACAGCCATAAATACAAACAAAACAAATAAATAAATAATTAATTTTTTAAAAAATTAGCAGCAGAATGTTTTTCTTGTGCATCTACCTCTTTGACATAAGTGGAGTCCCAGAACGGGTAGGCTAGAAGCATGGGACATGCAAAGCAGTGTGCCTTGTCCACAACCTTCATTATGAAGCTAATGGGATAACATTTGTGGTAGCATAGCAAGAAATTATCCAGTTGGAAACATGACAGACAACAACACATAAGACTCCAGCAGAGCAGTGGAGATGAAGTGTGAATCTATGGGAGGGCAGAGAAGAACATGAAAGAGAGAGAAGGTTGAAAGAGAGGATAAGAAACTGATAAGAGAGGTTTCAGCATCTTTTTATGAAATGTCATGAACTCAGATGTTATAAGAGAGAGAGCAGTTGAAAGTATTCACCAAAAGGAGATGGTTACCATGCAGGGGTATCTAGTTGAGATGTTGCAGGTTTTCCATGCAGGAAAGCAATCGATGGTCCTCTCCCTCAACCCCTCATTCCTCTTTATATAAAACGCAGGAAAACCATCCTTACCTACTTTCTTCCTGTCTGAGAAAATAAAACAAACCTCTTCTTACTCACAATAACCAATCTACATGTCACTTCATCCCATATCCCCTACCTCCTTCAAGGTGTCTTCTCTTTTTCCTGTGGCTTCTTTTATCTTTCTGTTGGCTTTGTCCTTAATGTACAAGCATTCCAACTAGCCCCACCCTCTACTTGACCCCAAGTCCTGTTATAGCTATTCTCCAATCTTATTTCTTTCCTCCCCAACCCTGATCTTAAATCAGCTATCTTCAGGTCCTCATTCTTCATCCACTCTTCAACATGCTCTCTATTCCCACCAATATGTTGAAAATCTCTCAACAAAGTCCTAAAATATCATTATTGTGCCACTTTCTGGGGCTCCCTCTCAACCCTTGTCTTACTGGATTATCGTTCTTTCTTCCACAAATTCTTCACTCCTTTTTGTTCTTATAGGAGCTCTTATAGTCATAAGATTCGGGTGTGCAGATATGTAAATTTCTGCTGGTGGCAGAAAACTAAAATATATCAATTTGTATAAATCACCCTTTTTGGTTTAGAATTGAATTTGGTTAACTACAAAATCAAGTTTCTTGTATTCTTTACTTTTTTCCTATTCTTTTCACCAGAAAAATCAGGGAAAAGGATATCTGGTTAGATGGATCTCAGAATATTTTGATTTTGGGTGTCAGCTTTCATCTTCACTGCGTCCCCTGATGAAATGTCTGAGTCCCACCATGGTCAAGGTCCAAATTTCTGGGGCCTCTTTGTCCAAACTGAGAAGTCCTCCAGAACCATCAGACTGTTGTCAGCCACTCTGTACTGCCCTGGAGCAATTTTTCTGCATTCCCAATCCCATGCTGGAGTCCAAAGCAGTCTGTGAGACTGACCATCTACCCAGATAACTCCCCCAGTTATTGATATTAACACATTGCATTTGAATCAGAGCTATTTTGAGAGACTTGGCATCTTCAAGACCACAATGCTTTTACTTATTCCATTGCTAATGTCTTAAAAAGCTGGAGTTACACATGATTTGATCTCAGGAAACCCCACACCAGAGCTCACCTATTCCTGTGTGTCATGCCCTCAGTTCTCGCTTTATTTTGTTAAGTGCTTGACCATTGCTGGATTGGTCTTCCTTCACAGTGATGCTAAAAGCAATTAAAGTAACAGAGCTGAAGGTATGATCCATAATTCCTCAATTTATCACCCTTTTCTTGACCTCTATACCACATTCCATCTCTCTTGGGATAAGTGCCAAACCAGAGGTTGTTTTCAGGACTGAGACCCAATTAGATTTATCACTAAAAGGAACAAAGAAACTCAGGTCATGTAGTGCCAGTTACATAAAAGAAAAGGAGTTTAACTCTTGATTGAAAGAAGAAAACTAACATTTGGACCAAATAGCTTGTCTCGAGTAGGCTTGTACCAGGTGTGGTCTCAAGGAGATGCTGTAAATCCCTCCTAATTTCCCACTGGTTCAGGCCCAGGTTTAGGCCTGATTAGCATATGTTTTTGTAATAAAAACTTATGGCAGTTCCAGCTCAGAGAAAGTTAAAGGAAGGGTCAGGGTTTTATCCTCTTTTTTAAACATAAACATAGGAAACCCTCATCTCAGGTAAGAATGCAGAGAGCAGAAACTGATAGGCTCTCACAGATATTTACACGGACTAAGAAAGACAGGTTCTTTCTTCATCAAGCAAGTTACTATCTATATATACCTGGCAGTGTCCCAAATTCTACACACTTAGAAGTAAAATTAGGCCTTTGTCTAGTAAATTCAGACATTACAGAAAAAAAGCACAGTGTCTATATCCTATCTTGTCACGTCACAGTTTGGAGAACTGTGTACCTCACGTTTTGTTATTTCTGGGGCTGACTGATCCTAGTGACTAACTAAGGGAAATGTCCTAAGATCAAAGAGGCATCCTCTAGGAGCTGGATAAATTTACCCCAAATTGTCGAGTCACCTCATCTCTGCCAATAGAAACAACTGGTATCTTGACTCATCAGCCTCTGTCATATTCAAGTCAGAAGTTGAAAATACAAGAGATACAATAATGGATTGAGTTTGTTCACCATCATCATCATCATCTTCATCATCATCATCATCATCATCACAGCTATTGCAAATGTGGGTTGATTACATAACTTCAACACAAAACACTGTGTTAAGCATTGGCCTATGAAGGTCAAATCTTAAGGCACGAAAGGAGATCAGAATATGCCATCCCAAAATATGCCACTTTGGCATAAGGATTATTTGGTGCTAAAGACATTTAAGCAGCAGCAAATGCAAAATGAACTTTTTGCTCTCCACCTATCTACCTAAAATCAGGACATAAATTTCCTTTTGTGAAGGTGATCCCTCTCCCTTTTCCTGTACTAGGAGAATAACCTTATCACTGGAGACTGAAAGTAGGCACAGATGGGTTTGCACAAATTAACCTTATTAAAATCATCCTCATCTTCCATTAGTTCCCCCACATGTTTACGTTCCCACAATTTACCATCCCCTGAAGCACAAACCCTTTTCCTTTGTCTTGTCACTTCTCCACAAATTTATCACCCTTTGTTAAGATGGTATATGGGCCCCAAATTCTAACCACCTCTTTGAATTACTCATTACTGCATTCTCCCCCATATACACACATTGTACGTGTAAATAAACTCCTTTTTTCTTTTTCCTCCTGTTAATCTCTCTTCTGTGGGTCTAATTCACAGACCCCACCCTCTGAATCTAAGGTAGTAGAGAAAAAAATAGATTTGATTTCCTCCCCTATAGCATAAAAAGGAGGACCAGATAGAGTATTATTGATAATATATAAGATGAAATACCTAAGCCTACATCTGTGGTGAAGCTAAAGTTCCCTAAAAGCAGGCTCAGAGCCTTGCCAGTTTTGGTAGACTTCATCATTACTGAATGCTTGACAAAAGTACACAGATGAACGCATGATGACACCAGGACGTTCCAGGTGAAGCCATGCTTCTGCATCAGGTGTTTCAGGGAATGCAATGAATCCTCGGCTTTCTGTGTAGATGCCAACTCCCTCCAAGTTCAACCTTAATTTTTCCCATGAAACAATGGGTCATTCTTGGCCTAGGAAGTAAGGCATCTGTTTAACCTGGAACAGTAGATTATAGTCAACCCTTGAGTTTACCATGACTTCATCAGCTATCTCCTGTGAAAATTTCAATATAATTTTTTGAAAGTAAACAAAGTGCTTCTATTTATCAGATAGTTTTTATTTTGAATAAACATACCTTGCAAAACCTGGGACATATCATACTGATAAAGCATATTATTGTTATAATTATTTTACAAAATATGGAGCCTTAGTCTAAGGACAATACCAGACAATAACACTGCATATGGTTTAAAATAGAGGCACCTGACAAAATACAGTGTTAAACAATATATGTCATTATATATAAAGGGGTGAGGGAAAAGAAGATCCATGAGTTTTAAGTTTAGTGATAGGACACATAAGGCAGTGTCAATTCCTCAGCTTAGTAGACAGCAAAGAGTTCAAAGAGTAGAGGGGAAAAAGTGAATAAAACAGAGAGACAGTTTTGGCAGAGGCCAAAACTAAAAAAAAAAATTGCAAAAGTTAAACTAGGTACTTTGATCCAAGCCACCATTTCAATGCCTCTACCCCCAAATTTTTGTTTAAATCTACTATAAAATTTTATATTACCTGTAATTTCATAATGAAATATGATACAAAGAAAAAAACCCACCAATATGTTTAATTTGCTTTCAACCATCTTACTAGAACTAAAGCAGAGAGCACGAAACAAACACACCAGCATTAGCATTTCTGTATAATCCAGAATCCTGAAGCACAAATCTTAAAATAAATGACCCTCAGTGAAAAAGGTCAAAAATTCTACCACTTTCTCTTGTTTGACGGTAGAAAAAAAGTAGATGATCTTATGGATCTGAATTTCATGGGGTTAGAAATCTTGGCCTTGGGTTAACCCAAGGTTTTTGCTTTGAAAAGTTTGCAGAGTCCTCATTGCCAGTCCAAGATTGGAGGGCTCAGCTCCCTGCACCTCCCCACCTCCAGGTCTGGAGTTTGTATGGAATAATGAGTCCTATAAGCTTGGGCCTGACACTGCTTTTATAATGTAAAGGAGGAAAGCCAAGTAAAGTGGATTTGTGCATCCCTGTAATGAAAAGTTGGCCTGTCTGTTTTTATCAGACTAATGAAGCCCCTACCCCATTCTCTGGCTCAGTGTAAGCTTCACAATGGAGACAGTGAGCTCTCTCCAGCACAGCTCCTCAGCAGATGCTATCTGCCAGCTCTCTTCGCAGAAGAGTTCATTTTAAAGGGATCCTGGCTTGATTAAGGCTTTGTGAGCCTCCCAGGCTCATTACAAATCAATGGAGATGAACTGAGTGCTTAATACTCAAAAGCCAAGCTAACAAAAGCTGACTTATTACAAGCTAAAGGGCTGGGACTCTCCTGGGTCTTTCAGCTTTGTTTTATTTTGTATTTCAGCTCCCTCTTCCCCCTCCTCTTCCTGGCCACCCCCAACCCAATCCATTTCCAGTGGCAGTGTTCAAGTGCCTCAAAAGATCTTATTCGTTCTGCCTTATTTTCCTCTATCTAAAATTGCAACCTCTGGAAGAATAATGTATCTTACGGATGGTATGCCTCAGTGTGATCACAGGAGTTTTCTGAGTGACAGGGAAGTTTCCCCTCCACTATACCATGTAACCTCACTTTTTCACAGATAAATTATGATTCTAATACTTTTAGAAAAACTTCTGCTTACTGTTTCCCATTTACTAACCACCACCCTGCCCACAAGAAACAAACACACTCATACCCTTAAAAGACACAACAGTGTAGAATGACAAAGGGAAATCGGAAATATTTGACCATCCATGAAGAAAAGGCAGAAGCTGACATAAAACTCCTTCCAGGTCCTTTAGTAGTTACAGACACCCTTTCTCTGCCCGTCTCCCTCTGCCTCTCTCTTCTTTGAGAAAATTTCATTTAGAATGTTTTTCTGCTTTATGTTCAGAGATAGGAAGGCGCCAGGACTGTAATAAGATGATGAGAAGCCCCATATGGGAAGAAAAAAAACACTAAAAACAAAGAAAGTTTCAAATACCACCGTAAAATCAAGCCTCATTGTCTTTTTTTTTTTTTTTTTTTTTTTTTTTTAATATCAACTTATTTATTTATTTATTGTTGCATTGGGTCTTCTTTGCTGCGCGCGGGCTTTCTCTAGTTGCGGCGAGCGGGGCTACTCTTCATTGCGGTGCGCGAGCTTCTCATTGCGGTGGCTTCTCTTGTTGTGGAGCACGGGCTCTAGGCACGCGGGCTTCAGTAGTTGTGGCTCGTGGGCTCTAGAGCGCAGGCTCAGTAGTTGTGGTGCATGGGCTTCGCTGCTCCGCAATGTGTGGGATCTTCCCGGACCAGGGCTCGAACCCGTGTCCCCTGTACTAAGCCTCATTGTCTTAAAGAGTCTGGGACTGCTCCTTTTCTGATAGAGATTAGAAGGATCTATCCTTATGGGATACAGCTCTCTTGTCTTTCCCTGTGGAAGTAATAACAGCAAACATTGATTGTGCACTTCCTCTGTCTCAATCTTGGTGTTAAGCGCTTTACATGCAGTATTTCATTGAATCATCGCAGTAATTCTATGAAAGAAAGTTCAATTAATATCTGCACTTTACAAATGTGGGAATAAGAAAAGAGAGAAATAGGTATATTTTCCAACTTACACACTTAGTAAGCAGGGACTGCATGAAAACCTAGGTCTCACTCTGACTCCAGAGCCTGTGAGCTAAATCACTGCATTAATCTGCCTCCATATAAGATTGAAAAAAAAAATTAATTAATTAAAAAAAAAGAGAGAGAGATTTTGCTGGACTAGACCCAGTAGGGGCTTTGGGACCTAGCAACCATTGTTTACAAATGGCCACTTTCTGTTTTTCTCCCCATCCATCCCCACCCCCATTGCAATCACTATGGTGCTTCCCCTCTCTGAGTTGCAACTCTGTGTAGTCTCAGCTTGCTCTAACTGGACAGCCCAGACTTGGGAGTCAGATACACCAGATTTAAACCTCAGATCCTTTTTTACCAGTTGAGTGTCCTTGGGCAATTTGCCTAATATTTGTGAGTTACCACTTCCGCATCTGAACGGTGAAGCTAGGGTCATGTGAAGATTCAATGTGAAAACATGTAAAATGAATTTAAGAAATGCTTCTCCCTTGACTCTTCATCTCAAGGTCTTTTTCTCTTCTCCCCAAACCCTCCAAAAAAACCCTCTGCTAAACTAATCCACAGTAATGTCTTCTAAAGCTTAATGCGCTACTTCTCCCAGGGTCAATTGTTTTAACAGACTAGAATGCTTTAGGACAAAAATGGGATTTTGGGGCTTTCCTGGTGGCGCAGTGGTTGAGAGTCTGCCTGCCGATGCAGGGGACACGGGTTCGTGCCCCCGGTAGGAGGATCCCACATGCTGCGGAGCGGCTGGGCCCGTGAGCTATGGCCGCTGAGCCTGCGCTCCCGGAGCCTGTGCTCCGCGGCGGGAGAGGCCACAACAGTGAGAGGCCCGCGTACCGCAAAAAAAAAAAAAAAAAAAAAAGGGATTTTAATTTAATTTAATTTAATTTAATTATGGGATTAGATTTATTGCAAGGGGCGGGGGCAAGAGGTGGATGGTTTTTATACCTTGAAATCTTTCCAAGAAATAGGTGCCATTCTTCATTTTGAGTAGATAATAGGCCCACAATCAATCTCAAAACTTTGAAATCTTCTTTTGTTGTTATTAAACATAATGTATCAACAACTATCACCTACACAGGCCAAGGGGGAAAGTAGAGATATTTAACAAATGCCCAACTGTATTTCCTTCACCTGGGAATCTGACCTCCATTCCATACTCTCAGTCACTCAATTCTTTTCCTTTTTTTCCTTGTGCAAAGATTTAGAGATTCTTACCTTTGACCATACAAAAGAGTAACTTCAAAGGACAAGCTGCTTAGAAACAAATGGCAATGGCAGAAATTGTCATAGATTATAAATTGTCACAGAATTATTTTCTCCAATAGCTTTTTTAACTGTGAAGATGTCAGGAAACAGGGCTCTACAGCTCTTTGATAATTGTGAGTTCCAAAGGAATTTCTTCCTAGAATTATGGTACTGTGTTACTACCCTTCATGACATGCATACGTATGTAAAGCTATGTTGTTCATGCCAGATCAAACTTTTGACAGCCAATTGACTTTCTTCAGTTCAAGGCAAGAACCAAGCTCCTTGAGAAATTCTTCCTTTCTGATCACAGAATATGGTTATTCCCTCTGGAAAAAAATTTGACTCTTGGGGAGGTCATGGGTAAAACAAATACAGTTCCTCACACAAAGACAATATCCAGTGGTGAGTTATAGTATTGTGAGCATTGGACAGTGCTCAGGGATCAGGCCTGGGTCAGGGATAGAGCATCTGGCAGACCAGGGTGGCAGAGGCCTTTGGTCTCTGCTTCCACTCCCAGCTCACTGCTCAATCTAATTTATTCATTCAGCAACATTTACTGAGCAACCACCATTTGCCAGGGCTTCAAGGTGGGGTCAAATTAGAATTCCACTGAAGCTTGTTCTTACCAAGTGTCCTGCAGCTGTCAAGAGAACTGGATTTGCGGACCAAGACCCAAACTGCATCTACAGCTACTCCATGGAGAAAAACGTGAAGCGGATTCTGGGTGAAGTACCAAGGGGATCAGGACAAATGGCTTTAATGAATCCTGACCCCACTCAAGAACCAACGTCCTTGTCCTTTTAGAGAACTTGGTTAGATAGCAGGAGGAAGGAAAGCCAAACTTTAGTTTTTGGAGTTTGTTTTATTGCTTTTTTTTCTTTGTTTTGTTTTGTTTTTTTTGCTTTTTGTTTTAATATAAATGTCTCCTATACACATATTATTGATATCTACAGAGCTGACTGACTAATTTTTTGATCATTACTTTCTACCTTTGGGAAAAGAAAGAATCAAATTAAACTATTTGAATAGAGAAGATGAATGTTGCCAAAGGGGAATAACAAAGAAGGGATGATAGCTATCACATTATGTTCGCTGCTTCGCATTGATCATTTGATTTTTTTTAATAACATTTTTATTTCTGAGTACTTTTACATTTACAGAAAAGTTGCAAAAATGGTACAAAGAGTTCCCGTATGCTCTTTATTCAGTTTCCCCTAATATTAAAATCTTACATAACCATGGTGCATATCTCAAAACTAAGAATTTAACAATGATACATTACTATTAACTAAAACACAGGCTTTATTTCAGTTTCACCAGGTTTTCACTAATGTCTTTTTTTTTTTTTTTTTTTTTTTTTGCTTCTAGGATCCAATCTACCATACCATATTGCAATTAGGACACCACTTGCTTTAAAATTATTATTAATATTATTAAGTTTAGATTTCTGATATCCCCATGAGCTCAAAAATTTAAGCAACTTACACTTAATTTCAATTCGAACGTTCCAAGACAGAAACAACAAGTTAACTATGTTCAGGCTTATCAGAGTATTGCCAATTTATCTGTGGTCACCAAGATCTATTAAAATAGGAAGGAACAGAAGAGACTTCCTATAACAGGGAACACTTTTAGTCATTTAAAAATTGTTGCATTGATAATCATGCTCTTAGAGTACAACTGGGTAAGAAATTATGTTTACTGTTAAAGGTTGCCTTGTAAAATCACCATGTGGTTATGGATAAAATTTCAAATTTAAACACTATTGTGCTATTCTTCTGTCCTTTGTCAAGGAGAAGTTAAACTTTTCCTGGTATAATCAGTAGCTACTATAAAGGCACATTTGTCTGTTACTTTATAAGAAGTTAGAACATTGAACCAAGAAGCCAGTACATATTTCAGGAAATAGTTTAATAAAAAGTTTATATGGTGTCAGTCCCCGGATAAACCAATGCCATGGAGCAATGGCTACATCTAGGTTACTGTAAAACCTACTGAAATATCTCAATCCCTAAACTTCTTTATCCAAGGCATTTATAAACCATTCTTCCTATTGACCAACTATCATAATCTCTTAAATTTATAGCACTTATCTAATAATATTTAGTATCACATATATGATTCCATTTATTACCGTAAGGACAACCTTCTTATTTCTGATCCCATAACAACCTTCTTCTTTATGATCCTGTAGCATTCTTTATTTCTATCTAGCTTCTTACTCTTGGCTCTGCTTCCAAGGTAAACTCTTTTTCTTGTCTCTCTGAACTCAGTGTTGATATTTGTCTTCCCAGCTTGATCCTCAGATTTCTCTTAGGGACTTGGATTAGAATCAAGCTATTTTTTTTTTCCTATTTTGGGCTACCCAGATTAGGAAACCTGGTGTTACTGGGCCCTCAAGTCACACATTCCCAATTTTCTCCATTCTCATGATCAAATGAACAATGCTGCATGTTGCTATTTGACAACCTAAAGTATAGCACTGCCTGGAATAATGTGTCAGTGCTCTATCACAGTCTAAGAGTAATCACCAGAACTGGCAACATTTCTTACTACAAAGGACAATCCAACCCAACCACACAATGTTTGTCAATTTCATGAGCATGGTACCTCTGTTGCAGGTGGGAAGAGGATATTCAAATGGGTATCCTCTACCTGTTTGTGAAATTGAATGAATATTCTAATAGCATCAAGGAAGAATAGAAAAAAAAAGTGGAAAATAAAGCAAAATAGTGGAGAGAAGACAAAATAAGGCATCAACAATTTACCCAGGAAGAGACTCTGTTAATTTGGGCCATTCCTATGTTGACAATGTAGTTTTAAAAAATTAGTATGACTCTCTTTTCTTTTTAGCTCTTGTGGGACAAATCCTTTAACCTCTAAGTCAGCCAGTCATAAATCTTGTGGGTCACATAACTTAGCCCCAAAGTAGCCTTTCAGGCAGTCACAAAGGCCTCTGGAAATGCCAGACTCCCCATGGCTGCTAAGTGGGTTGCTTTCTGGACACCATAAGGTTCTGAAAATTGGTGGTGGGAGATACTGTCTGGGCTTTGGGACAGAGGGGTTACAATAGAGTGTCTGCTTATAAGGCCAGTGTTTTGATCTCAGAAAATGGCAATTGCAGTTGACAGTTCTTGAAAACTGCACTATGATAGGTTCATAGTAAAGTACAAAAACAAGAGCCATTGCAGCTGCAATCTAGAGGTCTGCAAACAAAAAATGTTTGGGACCAAACTGGAGGAGAGGGTTACGAATGGTTTTGTAGCATAAACACAGCTGGAGACATTTTATTTAAATGAACTGAAAGGGCAGCTTTTAAAAGCAAAGCTCATATTGAGATTCATAAAACTGCACCCATTGCAAAAGCCTTGGCCAGAAAGTACAGTAAAACATTCAGGACAGCTGGGGTCAAAGAGTCTTTCTCAAATATATTAAGAAAGAAAGGCATACTAGAGAGAGTGTAGTCTGCTAATAAATCAGAAAAGAGATGAAAATCATGATAGCTCAAAAATGACTGAGTTACTGAACTGACGTATGGTCAAAAAAATAGATGTTAGCAACAAAGCTAAGGAAAAGCAGTATGGGTTATTAGAAAGCAATGAATACTTTGTACATATAAAGTAGCTATTGATGGAAAGCTCTATTAGAGAATATTTGAAAAATCTGAGTCATAAATCAGTAGTCTTGGAGGAAATATTCTTCAGCTCAAGCCAAAAATGATCTGGTCCTTTACCAGGCAAGTGGTGCTAACCGGAATTCTTACAAAAACAAAGGGGGGTGGGGCAGGATACATGTACCTGTCATAAAAAGAGCTATGGAACCAAAACTATAAAGCAATCATGAAGAAAAGAGTAGGGGGGGCATGTAAAAAGCAACTTTTTGGGCTTCCCTGGTGGCGCAGTGGTTGAGAGTCCGCCTGCCGATGCAGGGGACACGGGTTCGTGCCCCGGTCTGGGAAGATCCCACATGCCGCAGAGCGGCTAGGCCCGTGAGCCATGGCTGCTGAGCCTGCGCATCCGGAGCCTGTGCTCTGCAAGGGGAGAGGCCACAACAGTGAGAGGCCCGCCTACCGCAAAAAAAAAAAAAAAAAAAAAAAAAGCAACTTTTTAAATAAAATTTAAAAGTTGATGTCATGGAAATAGGATACATCTAATTCATTGGAGAAATAATTTCAAAGTTAGATAGATGCCTTATAGAGAATAAAAGAAATTGGCCAATAACTTTGGAATATGCACTTCAGCGTGTCAGTTCCTTTTTGCTTGAAGGTAGTACACATTGGAAATGTACTTACTACTTACAAATTATACACAGGACTTATGAAGGAACTTTACCAAAACCTATATTGAAGCCAGGAGTACAAACCACACCTCACAAGTGAATTTCTGTTCATTTGAATATGAATAACAAAATCTTGATTCAAACTAGGTTTGAATTTAATATAATGCCTAAAATGAATGGAAGTTCCAGAAGTAGGGGTAGCTACAGGAGAGCTTGATATGGAGTACCATTTTCTTTCGATTTCTTTGCTTTATCTTACCTGCTATGGCATACATTAAATACCAGACTTCCTTGTGGCTCCAAGAGAAATGCAACAGCTCTAACAACTAGAGGCTTCCTTGTTCACACCTGCAGAAGAGAGATGATACCTTTGTCCCAGCATCCCCAGAAGAAGTCCTGAAATTCATTCTGAGTGCCACCTTAGTGCACAGTTCCAGTCTTGAAAGTATCTCTCTGGCCAGGATATGAGGGAGGAAATCTGTGGAATGTACTAACTGACTTTACCTAGTTTATGTATTTCATTTCTGCAGCCAGAGGTCAATTCAGCCTCCCTGCATCAACATGGATGTGGATCTCCAAAGCAAACTGAAGAATTTTAGATAGGGCAAGTGCAGAAAGTTGTTGGAGTCAACTACCAAATATCCAGTAAATGACTAAACAGAGAGAAGTACATCTAGAGATACAAAAAGTTCAGAACAACTAGACTTCTTTTGATCCAAATACCCTTAAAGTCCAACCTCCAATCCTTCATCTATCTGAATGTTCCCCTTACAAGAGCACTGGGGCTGGTTAAACAAGCCAGGTTATAGGATTTAAACTAGGTACAATTGGAAGGGGCAATAAAATTTCAGAACTTGAGGAGAGACATGACAGAGGTCATTGGTGGAAGGTAGTTTGCAAATATGGAAAGATCTAGTCTAAACAAGGAATTCTTGCTATCAAAGGCAGGGGAAATAGAAGTCAAAGGTGGAGTCTGATGTTCTGAGCTAGGTGGAAACTAACCCATATACTCACAGTGACTTCTTCGATTTACATAGACAACTATACTCACAATGTTCCAATTAGCTCTTTTGGAACCTGCCTTATTCATTCCCATCATACGTTCTCATTGATCTTGTTTCCAGTGAATGGGAGCCATCTCCCTAGAGCCCCCAAAGTCATTTTAGTGTTTGGTTAGTATAACCTAGATTCTAGAGTCAAAAGCCACCTGAGAGGCACAATGCTGTAGCTGATATAAGAGTAGGTCTTTGGCAATAGTGATTGAGGTATGTTGTAGATATCATTGTATGGCCAGAAAGGGTGGTCTACACCTCATTATTGGTTCTCGGTCAATGTATCAAGAGAGGAGAACCTAGAAAATATTTTCCCCTGAAAGCCAATTCCTATTCAATGGGAGGAGATCACCAATAGAGCTGAAAGATTGGCTTAGGTTTAAATTTATGGATTATTTATGCTCTCTCCCACCCCTTGGTTTAGATTGGCTTTGAATTTGCAGCAATAAAGAGAAAAGCACCATAATATTAAATACAATAAATACTCCTAGAGATGTCATTTATATTTATAATTCTGAGTGAGGTCTTTATATCTTATAGCACATTTATACATTTTTGTGGGGATTTTTTCCCTTATGAGGCTATGTTAAATTTTCACTATATGCAAATATATGTGGATATGTATGGTGCATTTATTATTTTAAATCCCACTGGGAGTCTGCTGATTGTCTGTCTGCCTCCTCTCTCTTTTTTCACATTTCTATTCATCTGTTGCTTTTTTTTTTTTTTTTTTCCTTCCTCCCTCCAGCATGTTTATGCATTCAGAGAAGAGTCTTCTGGGAAAATAATGGAAGGGAAAAGCTTGTGATTTATCATTACACTATAATGGGTGCCCTGCTTCCGCTGAAGGAGGTCAACGTCTCTTAGAGATACCACAGTGCCTCCTTATTAACGTTCTGTTCCCACTAATGGCTTAGGGTAGGGCAGCCAGGTCTTACAAGGAAAGCATTTAAGAAGAGCACTTTGTTTAATGGAAGCTGGGGTGTTCTACGGGGACACACATAGCACCAGGCTCTTTGGTGAGAGTGACACATTCACAGATAAAGAATATCCTTTTTCTACCACCCCAGGGGAAAAAAAAAAGAATGGGCTTTTAAAATATCTGTGTGCCCTTTTCCCTCACTCCAATATTCAGTTGTCTCCATGTCTTTCTTATTCTTATTCTGAAATACCCCTGCAATTATTTCTCATTTCCATTTTCACCAGCCTTCACCATTTCAGGCTCTCCATCATCTCTCTTTTGCTTTATAATAAAATTCTTTCTCTGGTCTACTCTATTGCTAGTCCCTAAGTCACTGGTTTCATCACATCACTGCCATGTTTAAACCCTTTGCACTTACAATATATAGTTTAATATTTTTAGCTGAAGCCCTTTCCAGTCTTTCTTCAGTCGCCATCTTCCCTAAGCTGCAATTGCACTGAACAACCTGCTGCCTCTTAAAACTGGAGCCCAAGAGATAAGAGCATGATTGAAAAGTGTGAAGCAGAATAATCTAAAAGAATTCAGGTTTAATTGTGTAAAATAACAAAGAGAATACTACCTTGTCCTTTTGAAAGTTTTTTAAGCAATGTAGAGATACAGACTACTTCAGTGCATAGTCATCTTTATATTCTACGCTTGACACTGTGATTAGCGCATGGTGAGTATTAAAAAAATAATACATAGTGAATGTTTGAATGAATTAGTCAGTAAAATTCCAAAGTAAGTAAAAATAAAAAAAATTGTGTATGGAGCCTTAATTTCAACGTATAAAGCCAAGGGATAAGTGGTCTTTTTTTAATCTCAGTCCTATGCAATATATATAACGAGCTTCAGAGATTGGTGCCAAAGACTTTGTCCATTTAATATCATGCAAGTTCATCCTAGTTATTCTATTTAATATAAATGTTGCATTATAACTGCAAACTGTGTAAAACTTCACATAGTGATGTTTGTGAGATGATGTGATTTATTATCATTATCCAGAAGGGGGTATAAGAGGCAAAAGCTTGCCAAGGTCACAAAGGAACTGTACTGGTGTTTACAGACAGGAAGTAGATTCACCATTTTTAAACATTTTTTTCCAGTTGTCAACCTTAAATGTTGCAATCAACTGAATCACTTCTGTTGCTGTCTTAATTGACTGATAATCAGATGAAGAACATTGACGCTGTTTTCATACTTATGTTTATTATCGCATAGGTCTGGCCTATTATTTAGCGAATAGTGTCTGTACTATCTGGCTCTCAATTCAGTGTCCTGAACATTTAAAAAAATTAACTGGCCTGTATTATTGAAAAACTGAAAGCACTCTAAGCATCCATCAGATTAGTTAAATAAATGGTGCAAATACACACCAGACTATTATGCAAATATTAAAAAGAATTAAGAGTTAAGTAGGAAAGCTACTTTTTAAGGTAAAAATAATTTCATAATATTTTTACTGATGATTCTTTTGTGTAAATTTTTTACAGCTGCTTTCACAGCTTCCTCCTCCCCCTGCCCGCCCTCCACCCAAAAATTCAAGAAAGTTAGATAAAAAGTTGTTAATCTGTACCTCTGGGGAATAGGACTTGGTGAAGATGCATTAGCTAGTTATGGAAGATTATTTGTATTTTGATTTCTTACCATGAATACATTTAATTTTACAGTGAAAATATTAATTAAACATTCAGAAGCTTCACAGCAAAACTGAGTTTAGGCCTACAAAATGTGAAATTTTCTTTGCCTACATTTGGCCATAATAGTAAAGGCAGGCATAGGTAAAGAGGGTGTTTTGTCATATGACCAATGAAAGAATTCTAGAGAAGATTAATCAATTGATCTATCTATCTATATATATATCTTTGTATCTATCATCTATCTACCTAATCTATCTTATCTATATATACATAGAGTTAATTTTCACCACGTGATTAGAATTTGCTGCTCCTGTACAGGATTTTTGCTTACTTTCCACTCTTCCATTTCTAACTCTGCCTGCTTCTTCCTCCTCTCTCTCTTTCTACTCTCTCCTCTAGGACATTTTCATCAGGTATACTTTGAGGCCGTACTCACTGTACTGAATAGAGAAGAATCCGTGGCAACTCTTACTGCTGGGGGAGTGCATGGACCTCTGGCTGAGGCCTCTTCTCCCACACGGATGCACAGGCCCATGAGCTCCATGCAGTTTAGTGACAGCACCAAGAGGAGATGCTGTCATACACTTGGGAGACACCGCAACTGGATGAATTTTAAGATCTGTTCCATCTCGGGTGTTTTATGCTTCTCTAAGGACTATTGTTATCAAGGATGAAACCATTAGTGAAGGAAAGATGGACATTTTTCCCAACATGGAAAAAGAGAATTTGCCCATGAAAATACCTCTTGTGACTGGGAAATGTTTAAGGGAATTATGTCTCAGCTTGTCTGGCTCATCAGTAATAATTAATTATAAGTCCTATTTTTTAATAGCCTTCCCCAGACCCACAAAGGAATGCAGGTTATATGTCATTCTCTTTCTTGCACTCCTATATGATGGGGAAGGACCCCTGATTTACTGCATAGGTAGGAGCCAGGCTGGGTTTATGCAATATCTTTCAACTTATTTTTTTTTCTTGAAAAAAAATATTTACAGGCACAAAGTTGTATTCAAACTCACTTTTTAAAATAAAAAAGAAATTAATTTTAACAGACTCTATTGCCATATAAGGAAAAATATATGATTTATTCCTTTTCTTGATTTAATATGGATTTTTATTCCGTGTAGTATTGCTTGCTGAGTGTGAAGACTAAATTCATCTATTACTTTTCAATAAGTTATCATCATTGAATAGAACACAATTAATTGGATACTATTAAATAATTTATTCAATCATTGTAGTTGCCAAAAAAAAATAAACTGTTCAATTCTTCTTTGTATGTAATTAATAATTGTATACAGCAACAAATAATTTGATATTATTAAGCAATTACCATTTAATTATTTCAGTTAGCAAAATCCATTAAATGCCATTCAATCAATTTTCCTACAATTATGTTATTTAGTAAATTACACCTAATTCACCCTAAAAATCAAGAAAAAATTGAGAAATCACAGTTTTCCCTGCATAATCGTAAGAAAATTCAATATGTTAAAGATATTTTTTAAAGATGGGAACTTCAAATAAGGTAAAATTTGATGTTTAAAAAAGTTTAATTTCTCTTAGATCTATGTCACTTTTCCCTTTTCATGTCAAACTACTACCACAATAAAATATCAAATCTTCTTTGAGATGATAGTGTTTATACATTTAAAAAATCAACTTAAGCCAATTTCAGTTAAGCTTTTCCAACTATGATTTCTTCCATCTCTGCCACCCACAGAATTTGTCTTTTGCTATAGATTTTGGCACTGAATTCATTCAATCTAGTATTTTATCATATAATGCTCTGTAGTTTTCTCATGTACACAAACCCTTTCTTCCCTCAAAATGTAACTTCCTTAAGAGCAGAAAACTGTGTGTGTGTGTATGTGTGCATGTGCGTGTGCATGTGTTTTTGTACTCCATTTATTTAACAGATTATTGCACATATGGTGGGAACTGAATTTAATGGGAACAAAATAAATTGGGTTGACTATTGGCATGGAGCTTTGACCAAGGCTTATGGAGTTCTTTCTGAAGTGGTTATAAGATTTAATTTTAATGATCCCATGATAAGGTTTATAAAACCAACTATATTCCATTTTTTGGATCAGTTGTTCAATCAGATCTCTGCCTCTGAAGTCTATTTTATTTATTAAGAAAAAAGTAATTAAAAATTCAAAATAGTCACTGCTACCATTTCATTCCCCTGAAAGGACATATGAATGGCTTATAGTCAGATATAATCAAATAAACAACTTGGAACAGAAAGTGTCCAAGTTATGATTCTTTTGGTTGAGTTGAATAGAAATGTCCTATCTTTTATGTTATCCCTTTTAATTCTTCCAATGGTTTTACTTTTAAGCACTATTTTCAAATACCTCAGTCTGATCTTACCTCTCCTTCAGCGCAAATTCTACTTTTATTTATTTATTTATTTTAAGATCCAACTCAAATATTTCATCCTTGTGAGGTCTTCCTAACCAACCTTAGACTCATTTTTCATCTCCACCCTATAGGGAATCAATTTGTGTCACTCTGTATTGAAGCATTTATCACTTGGAAGGGCAATTAGTAAGGTAGATGTCTGTATTTTCTTTCACTTCTCAAATGCAAGCTCTTTTAGGAGAGCAAACACTTTTTATTTTAGTCAGCGCATAAACATAATAAAGACTTGGTATTTGCTGGATGAATAAAAGTAACACCTCAAAGACTGAGAAATAGTTTAAATGTAGAGAAACAACTACACCATGGTGTACATGATGGAATCTCGTCTCAACCTCTTATTGGCTACACATTTACACATAATTGATAGAAATGGGAGTAGGGGTGGGGCTGGGATCCAGTAAAGTAGAACAGAGTGCCCCAAATCTCTCCATCTCTTACATCGTTCCTTCCCATGGTTCGCTCTACTCACTGCTTTCTGAAACTCAGATTGTCACAGCCGATATACGCAGCTCTGATCTTGGCTCTGCTGCTAGAGTCCATCACCTCAGATTTCAAAACCTCTCCGGCTTTTCCCAACACTCCGCCCACCCCAATTTGATGAAGTCAGGTGTAGAACTTTTCCACAGCTGTTCAGATCTGGAGCGCCAGTGGTCCTGCCTGTTTCAATCTGAAAACTTTTTTTCTTTTTCAATACATGTGCTGACTTGTCAACATTGATGGGGTTGGTTTGGTTCCTGCTTTTCATTCAACTAGCCAGGAGCTGCAAGTGTGTTGTTAGCTGTAGGCTAGTTCCTCTTGCCATTTCTAAAACTGCTGAAATGTACTCTGGTTGCTACTTGTGTCAAAACTCAGTGATAATAAAAAATGAAATAAAACTCTCTCTACCCCCACTTAAATTTTCTTTCCCACTTGAAAGGAAAGGAAGCTTCAGCCCATTTGCATTTTAAATTCAAAATTTGTGTTTAAAGCACTTAACAGGGTCCTTTGCATGTTGACAGCTTCTTTTATAACTTATCCTCGACTGGGCTCAGTAATGTGTTGTGTCTTAATTTGCAGAATATGTGCACTGGCATAATGTTTAATTAGGCTTCGGTGTCAACTTTAAATCTAACACCATCAGCATCTAATGAAAAACCAGAAGCACTTGGCCTCTGCATGACAGATCTCTTGCAAGAAATCTACTTCCTCTGACTGAATCACAAAAAGAAAGTGAGGGCAGGGAGGGCAGCCAATGAGAAGAATGTGAACCCAGTTTCATAGATGAGATTTTCCTGTGGTCATAGTCACAAGACAGAAGAAAATACAGTGGAGACGACTGTTAAGGGAAATCAGATACACTTTCCCTTATGTAATTAGTAGAATTCTGAACAGATGGGAGTAGATTAAATTTATGCATATAAAATTATTTTCTCATTGGCTAACATCATGGTTTTCAGGTAGGCTTCATTAGAATTTAGGGACTATGATAAGAACTGATTGGGAATACAGGAAGTTAGGACATAACCTTTGCCTTCAAGGAGGCTACAACCTAGTCGTTGGGGTAAGACAGATACAAAACAATAAAACCAGAAATGTTATTAGCTGCTGACCTTGGAGAAGGTCCTTAGCTTTTATTAACCTCATTTTCCTCTTCAGTAAAATGTTAATAATGCTAATATCAATCCTGAAGCATTGTCAGGCAGATAACCATATGTAGGTATTATACTTAATTCAGTGCCTAGAACATAGTAAGTGCTCAATATATTTTAGATATTATTATGAGTTACCTGTTCTAATTTTTAGGAGAGTAAAAATTGATGACACCAGTTTATATATGTTTCCTATTGATGCTAAACAAATTACCACGTATGTGGTGGCTTAAAACAATACAAATGTATCTTACAGTTCTAGCATCTAGAAGTACAAAATCAGTTTTACTGGGCTAAAGTCGAGGTGTTGGTAGTCCTTGTTCCTTCTTGAAGCTCTGGAGGATTTCCATTTCCTTGCCTTGATGAGGGTATGGAAGCCGCCTGCATTCCTTGGAACCTGATTTCTTCCTTACATCACTCCAGCCTCTTGCTTGCATTGTCATTACATCCCTTCCTTCCTTTTAAACACATTTACCCTTACTATTCAGGATTCACCCAGATCATCCAGGGTAATGTGTCAATCTCAAAATCCTTAACTTAGTCACACTTGAAAATTCTTTTTGTAATATAAGGTAACATTCACAGGTTTCAGGAATTGGTTCCTGACATCTTTGGGGCTATTACTCATTCTACCATACAGTTTTTTGAGGAAGATTAATCAGGAGGTGGTGTGCAGAATGCTTTCAACTGTACTTCACATATGGAGCCTACTCAGTCTCACATAATTTCTTAGGAGGCTCCTGGGTGCCCTGGTCTTTTCAGAGTAGTTCATTTCTTAAAGTTCACTTAAGTCTTAGAGAAATCACTGGAGAAAGTAGAATTTCATAGACTTTACCTATCACCCAATGTAAGCGTAGAAAGCAGGGATGCCTTAGATTTGACACAGGTTGGTTTTTGATTTTATATGATCCAAATGACATCATCAGTATCCTTTGGAAAGAATAGAGATAATTCACAGGACTCTTGGTGTTGTTCCAGTAATTCAAAGTCTACTGATATAACTTGTATCTCTAAATCCTAGATCTTTAAACTTTAGAGAACCTACAGACCCAAGGATTATAAAGTTCAATTTTCTTCCTTATCTTTGGGCTTCATCCAAGGCAGCTGATATTCTCTTTCCTCCAAAGTTGTCCCATTTTAGGTATATTACACATTTTTACACAAGAGGAATTTATTTGGAATTAAGGAGATTTTCCTACTTAATTCATGGAGAAGATTAATTGTTGGATTTCACATGTAAAATGGAGTTTACTAATCTGTGTTCTATAAATGAGTTGTTGAACTATAAATGCCCTCAAGCCTCTGGGTGAAAAGGAGGGGCCTTTATCTTACCTGATCCTTGCAGCAACCCGATAAGGTAGCTATCATTATGACCTCATTTTACAGATAAGGAACTGGAGGCTTAGAGAAGGTAAGTGATTTATACAAGTCTATGCCATACAAGAATAGGAACTTGAATCTAGGTCTTTCACATTTTGGCTACACCTTATATATTTTATGTAGTTAGCACTCAAAAGTCACTTTTTTTCTGAGATTTCAAGAATTAGGTAAGATATTTCATTTCTGATGTATGAATGTATTTAAACATGCTGAGAGAAAACTAACAAATCAACTTAATATTGGGAAAGGAGTGGCGTACTGACTAATGTGCCTCCATCAACATGGGTACTATTCAGATATTAAAGGGAACTGTGATCAGCTGCTAAACTTACAACCCCCCAGTCCCTCAGGAGTCCCTGCAGCAGCCACAGTCAGGACTGGGCCATTTTTCCAGCTGTTTTGGGGTGATTCTTGTTTTTGGCAAGCGTGTGTGCACATACACACACACACACACACACACACACACCCTCCATTCAGTTTCTGCCAGGTTCTTAGTGCTCTCATGCACCATGCTACAAGGGCTCACTCTAAATGTTCAGCCCATCTGCTCAGGGAATGGTGCCTTCACCACAATTATCTAATCATATTACAGCAAATATCAAACACAGCATGAATGACAAGGGTGAGGCTGTTCAATGTAAAAGGAAACAGGAGGATTCAGCACAGGCCTGGTGCCAAATAAGTATCCTAAGTGTAAAATATACACGTATATCTTTGAGAGGCAATGGAAGAATAATAAAAAAATCAATATATGAACTGATCTGGCATCCTAGTTTGCTGAGAAATATCTTAGTTCTGAAACAAATTGTACAAGATAAGCAGGTGTCATGGGGAATAACCATGGATCTGCAATGGCCTCTTGGATTATGCCAGAGCATGGGTTGCAAATTAGTGATCCACTTGTATTTTCTGTTCAATACAACTCAGTGTTTTTAAAACTGAATTTGAATGTCTTTAGACAGGACATGCTCTGTCTGTTAGCCTTACCCTGTTATACCAGCCCCTCTCCCACATTTAGGTTGCCTGCCTGGAACCTGGATACATGTGTTTGCAATGGTAGCTCCAATCTATACTCTATCTTCTGTTGCCCTGTTATTTATAATCTCTAAACTTGGACAGCTTCTATGATCATTCCCAACTGTTGGCTTACTATGGGGAAGTCAGACTGGTTAAAGTCGCCCACCACTCTCTCAGCTGCAAGGGGTACATGCAGTTTGTTGGGCAGGACAGACTACATAATTTGCCAGTTTTAGGGCAAAATGAAAATATGGGGTTCCTTGTTTCAAAAATTATTAAGAATTTCAGCAGAGCATTAAATGAAGTAGTGGGTCCTTCTAAGGGTGGGACTCTAGGCAACTGTCCATATTGGAAACCCATGAAGCTGGTCTTGATGCCCAGGACTGAGAAGACATCTGTATTTATTAATTTTTTTGTGTGTGTGATTATTATTCTTTTTAAAACAAGGCAGTTTTGTGTTCTGTTTTAGTTTTTAACATCTTTATTGGAGTATATTGCATTATAGTGTTGTGTTAGTTGCTGCTATATAGCAAAGTGAATCAGCTATATGTATACATATATACTCATATCCCCTCCCTCTTGCGCCTCCCTCCCACCCTCACTATCCCACCCACCTAGGTGGTCACAAAGCACTGAGCTGATCTCGCTGTGCTATGCAAGCTATCTATTTTACATTTAGTAGTGTTTGTATGTAAGTTCTCTCTCACTTCATCCTAGCTTACCCTTCCCCCTCTCCGTGTCCTCAAGTCCATTCTCTATGTTTGCATCATTATTCCTGTCTTGTCTCTAGGTTCACCAGAACCATTTTTATCTTTTTTAGATTCCATATATATGTGTCAGCATATGGTGTTTATCTATTTCTGACTTATTTCACTCTGTATGACAGACTCTAGGTCCATCCACCTCACTACAAATAACTCAATTTTGTTTCTTTTTATGGCTGAGCAATATTTCACTGTATATACGTGCCACATCATCTTTATCCATTCATCTGTCAGTGGACACTTAGGTTGCTTCCATATCCTTGCTATTGTAAATAGTGCTGCAATGAACATTGTGGTACATGTATCTTTTTGAATTATGGTTTTCTCAGCATCTATGCCCAGTAGTGGGATGGCTGGGTCATACGGTAGTTCTACATTTAGTTTTTTAAGGAACCTCCATACTGTTCTCCATAGTGGCTGTATCAGTTTACATTCCCACCAACAGTGCAAGAGGGTTCCCTTTTCTCCACATCCTCTCCAGCAGTTACTGTTTGTAGAATTTTTTGATGATGGACATTCTGACCAATGTGAGGTGATAACTCATTGTGGTTTTGATTCACATTTCTCTAATGATTAGTGATGTTGAGCAACTTTTCATGTGTTTGTTGGCAAACTGTATATCTTCTTCGAAGAAATGTCTATTTAGATTTTCTGCCCATTTTTGGATTGGTTTGTTTTTTTTTTTTGATATGGAGCTGCATGAGCTACTTGTAAATTTTAGAGATTAATCCTTTGTCAGTTGCTTCATTTGCAAATATTTTCTCCCATTCTGAGGGTTGTCTTTTGGTCTTGCCTATGGTTTCCTTTGCTGTGCAAAAGCTTAAAGTTTCATTAGGTTCTGTTTGTTTATTTTTGTTTTTATTTCCATTTCTCTAGGAGGTGGGCCAAAAAGGATCTTGCTGTGATTTATGTGCAAGAGTGTTCTGCCTATGTTTTCCTCTAAGAGTTTTATAGTGTCTGGCCTTACATTTAGGTCTTCAATCCATTTTGAGTTTATTTTATGTATGGTGTTAAGGAGTGTGCTAATTTCATTCTTTTACATGTAGCTGTCCAGTTTCCCCAGCACCACTTTTTGAAGGGATTTTCTTTTCTCCACTGTATATTCTTGCCACCTTTATCAAAGATAAGGTGACCATATGTGTGTGGGTTTATCCCTGAGTTTTCTATCCTATTCCATTGATCTATATTTCTGTTTTTGTTCCAGTACCATACTGTCTTGATTACTGTAGCTTTGTAGTATAGTCTGTAGTCAGGGAAACTGATTCCTTTAGCTCCATTTTTCTTTCTCAAGATTGTTTTGGCTATTCGGGGTCTTTTGTGTTTCCATACAAATTATAAAATCTTCTGTTCTAGGTCTGTGAAAAAAGCCATTGGTAGTTTAATAGGGATTGCAATGAATCTGTAGATTGCTTTGGGCAGTATCATCATTTTCACAATGTTGATTATTCCAATCCAGTAACATGGTATATCTCTCCATCTGTTTGTATTCACTTTAATTTCTTTCATCAGTGTCTTATAGTTTTCTGCATACAGTTCTTTTATTTCCTTAGGTAGATTTATTCCTAGGTAATTTTTTTTCTTTTCAATGCAGTGGTAAATGGGAGTGTTTCCTTAATTTCTCTTTCAGATTTTTGTCATTAATGTATACGAATGCAAGAGATTTCTGTGCATTAATTTTGTATCCTGCTGCATTACCAAATTCATTGATTAGCTCTAGTATTTTTCTGGTAGCATCTTTAGGATTCTCTATGTATAGTATCATGTCATCTGCAAACAATGACAGTTTTAAATTTTCTTTTCTGATTTGGATTCCTTTTACTTCTTTTTGTTCTCTGATTGCTGTGGCTAAAACTTCCAAAACTATGTTGAATAATAGCGGTGAGAGTGGGCAACTTTGCCTTGTTCCTGATCTTAGAGGAAATGGTTTCAGTTTTTCACCATTGAGAATGATGTTGGCTCTGAGTTTTCCATAGGTGACCCTTATTATGTTGAGGTAAGTTCCTTCTGTGCCCACTTTCTGGAGAGGTTTTATCATAAATCAGTGATGAATTTTGTCAAAAGCCTTTTCTACATCTACTGAGATTATCATATGGTTTTTATCCTTCAGTTTATTAATATGGCGTATCACATTGATTCATTTGTCTATTTTGAAAAATGCTTTGCATTCCTGGGATAAACCCCAGTTGATCATGGTGTATGATCCTTTGAACGTGCTGTTGGATTCTCTTTGCTAGTATTTTGTTGAGGATTTTTGCATCTATGTTCATCAGTGATATTGGCCTGTAGTTTTCTTTTTTTGTGACATCTTTGTCTGGTTTTGGCATCAGGGTGGTGGTGCCCTCATAGAATGAGTTTGGGAGTGTTCCTGCCTCTGCTATATTTTTGAAGAGTTTGAGAAGGATAGGTGTTAGCTCTTCTCTAAATGTTTGTTAGAATTCACCCGTGAAGCCATCTGGTCCTGGTCTTTTGTTTGTTGGAAGATTTTTAATCACAGTTTCAATTTCAGTGCTTGTGATTGGTCTGTTCATATTTTCTATTTCTTCCTGGTTCAGTCTTGGAAAGTAGTACTTTTCTAAGAATTTTTCCATTTCTTCCAGGTCGTCCATTTTATTTGCATATAGTTACTTGTAGTAGTCTTTCATGATCCTTTGTATTTCTGCAGTGCCAGTTGTTACTTCTCCTTTTTCATTTCTAATTCTTTTGATTTGGGTCTTTTTCTTCTTGATGAGTCTGGCTAATGGTTTATCAATTTTGTTTATCTTCTCAAAGAACCAGCTTTTAGTTTTATTGATCTTTGCTATTGTTTCCTTCATTTCTTTTTCGTATTTATCTGATCTGATCTTTATGATTTCTTTCTTTCTGCTAATTTTGGGTTTTTTTTTTGTTGTTCTTTCTCTAATTGCTTTAGTTGTAAGATTAGGTAGTTTATTTAGATTTTTCTTGTTTCTTGAGGGAGGATTGTATTGTTATAAACTTCCCTCTTAGAACTCTTTTTGTTGCAACCCATAGGTTTTGGGTCATCCTGATTTCATTGTCATTTGTTTCTAGGTATTTTTTGATTTCTTCTTTTATTTCTTCAGTGATGTCTTGGTTATTTAGTAACGTATTGTTTAGCCTCCATATGTTCATATTGTTTACATTTTTTCCCTGTAATTGATATCTAATTTCCTAGTGTTGTGGTCAGAAAAGATGCTTGATATGATTTCAATTTTCTTAAGTTTACTGAGGCTTGGTTTGTGACCCAAGATTTGATCTATCATGGAGAATGTTCCATGAGCACTTGAGAAGAAAGTGTATTCTGTTGTTTTTGGATGGAATGTCTTACAAATATCAAGTCCACCTGGTCTACAGTGTCATTTAAATCTTGTGTATTCTTATTTATTTTCATTTTGGATGATCTGTCCATTGGTGAAAGTAGGGTGTTAAAGTCCCCTAGTATTACTGTGGTATTGTCAATTTCCCCTTTTATGGCTGTTAACATTTGCCTTATGTATTGAGGTGCTCCTATGTTGGGTGCATACATATTTACAATTGTTATATCTTCTTCTTGGATTGATCCCTTGATCTTTATGTAGTGTCCTTCTTTGTCTCTTGTAATAGTCTTTATTTTAAATTCTATTTTTTCTGATATGAGAATTGCTACTCCAGCTTTCTTTTGATATCCATTTGCATGGAATATCTTTTTCCATCCCCTCACTCTCAGTCTGTTATGTGTTCCTAGGTCTGAAGTGGTTCTCTTGTAGGCAACATACATACTGGTCTTGTTTTTGTATCCATTCAGCCAGTCTGTGTCTTTTGGTTGGAGCATTTAATCCATTTACATTTAAGGTAGTTATTGATATGTATGTTCCTATTACCACTTTCTTAATTGTTTTGGGTTTGTTATTGTAGGTCTTTTCCTTCTCTTGTGTTTCCTTCCTAGAGAAGTTCCTTTAGCATTTTTTGTGAAACTTCTTTGGTGGTGCTGAATTTTCTTAACTTTTGCTTGTCTGTAAAAGTTTTAATTTCTCCATTGAATCTGAATGAGATCCTTGCTGGGTAGAGTAATCTTCATTGTAGGTCCTTCCCTTTCATGACTTTAAATATGTCCAGCCACCCTCTTCTGGCTTCCAAAGTTTCTGCTGAAAGATCAGCTGTTAACCTTATGGGGATTCCCATGTATGTTATTTGTTGATTTTCCTTTGCTCCTTTTAATATTTTTCCCTGTATTTAATTGTTGATAGTTTGATTAATATGTGTCTGGAATGTTCCTCCTTGGATTTATCTTTTATGTATGGGACTCTTCACTTCCTGGACTATGGTGACTATTTCCTTTCCCATGTTAGGGAACTTTTCAACTTTTATTTCTTCAAATGTTTTCTCAGACCATTTCTTTTTCTCTTCTTCTTCTGGGACTCTTGTAATGCGAATGTTGGCACATTTAATGTTGTCCCAGAGATCTCTGAGTCTGTCCCCAATTCTTTTCATTCTTTTTTCTTTATTCTGCTCTGTGGCAGTTATTTCCAGTATTTTATTTTCTAGTTCACTTATCTGTTCTTCTGGTTCAGTTATTCTGCTATTGATTCTAGAGTATTTTTAATTTCATTTACTGTGTTGTTCATCATTGTTTGTTTCCTCTTCATTTCTTCTAGGTTCTTGTTAAACGTTTCTTTTATTTTCTTCATTCTATTTCAGAGATTTTAGATTAACATTACTGTCATTACTCTGAATTCTTTTTCAGATAGACTACCTCTTTCCTCTTCATTTTTTTGGTCTGGTGGGTTTTTAACTTGCTTCTTCAACTGCTGCTTATGTCTCTGTCTTCTCATTTTCTTTAACTTACTGTGTTCACGGTCTCCTTTTCTCAAGCTGCAGTTTTGTATTTCCCATTATTTTTATTGTCTGCCCCCAGTGGTTGTGTTTAGTTCAGTGGCTTATGTAGGCTTCCTGGTGTAGGTGACTCGTGCCTGTGTTCTGATGGGTGGGGCTGGATCTTGTCTTTCTGGTGGGCAAGGCCATGTCCAGTGGTGTGTTGGGGTGTGTATGAGCTTAGGATGACTTTAGGCAGCCTGTCTGCCATGGGTTGGGCTGTGTTCCTGTCTTGCTCATTGTTTAACATGGGCCTTCCAGCACTGGAGCTTGCTGGCCGTTGGGTGGAGCTGCGTCTTAGTGTTGAAACAGAGATCTCTCACTGATGATATTACATGGGGCTGGGAGGTTTCTGGTGGTCCAATGTCCTGGACTCAGCTCTCCCACCTCAGAGGCTCAGGCTCAACACCCGGCTGGAGCAACAAGACACTGCCAGCCACATGGCTCAGAAGAAAAGTAAGGGAGAGCTTCCCTGGTGGCGCAGTGGTTGAGAGTCCACCTGCCGACGCAGGGGACATGGGTTCATGCCCCGGTCCAGGAAGATCCCGCATGCTGCGGAGCAGCTAGGCCCTTGAGCCATGGCTGCTGAGCCTGTTCATCTGGAGCCTGTGCTCTGCAACAGGAGAGGCCATAACAGTGAGAGGCCCGCATACTGCAAAGAAAAAAAAGAAAAGAAAAGGAAGGGAAAATAGAAAAAACACAAAACAAAAAAACGAACAGATAGAACCCCATTCCAAATGGTAATAGCAATACTAAACAGACAAAATCACACAAAGAAACATACACACACACACTCATAAAAAGAAAACAGATGAAAAAAATGGACAGAACCCTAGGACAAATGTTACAAGCAAACCTAAACAGACAAGACCACACAAAGAAACATACACATACACACTCACAAAAAGAGAAAAAAGGAAAAAAAATAAAAAATAAAAAATAACAAAAAAATAAAATTAAAAATTAAAAATAATAAGAATTTAAGAAAATAAAGGAAGGGAATTACCAAACAAATAAACAAATCCACCAGTGATTACAAGTACTAAAAACTAAACTAAGGTAAATTTAAAACCAGAAACCAATCAGATCCAGAAAGTAAACCCCAAGTCTACATTTGCTCCCAAAGTTCACTGCCTCAATTTTGGGAAAATTCGTTGGTTAATCAAGTATTCTTCAAGTGCAGTGTTTTTCAGGTTGATTGTGGGGATTTAATCTGCTGTTCCTGAGGCTGCACTGGGAAATTTCCCTTTCTCTTCTTTGTTCACACAGCTCCTGGGGTTCAGCTTTGGTTTTGGACCCACCTCTGCATGTAGGCTGCCCTCAGGAGTCTGTTCCCTACCCAGACATGAGGGGGTTAAAGCAGCAGCTGGTTAGGGCTTTCTTGCTCTCTCAGGCCAGGGAGAGGGAGTGGTATAGTAGTCATAATTGGAATGCAGGGTGAGCCTGCAGAGGCAGAGGCTGGCGTGACATTGCAACAGCTTGAGGCACACCATGTGTTCCCTTGGGGGAAGTTGTCCCTGGATCATGGGACCCTGGCAGTGGCGTGCTGCACATGCTCCCAGAGCAGTGTGTGTAGTGACCTGTGCTTGCTCGCAGGGTTCTTGGTGGCAGTGGTGGCGGTGTCAGCGGTCATGCATATGTCTGGGGTCCATGCTGATAGTTGTGGCTCGTGCCCATCTCTGGAGCTTGCTTAGGCAGTACTCTGTCTTATGTGGGCACACAGAGTGGGAGTTCCCTCTCCTCGTGTGCCCCAAAACATTGGTCTCTTGTCTCTTAGGCAGGTCCAGACTTTTCCTGGTCTCCCTCCCAGTTAGCTGTGGTGTGCTAGCCCCCTTCCAGCTGTTTTCATGCAGCCAACCCCAGTCCTCTCCCTGGGGTCTGACCTCCAAAGCCCGAGCCTCAGCTCCCAGCCCCCACCCACCCCGATGCATGAGCAGACAAGCATCTCACGTCAGTGAGTGCTTGTCAGCACTGACCCTCTGTGCAGGAATCTCTCCACTTTGCCCTCTGCACCCCTGTTGCTGCACTCTCCTCCATGGCTCTGAAGCTTCCCTCCTTCCCACACCCCATCCCTGCCAGTGAAAGGTCTCCCTAGTGTGTGGAAACCTTTCCTCCTTCAGAGCTCCCTCCCAAAAGTGCAGGTCCCATCCCTATTCTTTTGTCTCTGTTTTTTCTTTGTTCTTTTGCCCTACCCAGGTATGTGGGAAGTTTCTTGCCTTTTGGGAAATCTGATGTCCTCTGCCAGCATTCAATAGGTGTTCTGTATGAGTTGTTCCACATGTAGATGTACTTTTGATGTATTTGTGGGGAGGAAGGTGATCTCCACATCTTACTCCTCTACCATCTTGAAGGTCCTCGCTGAGACATCTTTAGTCTACATTTTCCAGCAAACTGAGGCTTCTCTATGCCCTAGTCACTCCAGCACAAATGTAGTGCCCATAGAATGGGAGAAATTTGGGGCTTTTATCTACATTTTACCTGCCCAGAAGGCTAAACAAATTTGGTGACCTGAGGTTTCACTTGCTAGGGACAATAAGAGCAGCAGTCTTCATTTTCAATTATTTCTGGCAAACCTCCTGATTTGTTGAGACCAAAACCCTAAATAGATTATCATTATCTAAAAGACAAGGGTCATATAATACATCATTTCTTTGTCACTTTAGCGGCAACATTGAAAAAAAAAACTTACTTCCATGGATCTTATAATTTACATTTATTATAATAATTGGAAGTTGAAAGGAGCCAGAGAACAATGGGTTGTGTTATGAAGAGACATTCAGTATGGCAGAAGAGCTCGGTACCTTTTCATATTATCAGAAATCTCTACACTGGAAAAGAGATAAATGGATCTCCAGTTAAACCTTGAAGATGAATTGCAAATGATCTCTGATCCCTCCTGGAATTTCACTAGAATTATATAGAAAAATTATTTAATAAATATAAGTTGATAAATTCAAAAGACGAGAAAACATGGTAACAGATAAAGAATAAAGATAACATTTTGGAAAAGAGAAAGCATAAGGACTGCATATAACATACTTAGCAGAGCAAATATATCCAAAACCCAAGCCTTCAGAGAAAGGACCAAGGAGAACCAACACAATTTAAGGTTTAGAACTCTAGAAAGTCACCTGCTATATCTGAAGGGGGGTGGGATACAAAGGGACTGAAATGGGAAGATTGCTTAAAAGTATGTTTGAAGTCCAGTTGATCCCCAATGCCATCTTCTACCCCTCTTAGGTTGGTTGTTGCTTTCTCCCCATATTGGCAGGAGGTAAGAGATAAATCATCTTCTACATAGAGATATTTGTCTCTTCCTCACTGGGTTCCTCCCCGTTATGTTCATAGTAGCTTGATATTGTACCAATGGGAAAGTCAATAGAATTGCTAACATGGGCGCTGAAATCATATTGGCCATAGTCAGATACACAGTGATCATCCACATGGTTTTTTATTAGAGTAACCATAATTTAGGATTCAAACCAACACACTTTTGTAAGTGAAAGGAGAGTGATAAAATAACTGTCAGGCATTAATTTATATACAAGAAGTATAAACCACCAATGTTCCATGTGACCAAGATATATGGTCACCCTATTTAACTTATCCTTATATTGATTATTTTTAGATTGATATCAAAATAATAACATAAAACAATTAAAAAATTCCTGTAGAAGATTATTTCTTGCAGATAATCTACATCTGTCAAACAGTATTTTAGAGGTTATTCCAGCATTAAAAAGAAAATTGGATGTGAAAGACCTCTGAGATTTAATTATCCTGTGAGTGAAAAATAGAAAAAAAATATGTAAGTTTAATAACATGATTTTTAGGGAGAATATACTCAGCTACGATATGGTGTTCATGATAACATTTTCCTTAACATATCTAGTGATTTGTATAAATAATTCCATGTCTGCATCTGGGTATTGGCTTGAGGTCAAGACCTTGTCCCTCTCCCCTGGCCCATGATGCTCCACTATATATTTTTCTTTTCTCATGATCTTTCATCTTTGTTTAAAGGATCAGTTTTCTCCCCCCCATCAAGCCCACTTCCTGCATAAAGCTGGGACCAGGGGACTGCAGAAGGGCCAGCACCTCCTAACAGACTGGGTGAGGGGGCAGCCAGGTGATGAATGGATGCATGTGGAGCAAGGTAATAAACCAGCACCCCAGTCATGTAATCTTCCATTAAAATGAAATGCATACCAGGCATGTGGCGTTTCTGCAGCTTGTACCCTCTCCCATAGAAGATCATGAATAAAAGAGGGAAGTGTGCTGCTGACAGATGCCAGCATGCATAAAGGACACTTCCCATAAAGGAAAAGCTCCGGCTAACAGATGGACTAAAGATGTGAGATGCAGAAAGATTTACCAATCTAAATAATTCAAGGGAATGTCGTATGGCAAGCTAGCGCTTTTCAGAGGGAGCCAGCAGAAGGTGCAGATGGAAAGGCAGGCCAAGCCTTTCCCATAAACCCATTAAGAACAGTCCTTGTCTGAGCGATAGTATGTCGCAGAAGGCCCAGGGAGAGGCCGGCAGATGAGAAATTTACTTCTAGAGTTTGTCCTGCAAGGTCAAGAGCATATTTAATAGTGAAGGTTGCGGCATTTAATGAGAGTGAAAAAGGGGTGTTTTATGTTTCGCTGCTTGTCCTCCTGCCATCTTCAAAACTCCCCCATTCCTGAGTACTTTGTTTTGTCAGAACTAAAATGATGGAAGGTAAAGATGTCCAAAGCCCTTGCGAGAGGTCTAGCAAGTCTCCACCTTCTTCGTGCTTGATAGTCAGATATGCATTCTGGGCTTAAAAGCCAAATTTTAAGTAGCAGCACTGCTTCCTATAAATGTTTCTCAGAAACACACGACTGTTCTGTCTCCCCAGCCCTGTTGATACTTGCTGTCTGCCTATTCATGAAATGTTCAATCCTGTGTTATCACACACTGTTAGGTTTATTGTCATGTACCGGACCTCTCATTCAGACTGCATCATGCTCAACTTGAGAAAAAAAAAAAAAAAGACTCTTCTTCTCTACTAAGACTTGCTCTGAGCAGGTACCCAATAAATACTTCCTGATAGTGGAACCCCTTCAACTGAAAGGAGTCCTTGTGCCAAAATGTTAGCATCTCAGGCAAAGGGAGGAATGACTGGAACATAGTACAGCACACTGGACAGGAGAGGTGGCCAGGACCTCATACAGCCTTGGTTTGCCGGGCTACCCGAGGCAAGACAAAGCCTTCATTCCTTAACTGTAAAACAAATAATTTAACAAACAAATTTCTGAGCCCCTTCCCAGCTTCACTTCTTAGTTATATCAGGATCAAATAGACTTCCAGTTATCTGGTAATCTCTGGATCAGTGGCTCACAAACTTTCCCTCAATAACCATTGCCGTACCGTGCAAAGGTGTTTACATACATGTTCCAAGATGAAAAACCTAAAGATCATAGGGTAAAATTTTTGTTTAATTTATTTTAAGCTAATAAAGGACAGCTTTTTATTTTGAGACTGTACTCATTTTTTTTCAGATTTTATGTCCTTATATGAAATGAAATAAATAGTAAGATAGTAGATGTTGCTTTTTTTAAAGTCTCTTTTGTGAAAAAAGGTAAGTTGGTGACCCTGTGTCTGATCCTCCTACCCATCTGCATACAAATCTTTTCTTGCTAGTTGTCTTAGTTTTATTGATTATGAAACTTTAATGTCCTAGAAATACTGGTATAAGCCAAGAAAGAAGCCAACGATTCTTTTTCTTCCAAAAAAGTATCATTCATGCCCACAGTGTATAGCCTTTGAGAAATAAATATTGATTTTATGGGTTTTTGTGAATGTAGCTTGCCAATTACCAAAAATCATGTGTTTATAAAGCCATGCAAAAAATCAATTTGATTTTTTGTGAGTCCTGTTTCCCAGTTCCCTAAGTTATCAATTCAAAGAGTTTTCTTTTTCTGATTAATTTTCACCTAACAGCAGCTGCCCATACTCCTCTCCCCTCAACCCCAACTCTCCAACAATTTTATCAGTTAATAATCTAAAACCAGTCAAAAAACTCAAGGAAAGCAACTCAGGAAAGGAGCTCTGAGATAGATCCTCTGTAAAGTAAAGAATCTTTTTAAGTCATCTTTCATTTGTTCACTTTGTTTATAAATATCACCTATCTTGTAGAAAACTCCATTGTCTTGGATTACATTAGAAATCAGTTGTTAGTTTGCCTGTTAACTACTGTGCTACTTACCTTGAGTTTCTTTTCCATTAACACTCAAGTATGCATGCCTGTGTGTGTGTCTGTGTTCAGCACTGATCTGGGAAAGTTTTTTTCTTCCATTTTTCTCATTTTTTTTAAATCCTTTTTGACCTTGGACAATTTACAGTATATTCCACTGGGGACAAAGACACAAAGTTTACAGATTTGAAGTAATGACCATAGTTACCCTCTCTGTATCCTTGGCATTGGTATAGGCACAAATAACTTCATCCGTCTCTGATGTGATGTATCACCACTTTGATGATCAACAATGCAGTGTTTCATGGTGTTGATATCCACTTGCTTATCACATCCCACAAAGAAGTTCTTCCTGGCAACAATGTACCATGGTCAATTATTTATTTATTTATTTATTTATTTATTTATTTATTTTGCGGTACGCGGGCCTCTCACTGCTGTGGCCTCTCCTGTTGCAGAGCACAGGCACCAGATGCGCAGGCTCAGCAGCCATGGTTCATGGGCCTAGTTGCTCCACGGCATGTGGGATCTTACCGGACCGGGGCACGAACCCATGTCCCCTGCATCGGCAGGCTGACTCTCAACCACTGCGCCACCAGGGAAGCCCCTGTGGTCAATTTTTTAAACCCTCTGATAGCTCTTAGTATTATAAAAGGCTTTTATTCCAATCTCACCAAATACTTTACCAGCTCTTATTACCTGAAACTTTAGTGAAGGCAGAAGTGGCAGATATCAATCTTGAGCCAGCTGTTAGAGGTGAAAAGGGAGTGTACTGCTCATTTTTTTTTTAATCAGGGAACTCCCTGTTTGATGTCACAAGGGCAGTTCCATTTAATAAATTACTAGAATTAGAACTCTGAGTGGTCTTGACTTCTAAACTCTGAAGACTCCCATGTACTGAAGAAGACGCTGAATTATTGTTTATTTTCTTTTCTCCTGCCATCACCAAGTCACTAGGAAAAAGCTGTGTGTGCAATTATAAGTAAGTTGTCTGGGTACAGCCCAGCCTGGACCCATGGAGGTCCCCCACATTTTGGTTATATTAAGAATCTTATAAGTATTGCTTCACATTAGCCCCCAGGAATCAAATGAGAAAACCATGAAGATAAAACCAACCAGTTATCTCATGTAGGAATTCAGCTGTTACTTCCTTATAAGAAGCACTTTTTGGTAAAATTTTCTGTCATGGACGTTATGACAAATTATAAATTTCCTCTTCCAGTTTGCATTTAGATATTTCCCATCAAAATTTCAAAACTAAATTTGTAAAGATCTGTTAAAGTGTGAGAGTAAAAGTTAAACAACAACAATACATTATTTATAGATGCCAACATTGTTTTATTTTCAAGAACTCTGTTAGAGAGAAATCAGAACTCTTCAGAAATGAAGGCAAGAAATGAGACAGAGATCTCGGTTTTGAAGTTATCCAACAGGGCCTCAACCAATAGCCCTCCTGTTAAGGGCCATTAGCCTGTCAGCTCTACCCACAAACAATCAGATTTTTAGTGTCTTACTCTTAAAAATGAATGGCTCAGCAGAATCCAGAATCACTAGACATTTGAGGAAAGCCCTTAAAATGTAAGTTAGTGCCCAATACAAACAGGAAAGAAAGAAGAAAGAAGGGAAAGAGGGAGGGAGAGAGGAAGAAAGGAACTTGGAGGAAAATAAGGAAAATCACAAGGAATAGAAGAAAAAAACACTATAATTCATATCCAAATAGGTACTGATTCCATGAATAAAATAAGGACAGGATTCTATGTACAGGAAATTTCAAAGAGTAAAAAGTCCCTAAAAAACTAAAAAAAGAAAAGAAAAGAAAAGAAAAATAACAAAGGAATATGATAAGACAAATTATAAAATTTGAGGATCAATGCCTAGAATCAAACATCTGAATAATAGTTCTAGAAAGAGAACAAGAAAACAGAGGAGAGGACCTTACCAAAATACTAACATAATGTATTTCTCCAAAGACAGGGAGATAAATATAAACATTGGAAGGGCCCATTAAGAGCCCATCAAAGTGAAAGGAAACAGATTTCCATCAAAGCCCACTTTGGTGAAGCTGAGAACACCAGAAATGACCCAGACAGCTTTTGGAGAGAATAAATAGGTCTCGTACAAAGGATTGGGAATCAGGGTGACATTTTACATCATAGAAACACTGAAAGTCAGACACCAATGGAAAAGTTAGGAGACAAACTAGCCTTGAAATTTCCACCTAGAATTCTTACTCAGCTGAACCAATCAGATAGTAAGGTAGAATGAAAACCCTGTCAAGAAGAGAAGGTCGGGCTTCCCTGGTGGCGCAGTGGTTGAGAGTCTGCCTGCCGATGCAGGGGACGTGGGTTCGTGCCCCGGTCTGGGAGGATCCCACATGCCGCGGAGCGGCTGGGCCCGTGAGCCATGGCTGCTGGGCCTGAGAGTCCGGAGCTTGTGCTCCGCAGCGGGAGAGGCCGCAACAGTGAGAGGCCCGCGTACCGCAAGAAAAAAAAAAAAAAAAGAACAGAAGGTCTTAACATTTTATTTCCCATACACACTTTCTCAGAAGGAAGATACCCTACTCCCACACAAGAAGGAAACTAAGTAAGAAGACATGAGAACCAGGGAAATGGGCATCTAACACAGGGCAGGAGCAATCATCCAGGATGTTGCTTGAGTGCTAGTCCTAGAGAGTAATCCTTTTATGGGAGCCAGGGGCAACATGGTTCAGTAGGAATGTCCTCCAAACCAACAATAAAACAAATCAGAATGGATAGGTTACTTGCTGCATTTGACCATTCTGGGGATAGTTTTAGCCATCAGAGGTTTCGGGACAACTTTGCCATAAGATCATACTTGAAAAACAAGGCAATGATTATTAAGACACAAAATGTTGGAAGTGTATTCACAATGCAATCTGTGGCCAAGCAATAATTCCATCATTTCATAAACACTGCCTATAGATTTCACTAAAGTTGTGAAACGTTCACATTGTGAAAGATGGAGAATAGTATATAGGTGTGTGAACATGTGTGCCTAAGAGAATGAACCCAATCTCCACTTTACACATGATAAAGTCAAAAGATAATGTTGAAAAATGCAAAATTAAGAAATATCAGTACAAGCAGATTATTAACTTCATGGAAATCAATTCCAAAAGAAATTGCTAAAAAGCTGAAAGTCATTGCTTCTTGGAAGTGGACCTTGGATTGGGACAGTGCTGTGGTATACTGCTGTCTTTCATTAGATCTTATAAAAAGTATTTGTCAGTTTAAATCATGAATTTTATACATAAGGCATATGTATATATTTCAGCACAGTCTATCATATATCAATGATATATGTAGGTCAATACATTTTGTGGTGAAAAACAAGAAAAATAATGAGAAATAAGAAAAGCTTACTTTTCAAATATGTTGGCATAAAAACAAAATGGTTCACTTTGTAATTTTAAGTGAAAGGCCACGGTGAATAATGTATACATGACCACGTAAACTTAATTTTCCTGACAAGTATTAAGATGTGTCTCTATCTTATACACAAATATAATAATAATAGCTTGTATTATACACAAATACCCCCCCACACACAAATGCCCTTCAGTATACATATATGAGTAAACATAGTAGAGAACTGAAGTTGGCAAGTGATTCACAGATATATATGTATATATATATATATATATATATATATATATATATATATATATTTATTATTGTTTATTGAATTGTAATTGCTATACAATATTATAAGTTACGGGTGTACAATTTAGTGACTCACAATGTTTAAAGGTTACACACATATGAAACTCATCCATTTGTACACAAAAAATTATCAAGCAAATACTCTGTGCTTGGCACTGCATTGCATACTCCAGATTCTAAGATTAAAAAATGCTTCCTACAAAGTCCTGATATCAAGAAAAAATAAAGGTGAGAGGGAAGGTCTTATGTTCTCAGTGCTTCAAATTCATTCCCAAACCTGCCTGAAGAGGTACAGATTTTCAGTTTTCCAGAGCATATACTGCAAATGAATGTTGTCTCTTTGTTTGTGGTCAGGGAAGAGGGTTGGAGAAGCTTAAATCAATGTTTACTTTAAAAATTAGCATGAATTATTTTTTCATGATTTAATTTAACTTTGCTCCACCCTGGCCCCCATGTTTTCTTGTGGAGGAGGGAACACAGTGAGAATCTTAAACTGCTCATAGAAGTCAGACCTCACCTGTAACTGACATAGTGAGCATGGTTTTCATATCCTGGATAAACTCCCAAACTGTATTTCAGCAATTGGCCCATCTTTCCTAAGCCTAATGTCTACATTTGGCCTGACAGAGGACAAGCCAGCTTTCTGACAGCATTCCCCTTGGAGACCTCGTTTGTCAGGCAGCCTGAACCTGAACTGGCCCTCAGTCCAGCGTACCAGGTCCTTCCTAGCTCCAAGGAATCTCAATCTGTGTTCCATGTTTTTACTGTATGTGTTAAAGATATCGGAATCCCAAGCTCTCATGACAACAGCTGAGAGGTTTTCAAGTCCCATTTCCCCAGAGTGAGATTCTACCCAATTACAATGAACCCTACATCATGCTTTGTGAAAACAAATTTTTGTCCCTGCATTAAATTTCAACTTTTCATGAGGCTTGTTAAAATTCCCTGCATCCCGATATGGTTGGAGCAGTGTTGGTAGGCTTCAGACTAGGATGTGCAATAAAGAATTGTGTATGTCCAGTGCACCATGAACAAAAATCACCACTATCATTCTTCCTAATATTGAGATTCTCCTCTGGAATTTCTTGATGTGTATGGGGAGAGAAGGGTGAAGATACAGGGCACAAAGCAAAACAATGTTACAGGCACTTTCGTGTAGTTGTGACTCAATTTTACTTATTCAACACAATTCTGAGACTTAAAGGGTATGTTCCCAATCTACATATGAAGGGATTTATAATAAGAGAATTTTGGTGAAATACTCAAGTCCCAGTGAAATTCAACTACAGCTCACTTCCTACCCATTCTCAGATTAACTCATTTATCCACCAGAGTTACATGAGGAGAACATGACATTTACGTTAATGGTTTGTAATAGGGCCAGTTTCTGATGAAGAAATTTGTGTACACCTGTATCCAGTCTGAGGCTTTCATCCAGGGAATTTTCTGGGTAAACTATCAGCACTTTGTAAAAGGGAATAATTTGGTGGTTGGTTGAGAGTGGGAAAAAGGGAAGTTGTGTCTTGCTCTAAGCTTTTTGCTCCTGTCTGTTCAGGTTTGCCTAGTTAAAAAGAAGCCTCCAAGTACACAACAGCAGGAGCAAAATGGAGAATTTTACCTTCCCTCACCCAGACGCCCCATCACTGTGCTAACCTCAAAATCTATGTAGATATTTAAATGCAAACATTATTAAATACTGGCAGTTCCTTTGCTCCAGTCATCCTTTCTCTTAAAACAAAAAACCACTAGGGAAATTATATGCAAAATCTATGTTAATAAAGCACTCAGGTACAAATTTATACTTAAAAAAATGTTAGAAGATACAAAGCCTGAGAGACTCTTATTCACGTACAAGCAGCCATATTTTTCATATTCTATATAAAGCTATTTTAACAGCTTAATGAGTAATCTAAAAAAAATTATGTACAGTGTAAGTGAATTAATGTTACTGGAAAAATGTTAAGCTTTGATATTTCCAAAGTTTTTCATGCTTCCATCCATTAGCTAAATATGACAGCTCAGCTTTTTGGGTCCATGTGTACTACAGCAATCACCTATCCACAGGCTTTAAGATCATATTTCCTCATCAAAGGCAAATGTCCTTCATTCTTCTTTCTAAGCTTACACTTGAGATAGATTCTCAAATGCATTGAGGCAATTCCTCCCACCGGGCTAGTGTTATAGTAGGTGGGGTCAGCAATACAAAGAGTTCTGCTTGATGTGAGTTTGTAAGAAGCCAGCACCTTCAACAGCCTTTGGTCTTTTGGACCAGTGTCTGAAAAGCCAGTCTTGGGTTTAGAGTTATTTGTTTCAAGGGGCTAACAGCATTTATAAATCCAATACCCCAGAGGGGGCAACACTTGAAGCTATTTCATTTTATTGCACATCAGGCCATTCAAAGCTTCTACAGTTGTAGCCACATGCACAGAAATCCACATCCAGGTAAAATGAAAAAAAAAAAGGTAAGAATAAGTAGAGAGGGCCCACCTTGAGCATCCAACTTGAATCAAGTGCTTATGGATTGTTTGTTCGCTCCAATTTTTTTTGTCAGCTATCTTTTGTAATGCTCCTAGTTCCATGATGTAATTTTAGTGAAATCAAATTTGAATAGCCCAAAGTTATATAATAAATGACATTCACTTTCAATTACAACCCCTAATTGATCCCAGCCTGCTCAGAGGACCCCTGGTGGCAGGCAGTCACACTGCAATTTGGGCAGGTGGAGGTCCTGCCAGATTGCTAATTTGTTTGGCCAGCTAGTTAAGTTTAAAAAATATATATCACTTTATAATCTTAGGCAGGCAATACCTCAAAGACATGCAGGTCACACTTCCATATGGACCCCCATCTTGATGTGATGGAGTGAAAATGAAGAATTTGAGAGGAGGTTGAATAGGGAAATGCTCATTAGGTACAGTGCAGGCAAGAAGGAGCTCTATCAATGGATGTATATAGAAAAAAGATTCTGTAGGATTGGGAGATGACTGTTAGCTCATATCTTTCTGTTAGACCACTTTCTTGGCCATATTAGAGTTATTTCTGATATTCAGTCAACTTTGTTAGTAGCACTCCTTTTCTTGAAAAGTAATTCTAAATTTTCCAAGCTGTAAATGCTAGGCCACAGGCCCTACATGCATTTATAAATGTGGGAGGAATTACCAGCAGGTCTAGGAAGCTATTTAGGGAACTGGTTCTCAAAGTGGGATTCCCAGACCAGCAGGAACTGGATCACTGGGAAACTTATTAGAAATGCAAACTTTTGGACCCCATTCTAGACTCACTGAATCAGAAACTCTGGGGATGGGAAGAAGAAGTCTTCATTTTCACAAATTTTCCTATTGATTCTGTTGCATGCTAAGGGTGGATGTAAAGCCAGGAATCAAACAAAAATATCAGAGTCTGGAGTTCTTGTTCTGGGCCACCAAAACTCAAGGACTTGTGAGGTACAATCTCCCAAAGGAGAGTTACAGCAAACAGCTTTCCAAAACCCAAGTGGTTAAAAGGAAATATTATTCCAAATTTAAACAGTAGAATAACAAGCTATAGCTAACATAGAGGAAATAGCTTCCCTCCAAATCTACTCCCATAAAAAGCGAGTTATTTAAAAACTCCAGAACTTAAGATACCTGGAAATATGACTTCTGTTCCTACTTCTATATTCTTTACATACAATCATGTGTGTGGTTCTGAACAATTCTGCTCATATTCTACAACTTGGTCCATGGAAGGGCACTTTCCTTTTCATTGCCCTTGTACATAGGGATGTGATGGAAAAAGCTATAATTTACCTCAGTGCTTTCAAATCTGCTCTCCTCCCTTTACAAAGCCCACAGTGTGCTCCTACTCAGTGCTCCAGACCCAGGCATTGTCTTGGTATATAAGTAAGACCAAAGGGGATTGAGGATGGGAAGGAAGAGAAAGAGAACCAACATTGACAAAGATGAACTGTGGTGGGTAATGAGGATTGTGAAAGAAAAAAAAAGAGATAGAAAAAACTGAGTTAGAAAAGAAAGGAGAGAAAGAGAATGAGAGAAAGAAAGGCCAGGAGTAAGGAACCCGAAGCAAGAGTAGGGAGGGTGGAAGAGACAGGAACACTCAGCAGCTGTTTGGAATAGACTGCAAGCACCATCCATTCTGAGTGGACTCTTTCCTGTGTTCGTCAGCCGTCTGCAATGTGGTGATTAATCATTCATGTCAGAATCCCTAATCCTATTCAATGGAAAACAAATGCCATGGCACCCAGCCCTTTGCTTATCCCATGCACTTCGCATGCTTGCCTGGGCGAGGCCGTCTGTGACAAAAATGGTGTTCTGGGGTCCCTCAATGCAAATTCTGGGCAACTCCACACATTGAAGATGTCCTATGATCTCAAGGGCCTTGCCTTTTATGGGAAGAATAGAAATTCACTAGCAATAAAGGTCAAGTTGTGCTAGTTAAGCAAACAATCAACATTCATTTAATTCTCTTTTAAAGAGAAAAATAGCCTCCATTATTTATAAAGCTCCTTCCTCCAAGGAACACAGAGCAACTCACACCAGTTACTTCATCAGTCCTGGCATTGCTTTGTGGCAGGGGTTAGCTGTGTTGTCTCATTTTGTAAATTCTTTCCAAGGTTGTGCAATCTTTTGTCGAATCCATTTCAGTCTTCTTGCTTCACTTTCTTTATCACTTTTCTCCTTTATCCATATGAACTCTAGAAAGAGTCTAGAAAAATAATTTGCCCTAAACGGCATTAATACAGACTGCCTTGGGTATTGCCATTTGCACTGTGAAAATAGAATAGGATTGAAGCATTCAGGCTCTAGAATCAGAAAGGCTAAACTTCAAATCTCAGCTCTCCACCTGAGTAACATTATAGCTCATGACACATGGCTTTACATCCATAAATGTCCATTTCCTCATGTGCTAAGGCCAGGATACAGGTAAGATGTAAATGAAATGATGCATGTAAACAGCATGACATAGAAAAGGTGCTCAATAGCTGTTGGCTTTTTTATCTCATAAGTCAGAGAACTGAGTCTTTTCACTATCGCTGGTTCACCATTTTTTGAGGAAGAACCTGAGCAGATAAAACTGTTCTCAGGAAAGGGCATTACATTTTAGCACTTAACTGCAAAACAAAGTATCTAGTGTGTCCACTAAGCAGTCCTAAGACCTTTAGTGCCTGTAAGAACTAAAAAGACACTGCTGCTCCCAACCTCACTCATCTCTAATTCAACACAAAATAAGAGTGAGGTGCGTCATCATTATTCTGCTTTTTTTTTCTCATAAGGACTACTATGTTTTCAAAATATGTAAATTTTTCCTAAAACTTTCCTCTCATTTTTTCTGGTATCTTCTTTTCTGATCCCTTAAGTATGTGTGTAGTCTGGCTACAAAACATGGCTGTATCTCAAGGTAAGTAAAAGCTTTAACTTGATTATAACTGGGTTCTTTAAATACCTTTACTTATTGAAGATGTATTATGAGTCAGGTCCATGTATGAGTTTTACATTGCTGGACTTATTTAAGCTTCACTTTAACAGCAACCTTATGTAATGAGTGTTACTATCTCTGTTTTTCAGGGAGGAAACAGATACTCAGGAAGTTAACTGGCTTACTCAAGATCACACAGCTAGTTGGCCAGAGTAAAATTAATAAACCCTATAACCTATCTCACGTGGAGAAATAAGGATGAAGCTGATGAGCCAAGTATATAGGAAGCTCAAGACAATCCAGTTGAGAAACTAGGATTCTTTGGTCCAAGTTCATTAACAGAAATGGAAACCCAGACAAGAAGTTATAACACTGAGCCATTTGGTACACTTATATAGGGACAGACATTGTTTGAAGTGCTTTCTTGTACTCCACGTTCATGAGAGTATAAGGTTGTGCGATGAGATATTGAGATAAAAAGAGAAAAGGAGGGTTGGAGAGTATCTATATGGATGTCCAATAAATATTTATTAGATGGACATATGGATGCAAAAATGGCCTTTTGGGGAGAAGATACCCTTCTGGGCCTGGGAATCATCAGAGGCCCCAGAACATCCGGTTTGGGGATTGTACCAGAGAGGGCAAGGGAGAGATCGTGAAAGACCAGAGGAAATTACAGGGATGGGATTGCAGCCTTTTTTTTTTTTTTTAACACATTCATGATTTAATTTAATTTATTTATTTATGTTTTGGCCACACCATGCGGCTTGTGGGATCTTAGTTCCCCGACCAGGGATCAAACTCAGGCCCATGGCAGTGAAAGCACTGAATCTTAACCACTGGACTACCAGGGAATTCTCAATTGCAGCCTTTATATGTATGTATGTATGTATATATACATATATATATATATATATATATATATATATATATATATATATAAAATGCTTGTCCCCTAGCTATCTTTTTATCTTCTGGGAGAAATGTGAAATCACAGATAAACACTGACTTTAATTAATATTCATAGAAAATGTTTTATTAAAACCAATACATATTTAATGACATAGAATGCAAAATTCAGATCAATTATAAAGGTAAAACATATATCCCTTTCTTCAAAAGACCCTAGATTTGTGGGGAGGGCTATCTTATTTGAATAGTTCAGTGGAAAATGTTGAGATATAATGGATCAAAATAAGAAAAAGTAAAAAGCAAAGATAAAAAACAATAAATCCACAATCGATCAATAAGTAGTGACAGATTATACTTTACCTAATGAGGAGAGAAGCTCATAGTCTTAATTTTATTGTTATTCTTTCTCTCAAATGAATGACTACAAGCAGGGCCACTCCATGAAATATAAAGAGACTAAATGGGATAACTAAGAGGCCCCTAAAGCAGGATCTCAATAAAAATGTCCAAGAGGAGAGAACATTTAACATAATGCTAGTCCAGAGTTGTAATTCAAGAAATGTGTTGAATTAGTTGTAAAAAGAGGCAAGATGCAGTGAGAGGTCTGGCATGAAGAAATGCACAATGCTTCTTCAAAATTCCCCAACCCCTAAAAGGATGCTGTGAAGGACAAGTATTCTATTTGTTCACTAGATAGTTCCATAGTCAGTGTACCATAGGGAGAGAATTCTGGGCTGGATAGAATATGGATCTCAGAGTGGCATTTCTTATATGTTTATGTTGTTCTGAGTCCTGTGATGAAGCAGTGGAACTCTTGCTGATAAAGAGCTGTCAATGGGGTTGATCAGGAGGAAAGGTCTTTGATGATCACCCACAGCGACCCCTCCTTGGTTGTCAAGGACTTTTCTATCAACAGAGAGCACATGCTACATGGCCCATATACCCAGGTGGTGCAGAGGAGATTCAAGTATCAGATGCTCTATAGATTGAATGACTCTTCTATTCCCTTCCATCCATACTTCTAAGAATGCTTGTCATTCAGTGGGTTAGAATTAAATTCCCAGACATCTCTTTTTGTGGTTTGATCCTAATTTGGCATTTTGTTTAATATTAGAACCTTAGATATATAAGCCAGGTCTTTACTCTTACTCTAAGGACAAGAAAACACCATGCTTGGTGCAGGTTTATTTGCCAGAGTATAGGGTGAATTCTGCTCCTTTCCTCAGTCCTCCCTCAGCAACCTAAAGGGATTCTGGGCGGTGAATATACTCCTCTCAGAACTGCAGTTTATCATCTCTGGGTGCTCTCTAAATCCACTTTTAATTCACTCCTGTGTCTCAGAAGGTGTGGCTACATGCCTAAAACATCCTGTCACGGAGGAATGAGCAAAGGCAACGAGCTCGGCCCTGATGGTATATGGCTGCTTGGTTCTAATTGTCAAGCATCTTCTCTGGGTTCCAAAGGATCTGGAAACTGAATGATAGGAAATCTAAACCATTTTAATTTCCCTCCCATATTCCTGAAGGTGTTTAATCTCAAAGCATAGACACAGCAGGATTTCATCTTAATCTTCTCTTATAAGAAAATATAATGGCTCTTATGTGAACATCTAAATTCCAGGAACATTTAGAGTGGCAAAAATGGAGCCTCAGTAAATGTGTGAGATTGGTAAACTATAGTAGGTATAACTGCTTTATTTTGGTATTTCATTCATTCCAGCTAAGTTCTCATGATCCCTGTCTTACCAACACTTCTTATTAGTTTTATTCCATTGTCTATTTTCTCTCATCCAAATGATGAGAACTTGCTATTTCTTATACTAGTAATGTTCTTTCAAAGAGATAAACATTTAAATTTGACTAACTCTCCTGTTTTTCCACTTTTAAGCAGAACTAATTAAAACTATGATGTTTGGCTTTTCTCTTGGTTTTCTGTATGGACACCAGAATGAAAATAGAATAAACATTCTCTGCAGTTATTTCTTTGCTCCATGTTCACTGTGTAGTAACAAATGTGTATTAGTCACTGTGTCTGTAATATAATAATAGGGGATTCATTTCACTGTGACTCCAAAATTATTTATTGAACATCTACTATGTTCTAGGTATTTTGCTAGTGATAAATTAGGGAAAAGTATCGACACAGTCCTTGCATTTACAAAACTAACAGATTAGTAAGGATCAGAGGTAAGTAAATAGTGTAATAAATGTTACAATAAGGTCAAAGCACAGAAGAGAAACATCTAATCCACACCTAGAGGTCCATTGAAGGTTTTTAAATGAAAGTTCCTGTCATGTAAACTGAAAAGGGGAGAAGGATGGTAAAGAGAAAGAGCAGAAGTAAATTAGGAAGGAGGGTGGAAAGGAAGGAGGGAAGAGTTACAGCCTAGGGACCACTATGAACAAACACCCAGAATCAAGGGAGAACATCTATAAGGCCACATCACTGAGGGTGAAGGGAATGGCAAGATATAAAACTGAACAAGTAATCAAATGACAAATCAAGGAATATCTTTTAAGTCATCTTAATGGCTTTATGGAACCACTGAAGTTTGAAGCAGGGAAGCAGTATGACCAGATTTATATTTTACAAGAAGCTTTCTAGTTACACATTGGTATGGAATTAAAGGGTAATGAAAGTGAAGAATTTAGAAAGTTCTTGCAATTATCTGGATTGCAAGACAAAGGAAGTGGTAATGGGGCAGGAGAAAAGTGGTTAAATTCTAAAACTGTTAAGTAGAATTGCAGGACTTGGCAATTAGATGCACGTTTGTGGGAGAGAGAGGAACCAAGGATGTGCCCACATTGGTGGTTTGGGTACTTGGGTGGTTGGTTGATAGTGTTGGTCACTGAGATGGGGCAATGTTTATTATAGTGCCTTTTCCTATTTAAAGGTGTTTCTCCAGAAAAGAAATACTGAAAATAGTAGTAAATACCTGTAAACAATGGTCTCCACCTTTGCTGCATAATGAATTGCTGACAAGCTTTAAAAATATATATATGAATTCTTGGATCTCACCCCCTGAGATTCCAATTTAACTGGTTGGGGCATAACCTAGGATAAGGATATTTTAAAGACCCCCACCCCAGGTGATTCTAAAATACTGCCACTGTTGAGAGCTCCTGCTCTAAGAGGAAAAGTAGGATCTGACACCAGGATAAGACAGCCTTAGCAGTTGGAGGTCTTTGACTATCAGGTTTAACAGCATGAAGATAATTGCACAAGTCTGCTCAAAATTCAATGCAGTATTCTTCTCTAATCACTCCATTCTTCTCTCATACAGCAACAGACCTTTTTATGTTGTCAGTCTCCAAAACCTTCTGTCAATGGTAAAATTCACAAATTCAAAATCTCTGAATCATGTTTGAGTATCTTCTTACTTTATACTCAATCAGTCAACAAATCTCACTAGTTTTCTCTTCACAATGCACTCATGAACTTTTTTTTTTAATATTTCCCCAATTCTACTATCCTAATCCTCCCACCTGGTTTATTATGAAATCCTGCTAATGGGCATCTCCCCTTTAAGCTTGCCCACTTAACCCCTGCCACTGTTACCTATTCCCATGCCATGATCTTTCTAAAACATAATTTCCATCATGTCACTTTCCTGATCAATTTTCCTCTTAGCCTGATATTCATATCCTCTATAATCTACCTTTCCAGGTTATTCTTTCACTAATCACTTTTGAAAACATTTGACTTCAGTTAAACCAGCAGGGTCTATTCATTACTCACCTATGGAACGCTCCTTCTTCTTCTGAACTTTTGACATGTTTCTCATGTCTAAGGTGTTCTCCTCTCTCTCCTTCATCCAGTTCCAAACCATGCATTAAAGACGGCTGAATACTCACCTTCTCAACATAGCCTTCCCTAATCATTCCAAAATATAATCTTCCCATGAACTCATAGCAATTATTTTTTATACCACTCATTTGGTACTTAAGGTTAAATCCTTCTCTGAAATTTCTCTTAATTTATGCTGCAGTTTAATGTCCCATTTTCCCAAATAGCTTATAAGCTGTCCATACGAGGATAAAACATGGTTGCTATAAAGTTCCTTGAACATAATAAGTATTCAAATTTATTATTTAAAAGAATGAATAAATGAATGACTAATGATCTGGTCTTCACATATCACAGTGACTATGTGTCTTACTTTTGATACTGATGGAAAGCCCTGTCTTCATCTTCCTTTCCAGGCCAGAATTCCCTATGCCTATAATCTTTGGAGGGTTGCTGTATTACCCCAGATGTATTACCACAGTGCATGACTGTGCCAGTCAAGTTCACACACCAAGTCCAAAGGATAATGTAGAGGAGTCTATTATGTTTTCCTTCAATTTGCATTATCAGTCCACATTGATTCTACTTGAGCTGTACATTAGAGGATCCCTTCTCCATGACCTCCTATCCTTCCCTTTTCTTCCCTTAAAGTACTTCTCTTTTTCTCAGATGTTTTTTTTTCTTGTTATTTTTTAAGCGTCTCTGCCTCCTTCATACTCACACCGTCTCAGGATCTGCTTTGACCTCCTAACAGCCTCTGCTCTAGGTTTTCCCTCAATGGAGCTAGCAGGAAGTGAGGGAGTCTCGGATCCTGTGCAGGATGTGGGGTGAAAGAGGGACCAAAAAGGGCCATTTCCCAGAGCAACATTCTGTAGCAAAAATAGGGTGTGTTATTGTGCTCAAGGAATGTCTGTCTCTTTTCTTGGACTTACAAAAACCTAATTTAATTACCTTAGTTTGGTAGGAGTCCGGATGCTAGAAACAGAGGGCAGGGGCAAGAGGTTGTGTCCCCAGAAGGGAGGAAAATGCAGAAGGAAAAAGTGGTTCTGTACTTGAGAAAGTGTTCTGAGCCACATTAGCCACCATCTTCTGCCCCATGAGAAGCACAACATTCTCTTCTTAGTTGGCACAAAATAAAGTGTTTCTTAGGAAGGATGGCATAGCTTTTTCCAAACTGTGCTCTTTATTAATCCCAGAGACCATCTGGAACAACCTGCTGTGTAGACCAATGCCAAGAATTATGAATGAGTCAGATATATAAAGGAGGCCATGAATATGTTCTTTATGGCTCAAAATGGTAAGCAATAAGTGAAAGCTCAATTTAAGGGAAAAAAACTAAAATATGTAGATTTACAAAAATAGAATGGCTTCTCTCTCCATTGAGTGAATTTTCTGTGCTGGAGGTATAGGTCAGCCTAGAGTTGTCCATGCGGTGAGGCTGTCCCAGAATATGTTTAAGCAATGGATGAACAGCTGGACTCCATGGCTGGTAAGGTCTCTTTCAACACAGGGATTCTACGCATAGTGTAGTTAATGGAAGCTTCTTAGTTGTGGTAGAGAGAACCTGGGACTTGGCCACAGAAGACCCAGCCTCTAGTCTCAGCCTGAATCAGCTCCCCTATTCCTCATGTTTGAACCAACTGAGTTATAAAAGCCTGTCCACTGTGGACATTCTACCTTTGTGACTACCAAATTGTAAATAACATGAAGCAGTGACCATGTCACAGCATGAAAGACTCACAGTGCCCATGAAAATGATGTATTTCAATCCACTTAGTTTACAGATGAGAAAACTGAGGTTCAGAGAAATTGAGTTTTACGTATCATTTTTGGTTCCCACAATACTTAGTATATCATAGGTGCTATACATACGTATAATGATGCTTCTTAAATTAAATTGAATTCACAAAAGACGGGCTTTATTTTCATGAGGATCAGATGGTTATTTGAAATCAGCCTGATATTTTTGGTTCCCGCACCCTCCCGGATCTTTTCTTCATATGCTCAGATAGCCGGCCCCTATGCCTTGCCCATATGGCAGCATCTGATTGTGAGTCTGCTGTTGCGCTCAGCCAAGCATGGTGTGCGATGCCTGCAGCCACTCCTGCTGCAGTTCCCCAGCTCCCAAGTCTTCCTCGAGACACCCAGGTGTTGGGGCCATCAATGGAGACATCTCCCCACCTTGCCTTGGCATGGTCCATACATGGAGGAGGCCAGCAGCTACCCTACCACCTTCCCTCAAATCCCACTTTCTGCCCTTTCACACCAGACCCCACATCCACAGGATAAGCTCCTGTAAGAAGTACTAGCTTTGAAGTCAGAAAACATGAATGTCAATCCTGGTTCTCTCAGCAATAGTCTGGGTAGCTTTGGGCAGGTGACTAAAACTCAGGGAGATTCAAAGAAAAAAAAATGAAGTAAAAGATTTGAAAATGCTTTATGTAATGAATATTACATATATTTGTCTCTTATCCTTGTCCTTGTACTATTTTTTCCTGTTCTGCTTTTTTTTTTTTTCTTGACAACTAAATACTTCTCTATAGAGTCATGTGGAAATGGCCCTGACCTTGTCAGTTATTTAAGCTGCATGTCCTTGGGCAAGTACTTGATCTTTATGAACATCGGTGTCTTCATTTTTAAGTGGGGTATTACCTTCTTGCCCTGCTTACTTCAGAGCTGCTGTGAAATTCAAAGGAGAAATTTTAAGTCACCATGCTTTGTAACTTAAAATTTAGAAAGTTTCATAAATGCATGATGATAACTTTTGTTGCTCATTAATTTACCTTATAACTTTTCTACATCATGTAACCTCAACTCCATTTTTTGCATCTTATATAAATTCCCTCCCTGATGCACAGGATTCTTCTACTGCCAATAAGGAACTTTCTGTCCCACATAAGCACTTTCACAGAGAAGTGAAGTAATCAATTTAAAAAGTGTGAAAAAAATCCATCCATGTCTCTAAAACACATTCACACAACCCAGGTTTGAGAAATGAACTTGCACTTACCAAGTATTACTTTATATATTTCTATTACAATCTCTTGTTTTGGAATAGTTTCCCATTCATGTCTTCATCTGAGTCTCACTAAAAATCAAGGAGGTAGTGAAGGAATATGTAAACACACTGTGCACAGAGGAACTGAAGCTTGTGGGAGAGATGGCTCCAGGTTACTTGGCAGGTAGACCACTCTGAGAAAGCAGGATAGACTGGTGTAGAGAATACTGGCTCTGAATTCAGAGATTTGTGTCAGTCTTTCTCCTTTACTCATTCACTATGTGAGCTTGCACATAGAGTTTCTCTGGATTTTTTGGGCTTGTTTCTGGTCCTAAACATGGAATCAACATACTTATTTCATGGATTTGTCCTAAGATGGAAATTAGAAAATGATATGAAATATTTATCACAATGCCTTCTGCACATAGCAAATGCTGAACAATAGTAATTATTCTTATTAATAAGAACCTAAGTGTTCCATTTTCAAAGCTTTTTCCATTCAGTGAGGCTCTGAATTTTTTTTTTTAACAATACAGGCATTTTTACCTCATTCATTGTTAGCTCTAAATTGTCTCCTGTACAGTAAAACTGGATTTCTTTACATTAGGTGAGAATTGACTATTTTGAATGACTATACAATCTGCCAGCCAAGAGTTCAGCTTTAGCTGTATAGCTACCTTTGTCTGGAAAACATTGTATAATTATCTGAACATTCCCTTTGTGCTTTTCTTTTATTATTTTATGAAAATGAGTAGGAAACAGAAAAATGAATGTGCTCATACTGATAGCAAGAAACACAGGTCCCATAAATTTACTGTAGTTGAGACAAAGATGGCAGTCCCTAGACAGTCTAGAATTGATGAATCTGTGTTGAGACCTTAAGCTGATCAACTGGGCATATACTTTCAAAGGAAAAGAATAAAAGAATGAACAGGACCCTGGAAATACACCTTTTATATTTCCATAGAGATAATAGAGTATATTTTGGGATTATTTTTATGCTGCTAATTTTCAGTGACCAGAAAAAATCATTATAACCTTTAAGTCAATTGTTTGAATTTCTCATATTTGATTTCTATATGAGAAGGGTTAGAAAGTCAGTATCTAAGAAGATGGGGACCTGCTTCCAGAAAAGGCTAATGTGTAAAAACGACTGGTCATAATAATATTCTTCCCATAGAGTAGTTCTGTTCTAGTCTTCAGTTAAATGCAGAGAAAATCCAAAATTGCAAGATAACTTTTGTAAGAAAAAAAAAAGCAATACAAGCATTACTTCCTGGTGCCAGAGGGTCTTAATAATATTACTCTTGTGCACTCCTGTTAGTATATTAAGAGAGCATTTCTAAGGATGAACATGATCCTTGTCTCTGCTACACTCAAGAAAGCAGGATACTGCTGGCTGGTATCTGCCCTGACAATAGATGGAACTGGAGATCTATTTCTTTGAGGCTCTGTAGGAAGTATCTATTGATACCTCTGTGCATTTCTGGATGACAGGAAACAACGTAGATTTTCCTTAATAGCCTTTGCCTCACTTTTGAATAAAGATGTGTAAGTTAGGTCACTAGGGAAGTTTGAAACCCAGGCCACGTTCCTTTAAACAAAATGACATTTCTTAGTAAAGAGGTTCTCATTGTCCCCTGCAGAAATGTATCTGATTTCAGAAAAGGATTGATTCAAATAAAAATGTGTTTGTATAAGAAAAATTATTTTCTGCTGAGAAAAACATACTTTGGGGTAAATTTATAGTTCTGGCGAGGTCATTAATATCTGGTTGTCAAAAAGTATTGGTTTGAACAAAATATGTTGTAATAAAAATACATTGTTTTGAAGAAATTTATTGGCCCCATGAAAACCTATTTGATTCATAAAGATATGTTGATTTCAATGAAAAATCTATTTGTTTTAAAGGAGGTAGTGCTGGACTTTTGGCTTTTCTATGGGAAATCCTCCCTGTGACATTGATATTCACTTAGAAAAATGAAACATGGACATAATTAGTGGAAAGACTGTGAAGAGAGAGCAGAAGCCCTACTTAATCAATAATATTTAACACAGACATAATGAGCTTCCATCTTCTGAGCACATTGATAAACATTTGCCAATGAACCCTTCCAAAGAACCCAAAGAGGGGTGTGGTTGGCTGTGATTTTAGAGGATGAACACTCATTGTAAGAAAAGTATCATGAAAATGAAAAAAGAGCCATAAGTTGAACCCCAGACACAGTGATCCTCAAGCAAACCAATGATATATTAGAAATCCTCATAGAATGACCTCAGCCTACTCTCTGACCCTTCTCTCCTGTCACGGCCTATAATATAGAATAGCGTCTCAAAACACTTAAGAACCAGTTGCCAGGTCATTTTCTCTCTGAAAAATATATTCACTTTTGAAAGAGAGACATATAAGAATGGCATCATATTGGGTTTGCTCAAGGTGGGCAAAGTGGTCTGTGTCTTTTATCTGAAACAAAAATCTGTCTCTGAAACACTGGTGAAAAACACTGAATCCAAAAATCAGTTCTGATATCTTCAGCTATTTGCTTAAAGCAGGAGTTGACAAACTTTTTCTGTTAAGGTTCAGATGATGAATATTTTAGGCTTCACAACTACTCAACTGAGCCATAGTAGTGTAAAACCAACCATAGACAATAAGTAAATCAATGAGCATGGCTGTGATCCAATAAAACTTTATTTACACAAACAGATAGTAGAGAAGATTAGGCCTACAGGCCTTAGGACGCTTAAAGAATCAACTTCACTGCATCACTTACCTGAGTAATTGTGCAGAAATATACCATTAAGAAAGCTAGTATGCAGGGAGGAAATATGGATAACCTAGGAAAAATGACACACTCACAATTCCCAAGAGATTCAGACTGATGCAGAGAGAATCCAAAGAGGACAATATCTTGAAGGAGGAAGATTCTACATGGTATTCACAGTAGCTTCAAGGAATCAAATGTAATTCCAGAGGCTAGTCTCATTCCTTCATACTTAGTAAAAGTTTATTGTTTAACATCCCTTTCCCTCAATATTATCAACAATAAACAGCAGGAATAGGGTTTGGTTGTGAGCTTTCTTTCAGCAAAATTCTAAAGATAAGTACAAATTAAAGATTTTTTTTTAAAATTCTAACAGAGGGCAGCTGCTGGCTGTGACTATAGGTATGTTATAGGAGCAATGGAACTTGTGGTCAGGTCTCCTTTGCTTTCAAAGAGTTGCCTTGGTCCAATGTGGTTTTACTCCAGATTCCATGATGGTGAGTTAAACATTCTAGAAGTTCTCTGATAGTCGTGCTGGCTGAAGTCCTACAGGCAGAATGAGCAAAGCCATACCCAGAATGTGTGTTGATTTCAGTCAAGAAAAATCAAGTTCATCCTGGTGAAAGGAGTAAAATATAGTCAACTTGCTACCAAGTGACTAGCTGTTCCCGGAGAGATAATGTTGTATGAAGGGCTAAGCATAGTTCCTGTTGTTGTGAACTTGGACAATCACCAGTAGCAGTACCTACATCAGCCTTGGTAAGTGGGAGCCCATGCTCTTGATCATGCATCACCTCCATTCCTGCCACCATGGCTTCTCCATTCATACACCTATTGTGCTACAACTGGGATGACCAATGATACAGGCTGGCTGAGGTCAACTGTCTGAATCATTCTGTCTATTTTTTATTTACTGTCTCTTCCATGTCAAATGCTCTCTAGTGGCTGTTCATATATGATTCAAAGATATTCACACTTCTTGTCCATTCCTATAGGCTTTCAATAAATCTCACATGGCATCTTTTCTCACTACAGTTTCCTCTAACATCATAGGCTCTTCCAGGTCATATGATCCAAGCAACTGGACTTCGTGAATCACAGGATGGACATGCTACAAATCCTTTCTTAAGATTTTTGAAAATTTACTCTCTTGGTCTGGGGTGGAGGCAGTTTCAGAGGTTTTCATTTGATCTTCCCCACAATGACAGTTTAAATTCCATAGCAAAGGAACCAATATCATAGTTCCAATAAGTACCAAGTACATTTATTTCTATTGCACATTCAAAACATAAAAGAAGGGAAATGACTAACAGTGGATCTTCCATTGTAATTCAGTCTTGGGTGGGGACTACATTTATTTTCTAGTCCCCATATGTCCTAGCCTAAAGGAAAAGAGCATAACCATTCTTCAGGTTCCTAAGCATTAATGTGATTCTGGACCCTATGCCCAACAGTCCTCAAAATGTTTGAATATTACCCAGTGTATAATCTCCTAAGTAAATGGTCCTGGGTCCTTGTTTTGTTGGTAGTACTATAAGAAGGACTGAGGGAATCATTATCTTATACCCTTGTCATGATGTTCCAGGATCCTTCTTGCTGGAGACCTTGGCTATCCTCCAGTCAGTGGATTCCTAGTTTGAATATTGTCTCAGATCTGGAAGTTAGGCAAAGGATTGAGAAAATTTATTGATATATCTGACATCAAACCCCTCATTTTCCATGGTTTATATTATTTGTTTTTATAGATTTAACAATACTTTATTGCCCCCCCACTATAATTCTAAACTTGCCACTCCTTATGATAATTCCACCTGCATTGAGAACCATCCCATGTCCTCTATTAGTCTGAAATTTTGCAGTTCCTTTTATATCAGGGGCTCTGTTCTGAAATGACATGTTCTTCCATCAGCCTTGGCCTATAGAGGACACTTCTCCATGATGCTGGTGTTTTTCTCATCAGCACATTCCTTACTACTTTGATAAACAGTGGGTTCTCCAAGTTGTAGATGAGCTGAGTCTTGAAGAATAGGTAGAAATGAGACACATAAATATTGCTGGGTATAGGACAGTCCAGGCAGAGGGGAGAAAAGAAAAACAAAGACTGAAGAGCTGGGGGATTTCATAAGTCCTAGTGGAGTACATTACACATGAAGGAAAGCTGTGAGCTCAAGGTAGATTTTGTGGGATAAGGTTAGACCTGTAAGTTAGGCTTTTGGGTAAGGACTTGCTCTGTTGGTAGTAGTGAAAATAAAGCCAAAAGGGATCTATAAAGGGCAAAGGGCAGAGACCATTCCCCATTGCCTGTGGTAGATGTGATGTGAAAAACAGAGCAAGAAAATGGAAACTGGAGAACAAGGGAGGAGAAGGTGGCAGTTGCCCAAGCACTCCTGACATGTGTAAGGTAAAAGTTTAATGTGCCTTGGGCACACAGAGCTGTCAGCTTTTTGACACGCAAATGAGTTGGTTCCACTCCAGCAGGTAATCATATTATCTGCTGGCCCTGGGTGATGAGGCTCCACCAGCAGCAACTCAGGCAAGGCTCTGATAATTCTCTCCAGGAACCAGACCTTTTTGTTTCTGTCGCAAAAGATTTTCACAAAGCCTCTTGTCACAACTATACTTGAGAGATGTAGACATTTTGCTTTGAGAATCCCTTGCTGGGTTGTGAAAAAAGCATGAAGCTGAGCTTAACAGAATTTATCTTTTGTTTCTTATTTTTCTCTAGCCTATCACATACTTGATATGAATATCCCATATGGATACTTAAGACGCATCAAAAAGTCAGCTTTGGGGAATAGGAATATATTCTAAAATTACATAGACAAACTGGAGGAGGGAAGAGTTGGTACTAAAATATACTCTTATCTAATATACAGAAAGTAGTTGGCCTCAGATTATAATATCAGTGTTGCAAGGTACCTTAAGCATCTTAAAGTCCAACTGCCCATCCAGTGTTTAAATCTGTTTTATGACAGCCATACCATGTGGAATCTCACTTATGCCTACATGTACCTGCAGCACAGAAAAGTCACTGGATCCAAAGAGTGTCCATCCTATGTTTATAAAGTTCTATATTGTATAAAGGGTTTTCTTGTACTGAGCTTGCACCCATCACCCACCACCTATGGCCACAGAGAACATATTCACAGCCTCTTCCAGATAGTTCATGCATCCCCCACAATGTTCAAAGCCTTTATTCTACTTTGGGCTTCCCAATAAGTCTGAGCCACAAATCTAAATTAGTTTATATCCTGTTTCTTTCAAAAATTATTTTGATTTCCCAGTTTCTTACCCTTTGTCCGGATCCCTAAAGCTTCATGGTCCCACAAGTTACTGAGCTTCTGTGTTGGAAGTGAGCAATAATTGGATACATATACGTATATGTTGCAAGAGGGAATTGAGGTTTTCAGAACTTGGAGAACATTAGAGGAAAAGCAGAGTTTGCCAAGGAGAAAGTTCCAGCCCATAAGACCAAGGCTAGAAGGACTAAGATGCTGAAAAGGAAACACCACCTGCAGGAGGAAGGAACTAAAATACAAGAGAATAAGTAATCTCAGTAGTCTGGCTCTACAAATGTAGGGAGGAGATGGAAACTGGGTGCCCAATGCAAGGATAGATTTTGGTTTCTAGGAATAAGAGAAGGGCCTTATGTATACATGTATTTTTTATAACATTATTATGTTCACTTCTTGAAGTGAACCTTTGCAGCATCTGACTGAACAACTCATATCTGGGAGGTTTCAAAAATATTCATAGAATGAATGAATGAATAAATGAATGAATGTATGAATGAACAAAATTCTAATTCTAAGGTCAAATAGCAGACCTCATATTTCCTATTGGAGAAAACAATCTGATTTCAAGCCTGGGTAGTTTTAAAATCCCTCTAGTATACTTGCATTTCAAAAGCAGAATAGTTGAATCTGAAGCTTAGCATCACTAACGATGGTAATTCATATGACCCTGGCCTACACCATCTTATCTGTGAAAGTGCAGAGGCTTTTCAAGAAGAGAAAGGACACTTTTGACCCTAATTTAAATGTCAAACAACTTTTTCTACTACATTTACTTCAACTATTTTTTGTAATAAAACTTTCTGTGACTAAGGTTGTATAAATCCCCATGGGTCAATTCTGAGATAAAGAGTAGGAAGATTGTGAAAGCATCTTCTGATTCAGAGTTACAAACAATCCCCCTTGGAAATAGACAAAGTTAAGGGATCTATTCTGAGTTTCCTATCCCACTGAAGAGTCCTATGCCCATCTGTGCAATAGATTTGGAAATAGAAAAGCCAAGTATGAACCCTATCTCTGACTTTCAGTCCTCATGTAACCTTTTTATTTCTAGCCTCATCATCAGCAAAATGGGAATAATGAGACCTGTCTTAAAGTGTTATTGGAAGGCTCATAAAGTAAAATATATAAATGTACCTACAGCATAAAAGACTTCATTTTTTGAGGTAATTTGTCCTCATATCTATGTTAAAATGAGTTTCAGAACTGAGGGTCTCAACCAGGATCCAATCAGAAAAGCATAAACCACTCTATATATTTCAAGCAGAAGAAATTCAACAAACAAAATTTGTTCTGCAGGTGAACTGAGATGCAAAAAAGATAGTAGTACAAACCAGAGATTAGCAAAGACAAGAAATCATTGCCACACCTAAGAGGCTTATATTCAGGAGAGTGTGTTATCAGAGCCCAGGGTCCAGTGTCACTAGATCAAGCTATAACTGTGATATGTTTTCTTGGCAGAAACTAAGATCATAGATAAAGTGATTATCTGGTGGAAGCATAGGGGAGACAGAGCCACAGCCAGAGACAGCATATAAAGTAAAGAGAGAGGAGACAAGATGCCCTGGATATTTTCTTTCACCCACCTTCCAATCTTGCATCAGTCTTGCCAAACCCACCTTGAAGTCAGAAAGCAAGAGAAGCTAGGGATTGTAGTTGTCTGAGACTCAGAAAGGAACAGGAAAAGGAGGAAGAATGGATCTGAGGATATCTGATATATCATGTTCAAATATATCATGAGATATTTGGATAGTTCAGTGTCCAAATATCTCATGATATCAGTAGATGAAGGTTTTCTTGTTCCTTAGCTCCCTGTCAGCACAAAGCAACCAACCCCTCTGCCCAGAATAGTTCTTGTTGTTTATATTCCTTGATCAAGACAAAGCTGCTGGTAGTTTCATAAAATGACCAAGTCTCATATGATCCTGCTCAAAGATTCTAGAAGAAGTCAACAGTAGGTAGGACCTAAGATTCCCATCTAATGTAGAGAATCTGAACTCCCTGGGGAAACAGACTCTATGTGCTCTTGTACACATTTAAAAGGAATGGTCCAGTGGTTATACTATCACTTTGATTCCAAGTTTTAGACTTTTATGAATTAAAATGAAACTCATTTATTTTTCACTGTCTCAATGTATGTATTAGATGTGTGTCTTATACAGTTGAGTTAAATCTGTGATAAATCAAATAATATTCAGTGCATTAAAAGTATTTGTAATTTCAAGGAATCTCACAGCAAATTATCTTGTCAGCCTAAGAATCTTGCTATGAAAATAATCATTTCCTAGTAAATCTGTTTTAAAAGTTTTTATTTTTTCATATATTGGCTATCCTTTAATCAGAAGACAATTCTATATCAGCTCTCTAGCATGAACTGTTATATAAGACAGTTGTGCTAAATGCCACAAAAAGTACCAACAAAATATTGTGAGAACACAGATATGGGGAGGGAAAGGGGAATTAGTTCACATTAGAAGGATCTGAGATAGATTGATGAAGGAAGTAGCATTTGGCTCACACTTTAAGAATTGGTAAATTTTTAATAAACAGAGAATGAGCAAAAGGCATATCAATGGGAAAGTGCAAGATGTGTTGAATAAATAATGGAGTAGTATTTGGCTGGAAATTACTAGAATTTAGGTAAAATGTGACTTAAATGTTGTGTGTTGCCAGCTTATGAAGAATCTTGGATGACAAGCTGAGATATTTTCACTATCATTAATAGAAAGTAGGGAGTCATAAAGGAGTTTTTGTTTTAACAACAGAGGAATACAATTAGAATTCACCAAATTGAAGCTTTCTTTACATGCCTAAAAATATAATTAAAATAATTTGTGAAAATTACTTTTGATCTATAGAATAATATCATGAGCAATTAGCATCTGTGGTCATAGTAGAAGAGAGGTATATATAAAGGGAGCTTATGGTTTCTGATATCCAAATTAATTATGCTATTTCAATTTTGTTTTATAATGGTAGTTATATTTGCTGTGTATTCTACCTGGTTCTAGAGAATAAGCAGTGGGAGGATTTTAAACTAAACCTGAAAGTATCCCAAATATACCATCCACTAATATCCCAATAAAAATATAGAATCAAAGACCCCCAATAAAACTGTGAACTGGAATCAAAAATAACTTCTCCAAATCTTATTCACAGAGACTTTTTAGTTTCTTCAGAAAGATAAAGGCACATGTATCCACACACAGTCTCATATATGATTTGAAACAGATGTTTAAAACAAACAGTTTAACCAGAATTTAAATTTATATTATCCCCAAAGTATTACATTTTCACCCAACCTGAAAAAAATTCTTTATATCTAGAGTTCTGTTTAGAATACATAATTAAAAGTCAATGAATTAAATAAGAGCCAAAGACAAAAACTGTGTAGTGGAACACAAGTTACATTACATATGAAATAAAATGGTTCTGTTGTTAATATTTTATATAATTTTAGAAAAGAGATGAGTCTTTTGAATCACTGGTACCAATATTTCATCTTACTAAATGAGGATAGAGAAGAGACATGGCTGATCTAGAATCACACAAGTAATTAATGGTAGACCCAGATCTATCCACCCCAACCCACTCAGTTTAAATTTTTTTCTCCTAATTATGTTACCAAAGAATTTATTAACATCATGGCACTGGACCTCCCAGTTCTCATCTGAGAAACTAATGGAGGATGGGATAACTAGGGAAAGGGGAAGGGAAGGATTTTAGCTGCCTTTACAAGAAGATGAAATCTATTGGTCACTTAAAGATCAAACCCAGAAACTAAATCTCCTTGACTTTTCTTGGAATTTATAGTGTGAGCAGTTGCACATGGTTGACTCATGAGTTAAACCCCTCACCGTCTGAAGAGAGTATGTTCAAACAAAGCAAACAGCGCAAAGTAAATGCTAAGCCCGGTAAAGACGTCACAGTCTCGGTCTCGGCCCAAATCCAGTGGCAGCAGATACATAATGCATGACCAACAAGATTTCTTTTTGCTCTTCTGTCTTGGCCATTGTACAAGCACAAACCCCAATGGAACCAAGTAATCAAATACAGATTTGGAGTCATTAAATCTTCAAGGGGAAAGTTTTTTAAACATTTGGTTTGAGCAATGCTCACAAGCTGGAGAAGCAACATGAGAAAAATCAATTAGAAATGGGAAGTTGGCTGGGATAATATGAGGAATTATTGTAAATTTTCATCATGACCTTAAATTTTACTCCTGCTATTCTGCAAATGGAAGAGTTTAGAGAGAGGATTTTCCTGTCCATGCTACTTCCTGAGTTCTCTCTAAGAAAGCAAAACTGGAAAAAGGCATCCTGAACCCGGCTTTGTCACTACTTCCTAGTTATGTAACTATAGGAAAGTCACTTAACACTGCTGAGCTTCCCCTCCTTTATGTGCAAAATGGAAAGAATAGTATAAAACTTTCAGTGTTCTCATGAAAGCTGAATAAGATTTTACAGAAAACTGCTATGTAACTTATAAAGAACTACACAAATGCAAGTTTTTTATTACTATTAAACTGAGGATAAGATCTGTGAACTCCACCCCCCAACCCTGGAAATACATTATATGGATAAAATTTTTCACATTGTTCATTTTCTGAAGAATGAGTCCAGAGCTATGGGTCTAAAGAATAGGATCAAATGAGAGAGGAAACCAACTCAAATTAGTTTAAGCACATAACTTCCAAAAAAAAAATAGTGGAGTGGGAAGGGGATAAAGACAATTTATAGACTCACATAACTGGGGAGTTGAGGGGTGAGACTGGTTGGATTTATTGTTTTAATAGCATCAGCTCATAATCTCTCTCTCTCTCTCTCTCTCTCTCTCTCTCTCTCTCTCTCCCGTCACTTCCTTTTTATGTCTCTTTTTGTGATTGTCTCATTGTTTCTTGCTAGAGTCATGCCTTCTGTCTTCTCCACACATAGGGAAGATTGAAATAGCACTGGATCTACAGCCTACAGAAGTATAAAGGAACAACTCTTTACTTCCAATTCATAAAATTATTTGGAAAGACTATGATTGTCCTGCATGTGACCCATATCCACCCTTTGAACCAATTACTGGCCCCAGGAAAATGCAATTTATGATTAGCATAGGCTGAGCCATATGCTTCCTTCTATCCCACTAGGACCATATGGAATTAGGGAGAATATTCCTAGAGGAAAGGATAATGGGCAGGCAAATCAAAGAATGTAACTATAGTAACTTTTATCAGATTCTCAAAGGAGTCCATAATTTAAAAACTGGTTCCATAAAATCGATAAGAAATTCACCTTATTAGAGGCTGATGGAATTAAAGAAACTGAAAGTTGAAGAAGATCTTTGACAGTATTATAGCATTACTCTTATTTTTTAAATGGGTAAACAGAAGCTAAGAAAGGCAAAACAACTTGACAAAAAGGTACTGTAAGATGGAGAGAGAGATCTTGAAACAGATCTGATTCTTGATGCAGAAATCCTTCCACTTTAGTTACCTGATTAGAAACTATAGAGGTCAGGGACTTCTCTGGTGGTGCAATGATTAAGGATCCGTCTTCCAATGTAAGGGATGTGGGTTCGATCTCTGGTCGGGGAGCTAAGACCCCACATGGCTCGTGGCCAAAAAACCAAAACATAAAACAGAAGCAGTATTGTAACAGACTCAATAAAGACTTTAAAAATGGGCCACATCAAAAAAAAATATCTTGGAAACTATAAAGGTCAATCCCAACAGTTGGATAAGATAATGCCTGTAAAGTATACAACATAATTTCAGGAACATAAGAGAAACAAAACACATACTATTTTCTATTCTACTTTCCCTCCAATTTATCACAAACCTACTGATCATGAGAGTTTTCAATTAGCAGTGTTCAACTTTTGGTGGAGGTTTTTTATTCAGTCAGCTTTTTTAACTATATTGTCAGACATAGTATTTAGGTATATAGATTCCTTCTAATAATTTAAGTGACTTTGCCATGTGCTTTTTGCCTAAGCTCCCTCAAACATAGAGGTCAGCAAATAAGAAAGGCCTACAGATATGGCATGGTATAAGAGAAAGGTAAAAATCAAGTCAGAGCTCAGGCAAAATGTCTTAGTCATTGACCATAAAAAGTACGTTTGTCTGGTGTTCCCTTTCATTGCATTCCTGTCAGGTAGTGTAAAGTAGACCTGTCTGGGTTTAAGGCCAAAGTCAGACAAAACAACACATGCTGGTTGTGTCTGGTTGCGTTTAATGAGATTACATTTAAGGTTTCTGACCTGCTGTAATAGGTGAACTGGCGGTGGAACTTCTTGTCCTTGACTTCATTAATGCTGCGGATTGAGGGAGGTTTTAGGACCTTAATGAGTTAACATAATTTTACAAAGTAGAGGTTACCATCAGTGGCTTCTTTCTCTAAGCTTGTAATATTAGTAACAATATTGTCAGATACTAAAGACAGAGGCATGTGGTGCTTGGCTTGTGGGCCAGCCAGCAGGGACTTGTTGAAATCCAGCTCCATTTTGTAAACCAAATGAAAAACCACATGGCATCCTCAGTCGGGATTACGAGTGTAACTGCTGAGCTATCACTTGAAATCCTCCCTCTCACACATTTGATTTAAAACAATCACTACATATTTGCTATGGACTTTTCTTTCATTATAGTCCAACCCTGATATTTAATCAGTGTCCGCTCTTTTCTGTTTGAACAAGTTGATGCTAAACCATAATGGGAAAAAAAAGGTCCAAGAAATGTCATCACTGCCATATTATCCCCTCTCTGTGAACACATTCATAATGCATTATGGTTTCAATAGAAAGGTTGCTTATGATTAAAATTAATAAAGAATTAAAGCTGTATTTGTAGTGATGGTCTCCTTTAATTTGGCTTTAATCAGTTGGACCAGAAAATTAGAAGTTGGGGGATGGGAAATGGACTGTGAATTAACAATATATATTAGATTCATTAATCATTACCTAAGAGAAGACTTCAGTGTCAATTTCACCTTTGACTAGCTCCTCAGACTGAGATAGCATCATATTTACTAAGAGAGTGGGTTTATCTCCTTTATCAAGAGTAGTTTGTAATAGAGGATGAAGTTCAGGAGGAAAAATATCAATCAGGGTATTATACCTTCTAGGTGGTAGGGATTTCCAAATCCATTGTATTCTGAATGACCATTATTCACCTTTTCTCGGCTAATATATCCCATCACTTTGCTGTATCATCACTTCTAAAGAGTCCTTACTCCCATTTTATAATATGTAACAAAAGGATAAAAAGAAACATAATAGAGAAAAAGAATGATGTGCAAGTGTGTTTATCTGGCATATGGCTATAATTTATGGGGTAATACTAAAAGTATTTAACAGCCAGCATTATATATACTTAATATATTATCTATTACACATAACATATACTATATATTACTCACATAATAGTATTCTATAACAGTATTTTATATATGTAATACAATAGTATTATATATAATATATTATATATTATAGTATTATATTATATAACTATATATATGTTATTCCCTTATATTTACACATATATTACAGCCAATGGATACTAGTTAGAAACAACCAATCAGCTATACCACCTGTACCACCAATTCTCTGCATATAAATATTAAAAAACTCTTCCAAATGCCGCTAAAGAATGGTTAAAAATTCAGGTCCTGCTAGAAAGACACAAACTACCAAAACTGACTCAAGAAGAGAGGAACAATCTGAATAGACCTATAACAAATGAAGACATCAAATTTGTAATTTAAAAAAATTACACCAGGAAAAGCCTAGGCTCAAATGACCTTACCACTAAGTTTTACCAAACATTTGGAGAAGTAATATCAATTCTCCACAACCTCTTTCAAAAATGGAAGAAGAGGAAATATTTCTCATTTTATTTTATGAAGCCAGTGTTATCCTGATACCAAAATCAGACAAAGACATCAGGAGAAAGAAAATTACAGACCAATATCTCATGAATATAGATACAAAAATCTTAAAATGCTAGCAAACCAAACCTAACAATATATAAAATAGAATTGTCCACCATGACTAAATGGGATTTATCTCTAGGAGATTAATTATGGTTTAAAAATAAAAAAAATTAATACATCCTATCAATAGGATGAAAACAAAAATCACATGATCATCTTAACAGACACAGAAAATGTATGTGCAATATACTTTCATGATAAAAACACTCAGAAAACTAGGAATAGAAAGGAATGTCTTCAACTGGACAAAGGACATCTATGTAAAACTCACAGTTAACATCATACTTAATGGTGAAAGACTGGATATTTCTCTCTAATATCAAGACTAAGACATAGATGTCTGTCCCTGCCATTTCTACTTCATGTAGTATAGGGCAGGGCAATTAGGCAAGATAAATAAATAAAAGCCATCCAGATTGGAAAGAAGGAAGTAAAGTTATTTCTACTCATTGATGACATGATATTATACATAGAAAGTCCTAGGTAATCCACCAAAAATCTATCAGAACTAATAAACAAGTTCAGCAAGGTTGCAGGATACAACATCAATATACAAAATCAATTTTATTTCTATCCATTTGCAATGTACAATCTGAAATTTAAATTAATAAAGCAATGCAATTTACAACAGTATCATAAAGAATAAAGTACTGAGGAGTAAATTTAATAAAAGAAGTGTAAAATTACAGTCTTGAAAACTACAAAATGTTGTTGAGAAAAATTAAAGAAGATCTAAACAATTGAAAAACACCTCATATTCACGAATTGGATGACTTAATATTGTCAGTATGCCAATACTCCCCAAACTGATCTACAAATTCAGCAGTCTTTATCAGAATCCCAGCTGAATTCTTCATAGAAATTGACAAGCTGCTTCTAAAATTCATATGAAATTGGAAGGAATCCAGAATAGTCAAACAATATTAAAAAAGAAGACTAAAGCAGGACTCACACTTCTTGATTTCAAAAGTTTTACAAAGCAACCGTAGTCAAGACAGTGTGACATGGCACAAGGATAGACATAAAGATAAATAAAATAAAATTGAGATTCCAGAAATAAACCCATGCATATATGGTCACCAACTGACTTTAGTCAAAGATTCTAAGGTCATTCAAAGGAGAAAAAATAGTCCCCCCCTTTTTTTTTTTAACAAATGATGCTGGAATAACTGGATAGCCACATGAAAAACAGTCAAGTTGGGCCCTTACCTCACACCATATATAAACACTTATTCAAAATGGATCAAAGACCTATGTGTGAGAGCTAAAAGTATAAACTTTTGGAAGAAAGCACAAGAGCAAATCTTAATGACCTCGGATTTGGCAAAGGATTTTTATATATGAAGCCAAAAGCTTAAGCAACAACACCACCACCAAAAACAACAACAACAAAAATAGATAAATAAGACTTCATAAAAATTTTAAAATTTGTGTTTAAAAGGGCATCATCAAGAAAATGGAAAGATCAATCCACAGAATGGAAGACATTATTTACAATTGTATCTCTTATAAAGGTTTTGTATCCAAAACATATACAGGACTTTTACAACTGTGTAATCAAAAGACAAGCCAATTGAATTTAGGCAAAGGAGATGAATCAAGAAAGGTATACAAATAGCTAATAAACATGTGAAAAGAAACTCAGCACTATTAGTCATCAGGGAAATGCAAATCCAAACCAAAATGAGATACTATTCAACACCCACTAAGTTAGCTAGAATTTTTTTAAGTCAGATAATAACTTGTTGGAAAGCATGTAGAAAATTGGAACTCTCATACTCTACTGGTGAGAATGCAGCCACTTTGGAAAACAGTCTGACAGTTCCTCAAATGATTAAACATAAAGTTACCATAAGACCCAGCAATTCTATCCCTAGGTATTCACCCAAGATAAATATGTCCACATAGAAATTTGTACATGAGTGTTTATAGACGCAATATTCATGATAAACAAAAGGTGAAAACAGTGTCTATCAACTGATGAATGAATACATAAAACGTGATATATCTTCACAACTGAACATTATTCAGACATAAAAGGAATTAAGGCTGATACATGCTACAACTTAGATGAATCTTGCAAACATCATACTAAATGAAAGAAGCCAGTCACACACAAAAAAAACCATATTATATGATTTTATTTATATGAAATGTCCAGAATAGGAAAATTTATAGAGACAGAAAGTAGACTAGTAGTTGCCTAAAACTTGGGGAGGTGGAGGGTGTGGCTGAGAGTTAGAGGGTGGTGATAACTAAAGTATACAGGATTTCTTTTGAGGCTGATTAGAGCGTTCTAAAATTGAATGTAGTGATAGTTGTACATATCTGTAAATATATTACAAACTGTTTAATTTTACACTTTAACTGGGTTAATTATAAGGTTATAAACTATATATTAATAAAATTGTTTTTTAAAAAAGATAGATGGGGACTGACTTTGAATTCCCATTCCTTGTTATGTTACCTTGAGCAACTTACTTAGGGCTTGTTGTTCCTTTATCATTAAAATGGTAATAATAATAATGCCTACTTTATAGGATTATTGTGATAATGAGTTAATTAAAAATAATATATAGAATAGTGTCTGATACATATAAATAAGTCTCATCATCAGTGTTTCATTATAACCATTTTTATACACCTAGGATTTTACTGGTTTGTTTATTAACTTCTAAGTTCCTTGAGGTTAGGATCTGTGTGTTATCGTCTTTGAATCTTCATACCGCCTTCCAAATATCTTGCTTATATTAAATGCCAAAAATGATAGAATAAATAAATAATTCATAAATATATAAAAGTAGATGAGCTCCCAATGACTAACCTGACAGCAATGAGCATCCTTTAAAGTATAGACCATAATCTTAAAATACCATTCTCACTAAAAGAAATCAAGAATTCTTGCAGGAATGGCTAATTCCAAGTCCAAGATAGAAATGTATAAGATGAACTTGAGGCATCTTTTAACACCAGATAGCAAGGAAGCTATCAGATGGAGGCTACTAGAGTATGTCAAAAGAACCCAGCAGGCCGCTGGAAGAAATTTCCCTTCAGCCTTCTGAGTTCTTTTGACATACTCTAGTAGCCTCCATCTGATAGATTCCTTGCTATCTGGTGTTAAAAGATGCTCCAAGTTCATCTTATACATTTCTATCTTGGACTTGGAATTAGGCATTACTGCAAGAATTCTTTAGCGGGAAGCAGCTGCATAGCACAGGGAGATCAGCTCAGTGGTTTGTGACCACCTAGAGGGGTGGGATAGGGAGGGTAGGAGGGAGGGAGACACAAGAGGGAAGAGATATGGGAACATATATATATATATCTGATTCACTTTGCTATAAAGCAGAAACTAACACACCATTGTAAAGCAATTACACTCTAATAAAGATGTTAAATAAATAAATAAATAAATAAAATAAACAAAACAACAAAAATGAACACAGAAGGTAACTTGGAGAGGCTCTCACTAGCCAAAGATTGGTCAATTTGAACTTCAATAAAAATAATAATTGCAATTTATTCCAACTGGTGAAATATCTTTAAATATATTAGTTCAATATGAATGTATCACCTTCAAATCAAATGATAAGGAATTGATCAATTACCTTGAAAACCAGAAAAGAAAATAGCGTTTATCTGCCTTTTAGTATGAACTGTATTACTGAGTAACCAAAGAGTATAACGGAAGATATCTCTTCACAAATATATTCCAATGAAGACATGGAAAAGAAATGATAGAGTTAGAATGGCAGCATTTCCAATCCCTAATGAATGGATAAATACATGCACTAAACATCAATGGCTGCTGGGATCAGACATCTTGTACCTCATTTTGTCTTGACAAAAATTATAGTCTTACTAAACAGATAGACCTGAGTCGGATCCAGTCTCTAGATTCAGTTGTCAGTTGGAAGGAAATACCAAAGACAGAGGAACATGTTAAGCCACACGAAGAGTAGGCAATCAGGAAAATCCAGTCTATGGGATACTCTATGGGTCAAGTGGCCTGTGTTCTCCAACAGATAAATTATAAGAAATAAAAAGAATAGAGGAGGAACCTATACATTTAAAGAGACTTAAAACAAGATTTTAAAACTATATAGCGTCTAGCAATGTATGTTTTAGTGGTAAAAGGTTGAAAGGAAAAATACATAGAAATGATCATTATGAAAATCAAGGTAATAGTTGCTTCTGGCAGGAAGGATAAAAATGTGTTTGTGACAGGGGTCTATGAAGGGGCTTCTGTGATGGCTGACAAGTTTCTATTATTTGATCTCAGTGTGTTGACCTATAATAATCCATTAAGCTATATATTTGATTTCTGTGGTTTTCAATATCCATGTTTATCTTAAAATAAAAAGATTATTTTGAGGTAGTTTGGTTCCGTGTTATTAAAAAGACTTAGTGTATCTGGCTATAGTAGTTTGAGGTATATCTATCAGATCATAGACAGCCAGTGAGAGCTTTTTGAGCATAGAGTGACAAGACCAAAATGGCACAATATAAAATTAATCCAACAACAAATTGTGAAATGAATTAGTGGACTATAAACTAGAAGATATTTAGTAGATTATTAAACAGCTCCCAAATACATTCATGAAAATCTGACCCAGAGTTTGACTCACGACAGACGTGAGATGATTTGCGGATGTGAAGTCAGTTTTGACAACTGATTGTGTATAGTGATTTGGGGAAAATGAACTTTCAGGAGTGACCAGGAGGTTTTCTTAAAGAGCTGAGAAATATGATGATGACATAAAATGACATAAGAAATCAAGAGGGAGAGTTTTTTAAGGACTCACAAACATTAGAGTATAGTAATGATTAAGAAATGGACTTTTAGAGTTAGCCAAATCTACACTCAAATCCTAGTTCTTTCACCAAGTGGCTCGATGATCCTGGACAATCAACTTTAAAAAAAAAGTTTAAAATAATAAATATATCTGTAAAATGGGGGCAATAATAGAATTTTTTCAGAGGTTGTTGCAAGGATTAAATTATATAATCATTAAATGGAGAATGCTTAACAGGTGCCTAGCATGCATTATATGTTAGGAACAATGAAGATGATGATGGTGACATCCACCAGACAGTTGGAAATGCACATCTGGAGCTCAAAAAAATCTAGAATTGTAATAATAGGTATACAATTTAGCCAAACTGTTTATAATTACTTCTTATGTATATATTTAATAATGGAGGAGGCATAACAAAAATGTGGCTAATATTAATTATCAAATAGATTTTTTAATTTCCCTCTGATTTGGTCAATATTTTTGTCCTTATATTTGATTATAAGTATTCTAGAAATTCTCAGCACTCATTAAAATTAAGTGAAAGACTTAAATAGTAATCTAAACTTCACATAAGCCTGCATCCACCAGATTAGGAAAAAAAGAAACTTCATCACCCCAAGGGCCTCCTGTTAATCAGTATCCAACCAGTGCACAGAAGTTCAAATTCTAGAAGCCTCTCTAACTGATTGTTCTTTGGTTCTGTGTTTTTTTTTTAAATTTTTTTTATTGAAGTATAGTTGATTTACAATGTTGTGTTAGTTTCAGGTGTACAGCAAAGTGATTCAGTTTTATGTGTATATATATATATGTATATTGATATACACATATACATATATATGTATATATATACATATGGTTGAGACTTTAGGGTTTTTTATATATAGTATCATGCCATCTGCAAATAGTGACAGTTTTACTTCTCTTCTGATGTGGATGCCTTTTATTTCCTTTTCTTTTCTGACTGCTGTGGTTAGAACTTCCAGTACAACGTTAAATATAAGTGGTGAGAGTGGACATCCTTGTCTTGTTTCTGATTTTAGAGGAAAAACTTTCGGCTTTTCCCCATTGAATATGATGTTAACTATAGATTTGTCATAAGTAATCTTTATTATGTTGAGATATGTTCCCTCTGTACCAATTTGATGAGAATTTTTATCATGAAAGGATGTTGAATTTTGTCAAATGCTTTTCCCTGCCCTTTTTTTTTTTCTTGCAGTATGCTGGCCTCTCACTGTTGTGGCCTCTCTCATTGCAGAGCACAGGCTCCAGACGCGCAGGCTCAGCGGCCATGGCTCACGGGCCTAGCCGCTCCACGGCATGTGGGATCTTCCCAGACTGGGGCACGAACCCGTGTCCCCTGCATTGGCAGCCAGACTCTCAACGACTGCACCACCAGGGAAGACCTTCCCTGCCCATTTTTAATCAGAATGCTTTGATATTGAGTTGTGTGTTCTTTATATATTTTGATTTTAATCTCTTATTAGATATGTGGTTTACAAATATTTTCTCCTATTCCATGGGTTGCATTTTCATTTTATTGATTATTTCTTTTGCTGTGCGAAACCTTTTTAGTTTGATATAGTCCCACTTGTTGATTTTTACAGAGTTGTTTGGCTTTTTGTAACATTTCCAAAAAAATTATCGCCAAACTTGATGTCAAGTAGATTTTTCCCTGTGTTATCTTTTGGGAGTTCCATAGTCTCAGGTCTTACATTTAAAAACTTAATTCATTTTGAGTTAATTTTTGTGAGTGCTGTAGCAAAGGGGTCCAATTTCATTCTTTGGCTTGTGAATTTCCAGTTTCCCAGCACTATTTATAATAATTTTTTTTCACATTAAGTATTTGTGGTTTCCTTGTCAAATATTAGTTGCTTGGGTTTTACCTCTGGGCTCTCAGTTCTATTCCATCGCTATATGTTTTGATGCCAGTACCATACTGTTTTGATTACTATATCTGTTCTTATGTCTCATATTTAAATGAAAGAAGCTGGTTTAGCTTTACTAACATGCGACAGAATAGCTTTTAGTCAAGAAGCATTAACAAAGATGAAAAGAGATGTTTCATAATGATAAAATATTCAATCCATCAGGAAAATATAATTATAAATTTATATGTTTCAAATTAAACAGCAAAATTGACAGATTTAAAGGGAGATAGGTGAATTCACAATTGTAGCGTGAGTCTTTAACTTAGGTCTCAGTAACTAACAGAAAAAAAGTACACAAAATATACAGACTATTTGAACAATATGATTAAAAAGTTGGACCTATTAGATATATTTAAAACACTACATACAACAACTGCAAAATACACATTCTTTTCAAGTTCATATGAAATATTATGGTATCCTAACATACCATATACATGCTGGGGCATAAAACAAGTTTCAGCATATTTCATAAGAGGGAACTTATTCATAGAACCACCATTTGACCCAGCAATTTGACTCCTAGGAATATACCCAGAGAAAGCCATAATTCAAAAAGATACATGTACCCCAGTGTTTATTGCAGCACTATTTACAATAGCCAGGACATGGGAGCAACATAAATGTCCATCAACAGAGGAATGGATAAAGAAGATACAGTACATATATTCAATGGAATATTACTCAGCCATTAAAAAAGAACAAAATAATGCCATTTGCAGCAACATGGATGGATCTAAAGATTCTCATACTGACTGCAGTAAGTCAGACATGGAAAGACAAATATATGATATCATTCATATGTGGAATCTAAAAGAAAGGAAACAAATGAACTTATTTGCAAAACAGAGGTAGAATCACAGATGTAGAAAACAAACTTATGGTTACCAGGGAGTAAGGGGGAGAGGAATAAATTGGGAGATTAGGACTGACATATACACACTACTATATGTAAAATAGATAACTACTTAGAATCTGATGTAAAGCACAGGGAACTCTACTCAATACTCTGTAATGGCCTATATGGGAAAATAATCTATAAAAAAAGAAAAGTGTATATATGTAAATATATAATGGATTCACTTTGCTGTACATCTGAAACTAACACAACATTGTAAATCAACTATACTCTAATAAAAATTTTAAAAAAAGAGTGAACTTATTCAGAATATGTTATCTTCTTTTAGTGAATTAAAAATATAAACTAAAATTTTTATAGTTCAGCTAAGCTGTGCCTAAAGAAAAGTTATAGCTTGAAATTTATATATCAAAAGAAAGGGAGAAAGTCTGAAAATCAATGACACATTTTCTACATCAAAGTTAGAAAATGAATAGCAAATTAATGCCAAAGGAAGTAGAAGGAGCGAAAAGATATAATCAGAGATTAATAAAATAAAAACAAAGAAACCAAGGAAATAAACAAAGACAAAAGATGATTTGGGGACAAAATATTTTAAAAATAGAACCAAAAAAATCCATTCAAGTTAGAAAAAGAAAAAAACAAAGATTATTAATATCAGAAATGAAAAAGAGAATATCACTAAAAAGCCTACAGACATGAAAAAGTTAAAAGGTATTATAAACCTTAAAATTCCTATTAAAAAATCACAACATATTAGGACTGAGAAAATAGAAGTAGACAATTTGGAATGTCTTGTATTTATTATTATAATTATGCAATTAAAACATTCCCAAAATGAAATCTACAGGCCCAAATCAATTCAATGGTGAATTCTCTCAAACATTTAAGAAAGAAATAAATAGCAATCTTATTTTTGTATCTTGAGACTATTTGTTCTTCAAAATAGAAATGTTCCTAAAATATATAAATGTAGAAAAATATTCCCAAGAATATAAATGTTGGAAAACTCCCCCAAATCTTTTAAATGAGGTAAGCATAACTTTATTACCAAAACTTGACCAGGACTCTATGAGAAAGGAAAATCTGCCCCAATTTCTTTCATGATTATATATGAAAAATCTAAATAAAATATGAGCCAAAAATGTCTACCAATATTTCTATCTCCTACAGTCCCAGACAATGCATAAAAATGAAAAAAGAAAGAAAATATATAAGAATTGGAATAGAAGAAATAGAAGTATCATTAATTGCAGATAACTTGATTAATTAAAAATCCAAAAGAATCTCATCTAAATATAATTAGTTAACTGATGTAGTAAGGTTGCTAGATATAATGTCAATATATAAAAATTAATTATAATCCCTTATGTCAACCAAAAATTAGAAAATGAGATTAAAAGAATACCATTTATTGTAGTTTTGAAAAGCATAAAATACCTAGGAATTAATTTAGGAAAATATGCACAAGATAAAGATATAAAAAACTACAAAACATTTTTGACTGGTATCAAAAAAGATATAAATAAATTGAGGGAAGTATCATGTTTCTGAATTGGAAGATTCAATATTGGAAAGATAGCAATATGTCCCATATTCATTAATACATTCAGTACAATCTCAATCATATTCTCATCAGATTTTTAGTGGAATGACAATTGAAAATGCAAAATCTAAACAGTGGCTAGATAATCTTGAGGAAGAATAACAAAGTATGGAGTACTTACTTTGTCTGATATCAAGACCTATAAAATTAATGGAATTAAAACACTTCTGACAAGTGGAAAAATGGACAATCTAGTTAAACAAAATAGAAATTCTAAAAACAAAAACATTTTCTGGTCATATGAGACTTTTTTGGTAAAAATAATACTTCAGTGTACTAGAGAAAGAAAAATCACATATAAAATGTACTTATTTTATTGAATAAACATAAGGATAAAAAAAGAATGTTGACCTTGACTTCATAGTATAAACAAAATTCAGTACTAGATTAACTATATCTAAAAACTAAAAATAATAAAGCTACTTGAGGATAGCATAAGAGGATAACTTTGTGACTTCAGAGTAGATGAAGATTTTCTTTGAAAGGCACATAAAGTACTATTTTAAAGGAAAAGACTAAAAACTATATTACATTAAAGGAAGAATGTATGTACGTAAAAGACACCATTGTCTAGACCAATGTCATGGAGGTTTTCCCTTTGTTCTAGGAATTTTACAGTTTCAGATTTTACATTTAAATCTCTAATCCATTTTGAGTTTATTTTTTGTATGGGGTAAAATATAGGTCCAATTCCATTCTTTTGCCTGTGAATACATAGTTTTCCTAACACCATTTGTTGAAGGGACTATTCTTTTCTCATTGTATATTCCTGGCTTGTCAAAGATCAGTTGATCATATATGCATGGGTTTATTTCTAGGCTCTCTATTCTATTCCATTGGTCTATATGTCTGTTTTTGTGCCAGTATCATACTGTTTTAATGACACCAAAAGCACAAGAAGCAAAATCAAAAATAGACAAATCGGACTACATCAAACCAAAAAGTTTCTGCACAGGAAATGAAACAATCAACAGAGTGAAAATGGGGGGGAAAATAATTGTGAACCATATTTCTTATAATGATTTAATATCCAAAATATATATGGAACTCATAGCTCAACAGTAAACAAAAACAAATAATCTGATTAAAAATGGTCAAGGAACTTGAATAGATGTTTCTCCAAAGAAAACATACAAATGGACAACAGGTATAGGAAAAGGTGGTCGACATCAATACTGATCAGAAAAATGCAAACCAAAACCACAATGACATATCAGGTCACACTTGTTAAGATGGATATTAACAAAAAAACAAAAGATGAGTGTTGGTGAGGACGTGAAATAATTGGAACACTTGCACACTGCTGTGAAAATGTAAAATGGCAGCCACTCTGGGGAACTGTATGAAGATTCCTCAAAATATTAAAAATAGAGCTACCATATATTCTAGCAATCCTACTTCTGTGCATACAGCCAAAGGAGATGAAGTCACCATCTGAAAGAAATATCTGCATTCATTGTAGCATTATTCACAATAACCAAAACGTGTACAAAATTTAAATGTCCATTGATGGATGAGTGGATAAAGAAAGTATAGTACTATATATATATATATATATATATATATATATATATATATATATATATATATGTATGTATGTATATATATATATATATGTATGTATGTATATATATACATATATATACAATGGAATATCATTCAGCTTTTAAAAAGAAAGAAATCCTGCTGTGTGCAGGAAAATGGATGGACCTTGAGGGCATTATGCTAAGTAAAATAAGCCAGTCACAGAACAAATACTGCATGATTTCACTTACATGAGGTATCTAAAAGAGTTGAACTCATAGAAGCAGAGAGTAGACTAGTGATTGCCACAGCTAGGGATGGGGAAAATGGGGAGTTGTTATCCAACAGGTATAAAGTTTCTGTTATGTAATATGAATAAATTCTAGAGATCTGTCATACAATATAGTGCTTATAGTTAACAACGCTGTATTGTATTCTTAAAAATTTTTTAAGAGGGCAGGCGTCATGTTAAGGTTTCTTACTACAATAAGAAAAAAAAGAGACACCATTAAGAGAGTGAAGAGGCAAACAACATAGTGGAAGGAGATATTTGCCATTGATATATTCAAAATAAGACTCATAACCTGTATAAGTAAAGGACTCCTCCAAGTCAATAGGAGTACAGAGTTCCAATAAAGGATATCCAAATGCCCAATAGTATTTGAAAAATTGGTCAATATCAGTAGACATCAGGGAAATGCAAATTAAAATCTCAATGAACTCAGTACACACTCGCCAGAAAGACTTACCTTAAAAAAATAAACACAAAAACTGACAATGCTGAAGTTGATGAAAATGTGGAGCAACTAGAAATCTCATAAACTGTAGAGGTGTAAAGTGGTCCAGCTGCTTTGGAAAGCAGCTTGGCAGTATCTAATAAAGATAAGCAGACAAATGGCTACAAGCCACTAACTTTACTCCAAGATATATGACAAACAAAAATACACATTTAAGTTTATCCAAAACACAAAAAGAAATATGTAACTGGAATCTCTATCAACAGTACAACAGATAAATTAATACTGGTATATTTATATAAATTTACTAATGATATATTTATGCAATGGAACACTATATAATAATGAAAAAAACAAACTAAATACTACTACACACAAGAAGAAGTGTCCTCACAAACAAAACTGAGCAAAGGTAGCCATACATAATAATGCAATACTGTATGTTCTATTTATAGAAAGTTCAAAATTAGGTAAAAGTAAGCAGTTGTGACAGAAGTCAGGACAGTTACCAGGAGAGTGCTAATTTTGTGCTATTTCTTGATCTAGGGGGTGGTTATAAGAGCATGTTTAAGTTTGTAAAATTTAACTCAGCTGTTCATTTATGATTTGTTCACTTTAAAAAAACAATTTTTACATCTGTATTGGAGTATAATTGCTTTACAGTGTTGTGTTAGTTTCTGCTGTATAAAAAGTGAATCAGCTATATGTATACATATATCCCCATATCCACTCCCTCTTGAACCTTACTCCCACCCTCCCTATACCACCCCTGTTGGTCATCAAAAAGCATCTAGGTGATCTCTCTCTGCTAAGCAGGAGCTTTTCACTAGCCATCCATTTTACATTTGGTAGTGTATATATGTCAGTGCTACTCTCTCACTTCATACCAGTTTCCCCTCCCCACCCCATGTCTTTAAGTCTGTTCTCTACATCTGTGTCTTTATTCCTGCTCTGCCTGCTAGGTTCATCAGTACTGTTTTTTTAGGTTCCATATATGTGCGTTAGCATATGGTATTTGTTTTTTCTCTTTCTCTTTCTGTATGACAGACTCTAGGTCCATTCACCTCATTACAAATAATTCAATTTCATGCCTTTTTATGGCTAATATTCCATTGTATATATGTGCCACATCTTCTTTATCCATTCATATGTAACTGGACATTTAGGTTGCTCCTTCCATGTCCTGGCAATTGTAAATAGTGCTGCAATGAATATTGTGGTACATGTACGTTTTTGAATTATGATTTTCTCAGGGTATATGCCCAGGAATGGCATTGCTGAGTCATATGGTAGTTCTACCTTTAGTTTTTTAAGGAAACTCCATACAGTTCTCCACAGTGGCTATATCAATTTACATTCCCACCAACAGGGCAGGAGGGTTCCCTTTTCTCCACACTCTCTACAGTATTTATTATTTGTAGCTATTTTGATAATGGCCATTCTGACTGTTGTGAGGTGATACCTCATTGTGGCTTGACTTGCATTTCTCTAATGATTAGTGATGTTGAGCATCTTTTCATGTGTTTGCTGGCAATCTGTATGTCTTCTTTGGAGAAATGTCTATTTAGGTCTTCTGTCCATTTTTGGATTGGGTTGTTTGTTTTTTTGATATTGAGCTGCTTGTATATTTTTGAGATTAATCCTTTGTCAGTTGATTCATTTGCAAATATTTTCTCCCATTCAGAGGGTTGTCTTTTTGTCTTGTTTGTGGTTTCTTTTGCTGAGCAAAATATTTAAGTTTCATTAGGTCCCATTTGTTTATTTTTTATTTTATTTCCATTACTCTAGGAGGTGGGTCAAAAAGGATCTTGCTGTCATTTATGTCATAGAGTGTTCTGCCTATGTTTTCTTCTAAGAGTTTTAGAGTGTTTGGCCTTACCTTTAGGTCTTCAATCCATTTTGAGTTTATTTTTGTGTATGGTGTTAGGAAGTGTTCTAATTTCATTCTTTCACATGTAGCTGTCAGGTCTTCCCAGCTCCACTTATTGAAGAGGCTGTCTTTTCTCCATTGTATATTCTTGCCTCCTTTGTCAAAGATAAAGTGACCATATGTGTGTGGGTTTATCTCTGGGCTTTCTGTCCTTTTCCATTGATCTATATTTATGTTTTTGTGCCAGGACCATAATGTCTTGATTACTGTAGCTTTGTAGTATAGTCTGAAGTCAGGGACCATGATCTTCCACCTTCATTTTTCTTTCTCAAGATTGCTTTGGCTATTTGGGTTCATTTGTGTTTCCACACAAATTGTAAAATTTTTGTTCTAGTTCTGTGAAAAATGCCATTGGTAATTTGATAGGGATTGCACTGAGATTGCTTTGGGCAGTATAGGCATTTTCACAATGTTGATTCTTCCAATCCAAGAACATGGTATATCTTTCTATCGGTTTGTATCATCTTTGATTTCTTTCATCAGTCTCTTATAGTTTTCTGCCTACAGGTCTTTTGCCTCCTTAGGTAGGTTTATTCCTAGGTATTTTATTCTTTTTATTGTGATGGTAAATGGGATTGTTTCCTAAATTTCTCTTTTTGATTTTTCGTTGTTAGTGTATAGGAATGCAAGAGATTTCTGTGCATTAATTTTGTAACCTGAAACTTTACCAAATTAATTGATTATCTCTAGTTTTCTCTGGCATCTTTAGGACTTTCTATGTATAGTATCATGTCATGTGCAAACAGTTACAATTTCACTTCTTCTTTTCCAATTTGGATTCTTTTTATTCCTTTTTTTTCTCTGATTGCTGGGGCTAAAACTTCCAAAACTATGTTGAATAATAATGGTAAGAGTGGGCAACCTTGTCTTGTTCCTCATCTTAGTGGAAATGGTTTCAGTTTTTCACCATTGATAATGATGTTACCTGTGGGTTTGTCATATATGGCCTTTATTATGTTGAAGTAAGTTCCCTCTATGACTACTTTCTGGAGTGTTTTTATCATACAGATGAGTTGAATTGTGTCAAAAGATTTTTCTGCATCTATTGAGATTATCATATGGTTTTTATCATTCAGTTTGTTAATATGGAGTATCACATTGATTTATTTGCCTATATTGAAGAACCTTTGCATTTCTGGGATAAACCTCACTTGATCATGGTGTATGATCCTTTTAACATTCTGTTGGACTCTGTTTGCTAGCATTTTGTTGAGGGTTTTTGCATCTATGTTCATCTGTGATATTGGCCTGTAATTTTCTTTTTTTGTGACATCTTTGTCTGGTTTTGTTATTAGGGAGATGGTGGCCTCATAGAATGAGTTTGGGAGTTCCTCCCTCTGCTACATTTTGGAACAGTTTGAGAAGCATAGGTGTTAACTCTTCTCTAAATGTTTGATGGACTTCAGCTGTGAAGCCATCTGGTCCTGGGCTTTTGTTTGCTGTAAGATTTGTAATCACAGTTTCAGTTTCAGTGCTTCAGATTTTTCTGTCCATGTTTTCTGTTTCTTCCTGTTTCAGTCCTGGAAGGTTATATTTTTCTAAGAATTTGTCCATTTCTTCCAGGCTGTCCATTTTATTGGCATATAGTTACTTGTAGTAGTCTCGCATGATCCTTTGTATTTCTGCATTGTCAGTTGTTACTTTTCCTTTTTCCTTTCTAATTCTGTTGATTTGAGTCTTCTCCCTTTTTTCCTAATGAATCTGGCTAATAGTTTTTCAATTTTGCTTATCTTCTCAGAGAACCAGCGTTTAGTTTTATTGATCTTTACTATTGTTTCCTTCCTTTCTTTTTCATTTATTTCTGATCTGATCTTTATGATTCCTTTCCTTGTGCTTACTTTGGGGTTTTTCTTGTTGTTGTTGTTGTTTTTCTTCACCCTCTAATTGCTTTAGGTGTAAGGTTAGGTTGTTTACTTGAGATTTTTCTTGTTTCTTTAGGTAGGACTGTATTGCTATAAATTCCCTCTTAGAACTGCTGTTGCTGCATCCCATAGGTTTTGAGTCATTGTGTTTTCATTGTCATTTTTTTCTAGGTATTTTTTGATTTCCTCTTGGATTTCTTCAGTGATCACTTGGTTGTTTAGTAGCATACTGTTTAACCTCCATATGTTCATATTTTTTACAGGTTTTTTTTCCTGTAATTGATATCTAGTCCCATAGCGTTGTGGCCAGTAAAATGTTTGATATGATTTCAATTTTCTTAAATTTACTGAGCCTTGATTTGTGACCCAAGATGTGATCTATCCTGGAGAATGTTCCATGAGCACTTGAGAAGAAAGTGTATTCTGTTGTTTCTGGATGGAATGTCCTATAAATATTAATTAAGTCCATCTGATCTAATGTGTCATTTAAAGTTGTGTTTCCTTATTTACTTTCTGTTTCAGTGATCTGTCCATTGGTGTAAGTGGGGTGCTAAAGTCTCCTACTATTATTGTGTTACTGTTGATTTCCCCTTTTATGGCTGTTAGCATTTGCCTTATGTATTGAGGTGCTCCTATGCTGGGTGCATAGATATTAACAATTGTTATGTCTTCTTCTTGGATTGATCCCTTGATCATTATATAGTGGCCCTCTTTGTCTCTTGTAATAGTCTTTATTTTAAAGTCTACTTTGTCTTATATGAGTATTGCTACTCCAGCTTTCTTTTGATTTCCATTTACATGGAATATCTTTTTCTATCCCCTACTTTCAATGTATATGTCCCTAGTTCTGAAGTGGGTCTCTTGTAGACAGAATATATACAGGTCTTATATTTGTAGCCATTTAGCCAGTTTGTGTCTTTTGGTTGGGGCATTTATTCCATTTACATTTAAGATAATTATTGACATGTATGTTCCTATTACCATTTTCTTAATTCTTTTGCATTTGTTTTTGTAGGTCTTCTTTCTCTTGTGTTTCCTGCTTAGAGAAGTTCCATTAGCATTTGTTGTAAAGCTGGCTTGGTGGTGCTGAATTCTCTTAAGTTTTGCTTGTCTATAAAGGTTTTGTTTTCTCCTTTGAATCCAAATGAGATCCTTGCTAGGTACAGTAATCTTGGTTGTAGGTTCTTCCCTTTCATCACTTTAAATGTGTCCTGCCACTCCCTTCTGGCTTGAAGAATTTCTGTTGAAAGATCTGCTGTTAACCTTATGTGGATTCCCTTGTATGTTATTTGTATGTTATTTCCCTTGCTGCTTTCAATATTTTCTCTTTGTGTTTAATTATTTTAGTTTGATTAATATGTGTCTTGGTGTGTTTCTCCTTGGGTTTCTGCTGTATGGGACTCTGTGCTTCCTGGACTTGACTGACCATTTCTTTTCCCATGCTGGGGAAGTTTCAACTATAATCTCTTCAAATATTTTCTCAGACCCTTTATTTTTTGCTTCTTCTTCTGGGATGCCTATAATTTGAATGTTGTGCATAATGTCCCAGAGGTCTCTAAGACTGTCCTCCATTCTTTTCATTCTTTTTTCTTTATTCTGCTCTGTGGCAGTTATTTCCACCATTCTATATTCCAGCTCACTTATCTGTTCTTCTACCTCAATTTTTCTGCTATTGATTCCTTCTAGGGTAGTTTTCATTTCAGTTATTTTGTTGTTCATTACTGTTTGCTCTTTAGTTCTTCTAGTTCCTTGTTAAATGTTTTTTGTATTTTCTCCATTTTATTTCCATGATTTTTGATCATGTTTACTATCATTACTCTGAATTCTTTTTCATGTAGTTTGCCTATTTCCTCTTCATTTATTTGGTCTTGTGGGTTTTTATCTTTCTCCTTTGCCTGTAAGATATTTCTGTCTCTTCTCGTTTTGTCTAATTTACAGTATTTAAAGTCTCCCTTCCCTAGGTTTAAGAGTCATAGTTCCTCTTGCTTCTGTTCTCTGCCCCCAGTGGTGGGGTTTATTCAGTGTCTCATGTAGGCTTCCTGATGGGAGGGACTGGTGCCTGTGTCCTGGTGGGTGGAGCTTTGTCTTTTCCCTCTGATGAGCAGGGCCATGTCAGGTGGTGTGTTTTAGGATTTCCTTGAGCTTAGTATGACTTTAGGTAGTCTGTGTGCTGATGGGTGGGTTTGTATTCCTGTGTTGTTTGTTGTTTAATGTAAGGCATCCAGCGCGGGGAGCTGCTGCAGTTTGGTGAAGCTGGGTCTTGGATTCATATAGAAGTCTCTGTGAGAGCTCTTGGTGATTAATCTTCCCTGGGGCCAGGAATTCTGTAGTGATCTAGCATCCTGGACTCGGTGCTCCTACCCCAGAGCCTTAGGCCCGACTTCTGGTGGAGGGACAAATACCCCACAAGTCACTCATCCCAGCAATAAAGGGAATTAAAAAAAAAAAACTAACAAAACCTTAGACAAATGGAAAAAGTAAAAACAGACAAACAGAAACAGAAACAAGGAAACATGCACACAAAAAAAGAAACAAAAACAGAACCAAGTAAGTCAAAAAGCAAGCGAACAACCAGACAAACAAAAGAACCCAAGAATGAAATCAAACAATTAAGAAGAAAGCTGACAAAAACCAAAACCAAAACCAAAGCAGAGTGCCAAATGAAGAATGAAGCAAAGAAACAAAAGAAACTGACAAAAATGATTTTAAAAAAGAAAAAAGAAAGGGGAAAGAAGACATAACAACAGAAAAGCAATGTAGAAACAGAAATATAAGAAAATAGAAATTATATTAAAGAAAAAGACAAACAAAACCCCAGAGAAATGGTAAAAACAAAATCAAACAAAAACAGAAACAAGGAAACACACACACACGTAAAAGAAAAAGAGACCCAAATAAAACAAAAAGCAAGAGAACAACCAGAGAAATCGAAGAAATGAAAAAAGAAATCAAACAATTAGGATTAAAACTAACAAACACATAACCTAAAAACAAAACCAAAGCAGTGTGCCAACTGAAGAATAAAGGAAGGAAACAGAACAAACCAATAAAAAATGATTAAAAAATGATAATAATAAAATAAAATAAAAAGGGAAAAATCACAGGACAACAGAGAAGCAAAGTAGAAATGGAAATATAAAAATACATATTAAAGAAGAAAATAAGGGAAAAGAACAGAGAACAGCAGAAAAGCAAAGTAAAAATAGACATGTATAAAAAAAATAAAAAGTAAAAATATGTTATAAAACACAGAGATCCCAAGACTAAATTAAAAAAAAGTAAAACAACAAGAGCAAAGAAACAATAAAGAAAGAAAAAGAAACCAAAAAAAAAAAAAGCTAGAAGCAACAACAGAATGAATCAAAACATAATAAAATTAATAGTAATAATTATGTTTCCCTGGGTTCTCTGCTGTAAGTGTCCTTGCACATGCCGTGAGCCACAGCCCACCTCTGCCTCCCTTGGCCTCTGGGCTCATCTCCGGACCTGCTGTGGGCCCTGTGGGGACCACTCAGACTCTGATCTGGCCCAATTCCTACATGTGCTGCCCCCAAAGTCCACAGCTGCCAGAGCTAGACCATTTTCATTTGTGGGAACACTTATTATCTACTCAGATATTCCATAGATGCAGGGTCTACCTAGCTGATTGTGAGGATTTAGTCTGCAGCTTGTACAGCTGATGGAAAGATTTTCCATCTTCTTCCTCAGTCACCCTGTCTCTGATATTCAGCTTTGGTTTTATCCCCACTTCTGTGTGTGGTCCACCAAGAGGAGTCTGGTCTTGAGGCTGTCTTGGAGCACTTGGGTCTGCCCCTGTGGGGACCAGGCATGGAGGTGGTATGACTGCTTGTATAGAGGGAGCCCCAACAGAACCAAATGCATAGGGGAGCCAGTGGCCATGGACACAAGAGATATGGCCCTAGTGAGGGCCTTTTCTGGTGCCCGGCATAAGGCATGTGAGGGCTAGCCCTGGCCAGGGTTTTTTGGCACCCAGCAGCAGGTGTGCAAGGCCCAGCCCTGAGAGGGTTTTTTGTTTTTTTTTAATTGCCCTGCAGCCAGTGCATGAGGGCCAGGTCTGAGGAGATGGGGTTATTGCTCGGCAGGCAGCCGGCACACAAGAGCCAGCCCTGAGCAGGGTTCTTTTATTGTTGTTTGCAGGCACCAGCATGTGGGTAGAGAGAGGTTACAATAGTGGCTCATCCCCCTATGTGTGACTCAGCAATAGCGCCCTGCTTCCATGGCAGTCCCGTCTTCCTCTATAGGCATTCCCTGCTGAAGATTTCCTCCCTCCTGTCCCTCAGTCCATCTACCCAGAGCCAACAGCAGTTCTCGCTCTGGGCCTTTTCTCCAATCCTCATGCAACAGCTCCCAGCCCCTTTGCACAACTGTGAACATTCGAGGGCACATAGGGCTGTGGTACGGACTCTGTGTAATTTTCACTCTGTCCTGCGTGCCACAGATCGGCTGCTTCACCCTCTTCCGACAGCCTCAAATGCTTCCCTTCTGTACCAATCGAGTTCCCCGCTGGAGAGGGGCTTTCCCCGAATTCAGGAATCTGTCCTCCATTTCAGCTCCCCCGCCCCATGATGCAGGTTCCATCCTGCTTTCTCTCCTCCCCGTTCTCCCTTCTTTTTTTTCCTTCTTACCCAGTTATGCAGGGCACTTTATAGTACTTTCTGGTGTCCAAGGTCTTCTGCTAGTTTTCAGCTGGTGTTCTCTGAGAATTGTTGCATCTGTAGATGTATTCCTGATGCATACGTGGAGAGAGATGAACTCCATGTCCACCTGCCCTTCCGCCATCTTGAATCCTCTGATTTGTTCACTTTTAAGTATATATGTTATGCTTTATTAAAGAGTTTATTTCAAATTATTAAAAGTATGGTTATCAAAGTTAATATATAAAGGAGCCTATAAAATATATAGGGGAAGAGTCAGATAGCTCATAAGCTCACTATTGTTTTAGTGAGGGCTTTCTAATTGTTATTGCTGTTTTAAAATATTGTTTTTCCTCTTTTGTTTCCCACTGGAACTCTGAAAAATTTTCCCATTCAGTAAATATTCAACAAAACACAACTTCTAAGAGTTGTCAAATACTCCCTTCTCTAGATGCAACTGGCTTACTTAACTAATCCCATATTGTGAGATACCTAGGTTGTTTTTATTTTCACTATTTTAAATACTTCTCTGAATATTCTTTTATAAAATTTTGAATTTGAATTTATAATTATTCCTTTAGAAATAATTCCTAGATCACAATTTATGGATTTTTGAGCCTCTGTAAAATGGCAAATTGCTAATCCAACAGACTGTGCAAAATTAACTGTCACAAATGGCACAAAACTTATATTACACTCTCACTAGCACTAATAATTATTCTATTAAATTTTGTCAAATTAAAACATGAAAATTGTTTTAATTCATATTTCATTGATTTCTAGTGTATTTAAATATGTTAAAAGGCATTCTTATTTACTTTTCTTATATTTTAACTCTCTCTGTCCTTCCCCTCCACTTTTCTTTCTATTGAGGTATATGCTTTTTTTCCTAAGGTTCTGTAAAGTTTCTTTATATAATAAATATCTATGCTTTGTCATATGTTTTGTAATTTTTTTGCAATTTTTTCCCATTTGACAACTGATTCTCAAGTTTGTTTATGGAATTTTGAGATACAGAAAACTTAAGTTTATGTGGTTGAAAGAGTTTCCTCTGTGTTTTCTTTTGTTGAATATTTTCTTAGAAAAGTCCCTGGCCACTTCAAATCAGTTTAATTTATATTATGGTTAATTTTATGTGCCAATTTTACTGGGCCACAGGGTGTCCAGATATTTGGTCAAACATTATTTTTCGTGTGTCTATGAGGATATTTCTGGATGAGATTAACATTTGATGCAGTAGACTCAGTAAAGTACATTGCCCTCCTCAATGTGGGTGGGCCACATCTAATCAGTTGAAGACCAGAAAAGCATAAAAGACTGACTGAGTCAGAAAGAATTATGTCTTTCTGCCTGTCTTCAATCTGGGACATGGGTATTCTCTTACCTTCTGACTCAGACTTGGTTTGGAAGTATAAAATCAGCTCTCCTAAACCTCCAGTTTGCTAACTACAGATATTAAGACTTGTTAGCTTCCATAATCATGTGAGCCAAATCCTTATAATAAATCCCTTTATATATAAATTTATTAATAAATATATATAATTAAATCTAGATATGTGTCTTATGAGTTCTGTTTCTCTGAAGAACACTAATAAATATGCAATAATTTTTCTTCTATTTTTTTCTTTTACATTTATTTATTTATTTATTTATTTATTTATTTATTCATTTATTTTTGCTGTACGTGGGCCTCTCACTGTTGTGGCCTCTCCCATTGTGGCCTCTCCCGTTGTGGAGCACAGGCTCCAGACGCACAGGCTCAGCGGCCATGGCTCATGTGCCTAGCCGCTCCGCGGCATGTGGAATCTTCCCAGACCAGGGCACGAACCCATGTCCCCTGCATCGGCAGCCAGACTCTCAACCACTGTGCCACCAGGGAAGCCCTACATTTAATTTTTAAATCTTCCTGGAGGTTTTGGTGAAAAGAGAAAATCAAACTTCTTCCTTTATTGTTATTTTCCCCCTGAATGGCTGTCATCTCTCTTCCTTCTTCCTCTGAAACCCACCTCAAGTGTTCTTTGCTCTGTGCCATCACTGTATCAGGCACTTACCTCTTTTTCTGTTCTTATTCTCTAAGGACTAGACCCCACCACTCTACCCACAGCTATGGCTGGTACTCTGATCATTTTCTCTAAATACTGGTTTCCTTTGACCACTCCCACTAGGGGGATTCCTACTGTCATAATTGCTCACAAGAAAAGATGCCTTGATTATTAATCTCATCCAAATCAAACACTTTCTCAACAAGTTTCTTTGGAATTTCCATCCCAACCCTACTGCTAAGATGCCCAATGTCTGAGATTTCTTCTATTTACCCATTATTAATACTCTCTCTGTCTCTCACCCCTGGTCTGCTGAACTATTCCAGACTTATATGGATGGTGATAATATGCACCACTGTATAGCCAGAGACTAGGAGAACTTTGGAAAAGTCATGTAAAGGGCTTGAACATCAGTTTATTCATTTGAAAATTATGATAATTCCAAACTACATCAAAAATTGTCTGGGCTTTAAGTGAGAAAATGGATATAAGATAGCATTATCACATAAAATATAGGACATTCGGTTAAATTTGAATTCCAGAAAAACAACAAATATGTCTTAGTATAAGTATGTTCCATACACTATCTGGAAACTCTAATATGAGATCACGTTGTAATGTGGTAAAGTATTATTTAACAATAAAGGGAAATAATAAGATGAAGATGAAGAAACAAAACAGCCCATTTTACTGTTTGTGTTTTCTCTGTTTGTCTACATCAGAGGTCATTAAGTCATTATGATCCTAAATAATATCTATTACAATGATAAAAGGAGTCAAAATTAATAGTGAATGATGTGGCTGGTAAAACAACTTTGTTTTTACATCTCCAAGTAACGCACAGTCAGTTTACTAAATTATTCCATTCCTAATCACTTATCCCTTATCCCTTAAAAATAGAATCTTTCTAGGGGACTGAAGTGTTGAAGATAAAGAGACTGGAGGGGGAATTAGCAAGAGAGAAGGAATAAAATACTCCTTTCCAAAGTTCTCTGCTGAATCTGAACTGTGTTATTCTCTTGCTGATAGTGACAGCTGTGCTGCCCAAGGCAATGCAGATTCATTCTCAAATTAAAACAATAAAATTTACTAACAACTCTCCAAATCCTCAAGCTAAGAGATCTAATAAACTGTTTCCTCTTTTCCTAAACTCCCTGAAATTACTTCATCTATTTTTCCTTTTTAACTACAGAATTTAAGTACTCTTCTAAAATCTTAGAGCTCTATTTCTTCTCCCAGTTGGCTGTTAGCCTTGGTTTTGCTCAGTGTTTATTCCCTTTCCTTTTTGGAACTGTGTGGTTCCCTGAAAAGAGCAGAGGCTGGAATCAGACAAACACAGACTCTGATCCTTGCTCTCCCACTTACCAACAGTAAGCTAGTCAGCAATGCTCACACAACATAAATTTTCTCATCCACTCAAATGGACATTATAATAATTTGCAGAAATTTTTAGGCAATGCTGCAATCAAACATACAAAGAGTTTACTGGATCACTCAACAACTGTTTCAGGCCAAGGATATGGTTCTCAATTTCTTTGAAACTCCCTTGCAAGTCTTCCTCGAGAACAGAGGAGAAACATCTATACATTGGATCCTTTGCATTAAGGGCAGAGAAACAAATCAGAAAACCTAAGTGATAGAGAGTAAACAAATGCTCCAGAGTGAACAAAAGCCTCATCCCAAGGGCTTAGTTTGGGAGTATAGTTGCATAACAGTCTTATTTACAGCAGTGTTTTCATGGAATTAAAATTAATGATGAATAAGATTTTAGACTTATCCAGAAATTTTTCTTGCAGTTACCTTTTTGTATGATGAGGCCCTCAAAAACATCTCTCCTAAGCTATTCTGTATTGTATTTATATTACTTAGATTTTTCAAAGGACTTTCATCGTTTTAGGCTTATTGTATCCTTACAGTTACCTTATTAAGTAAGCAGGGCAATAATTGACCTTGCTTAACAAATGAAGTGGTTGAAAGTTGCAGGGAATAAATGTGAAAGAGAATACATGTAGGAAGTGGAAGATCCAGGAGTAGGCTATGCATGTTCAAATGCATAATGGAGGCTGCAGCTAGAATTCTTGCTTGGGAGAAAGTGTGCAATATGATCCTTAAGATGCTATAAGAGTTTTTGCATTCATTTGAGGCTCTTTCTCTGTCCGCCATGTTGATGTCATCCCCTGGTTAAGTAACATACTTGATTCTATATTTAGATAAAATATTGGAAAAACTTTACATCCTCATATAGTGTGAATTAGATGAAAGTGTTATGTAGTAGAAAAATATTTATAAAATGGGACCTTAGAAACTTGATTTCTAGTTTCTTGTTGTTATGATTGGTTTTGGGAAAGTCACCTGACCCCTTTGGGATTCATTCTCTTCATCAGAAAAAAATGGACAGAATGCATTTGATGATCTTAATGGAGGACCCTATTCTCCTACCCCCATTTCTATTTAATACAAGCCAAACAAACAAAATATTCCCATCAGTGCTTATCTACACTCAAAAAAATATCTTCCATCTTCAGAGTCTCTTTGCCTCCTCCTTTCCAAACGAACTATTATCGGTTAATTTGTAGCATCTCTATACAATTTTACTGCACTAGAAATGGTAATAAATTTATAAATTGTAGGCCTAAAGAAACAACAATCATAGACACATTCACTGAGCAGATTTCAGTAGACTCTACTAAGTGCCAGGCACTAGAGATGAAATAGAATCTACTTCCAAAACATCTTTCAGAACTGCTTTGTGCCTTCATGGAGTTTCCAGTCTTAGAAAATAAGCATTAAGCAACTTAGGACAATATCAAATGCTGCTGAAAGGTCAAGAAAAATTAATTCTGAAACCTTGAATAGAGAATTTCCTAAAGTAGAGAGTAATTATCTTGCCTTAAAAAATAAGTAGAAGCCATACTAGATATGTTCAGATTTAGATATATAATATGACCTGATGATAGAAATGGCTGTTTTCCTAAGTATTACTAAATTTTACCATTGTAGGCAAAAATAAATCTGTTGAGCCAAAATTATTTGGCAACATTCCTCACACCAACACACATAGTAACCCAACATGTACCTTCTTCTCTGAGCATATCTTCAGAATTACATTAAATATTTGTCACTTTTTTCTCTCTGGCCATAACATTTGACCCTTGTTTTGAGGAATGTGCTACATTTGATCTCTACCTTTCCAAGATGGCAGCCAAAAAAATATTTTTCTGGTCTTTTTGCAACTAGAGTGCAAATATATAATCTGAGTGTTGCCTTAAAAAGCACCCACTAGAAAATATTAATATATTAAACTGTCTTTCAACTTTTCTCTAGGCTTAAAACTTTTCTAAATATAGTGTTAAGGGGACAGAGGAAACACCTGCTAGACATTCTGTTTGAGAAGTGAGCCACATAAGGAAAGAATGAGATCATGTGGAATGCACTTTCTGGTGAAGGTAGTGGCAGAGGCATCAAGCTTGGGGCTATCATAGATCACAAAGTCAAGTTTGGGACACAGTAGTGGTGGACTTGCCAACTGTAACATCCTGTGTTCAGGAGCTGTGGAACCAATGTTTCCCTCATCAGACCAGCTCTGCAACATGATTGTGGGTGTTCCTGAAATATAGGTTCAAGCTTAGTTGATCAGCCCTCCCATCTATTTATTGAGTTCCCTCAATATCATTTTAATTAACTCTTTTTCTACTTAATCAACCAGAGTTTGTTTCACTACTCACCATTTAGAACCCTGACTCACACAGGAGCCAACCGCCTATGAAGATAAATGTCTATTGCTGGTTCATAGATTTGGAGAATTTTGACGAGTGAGGAGTAAACCTATTTCGGTTTCGAAAACAAGTAAGTAAAGGGGCGAACACAATTAAAGGATGAGTCTTGGTTTGCTGTGGGATTACTGGGGTTGGTGTCTACTTCCCATTTGGCTGATGGCCCACCTACCTCTTTTGAATTACCATAAGCAAGAGACTTCCCTAGGCAGGGAAAAAACCACAGAGTCAAGTATCGTCCAAAAAGGAACAGTAACATTCCTTACGCATCACCTATATCAATCTCAAGGGAAACATACATAGACTAGAGGAGTGTCCAGCCCAATGACAGGTGCCTGGGGTTGAAAAAATAATGTTGGATCATGTGTATAGGATTTAGAACTGTTAACTTTCATTTATGCAGAACAGTAGTTCCCAAACTATAGTGAGCATGAAAATCTCCTGGAGAGCTTACTACAACACAAATTCCTGAAATTTTATTTCTTGAGATTCTGATGTAGTAGGCCTGGGGTGAGATCTGAGATTCTGCATTTACAACGAGTTCCCAGGTAATGATGATGCCATTCTGGGAATTACACTATGAGTAGCAAGGCTCTAGACAACTTAAAAGCTATCCACAAGTGCCCATTAGATTTAACAACAAACTACCATTGGTGACCTTGAGGACACTGAAAGGACATTGGTGTCCTTTCAGTGGCAGTGTGGAGGCAGACACCAGACCAGTCAACTAAGAAATGAAAGGAAGTTAAGAAAATGGGGACAGCAATGAACTCTCTAAAAATGCAGGGGAGATGGGATATAAAAGGAGGAGAAACTCCAAAGAGTTAATAGGAAAATGCTATCAGAAAGGGAGAGGTTGAAACTATTGGAAATAGAGACATTGATTAAAGAGCAAAATTTCTAAGGAGTCTAGAGGAGATGGGAACTAGGGCACATGTTCGGGATTTGTTCTTGACACAAAGAGGTATCTCTTCCATCCTTACAAGTGGGAAAAAGGATACAAAAGTGGAAGATGTGTGTAGATTAGTAAATATGGTGTCAGGAAGTTTAGGGTTTCTGTATGCTGGTCAGGGGTGAAGGTCTTTGCTGAAAGTGAGGAACCATATATAAGGCTGAAATGTCTGAAGAATATGGAGAAAGTTAGAAACAGTCATGTGGGTTTAGATGATACAAGAAAATTGATTAGGGACCAGAATTGCTCGGCCTTGCTGAAGGTCCCAAAGTGACCCAATCTACAGGATTTTTTGCTTTTGTTGTTCTCTTTCCCAGCAGCACTTAGTACTGGGTCCTGGATATAGACTCAAATAGTGTAGATCATTAAGTTCACTTATAATTGGGGTTTTGCCAAGATGGGTGCAATGGAAGGACAATGGAGCAGGAGAATTTATTTCTTGAAGGTCTGATTTTTGTATACTTGTTAAAGTAAGAAGAGGAGAGAATCCTCTGACTTAACGTGATGTCCAATATTGAAAAGAAACATTAAGATTTTAATTTTTTACCACTTGTAAACTGTTTAGATAATAATGGGTAAAGGCATTCATTATCAAGGAAAACCTATATAAATTGTGAATTTTGTAATACATTAAAGTAGAACATCAGTCTGCATTTTAAACTCCTGTTATCAGGAACAACTATTAGAAGAAAAATGAAATGTATTTTTATATATTTATAACACATATTTGTTATTCTCAATCTCTCAGAAAGAGCAACCTATACAAATGAATTAAAGTGCTTTTTCATTAGTATAAATAAAATGTTAAGTAGTGTGAGGAATTGCTGTAAATACTGTAGGCTAAAGTACTTTCCGTAATCTTTTTCTTGAACGATGGTGGCAGTTAAAAGAACATTTCAATACTTGTTCTTGGTAATGAACAGTATAAACCCGAGGAAGTAAAACTTCTTTTCTTGGAAAGAACATGACAGCCACAGCTGGAAGACAGGATCTTAAAATGAATCTCTCTTCCCCATTTGATGCCCATAGACTCAATGCATTTTACATGAATAAGGATGTTTTAACATTTTCACAGCTGCTCTCAATCCCTTACCTATGCTCCACTTTCGGCCAACAACACTTCAAGGTCCTTTCTCCTCTTCTTTAATGTCATTATGAAAGAGAATTAACTCCAAAAGCCATATTAAGGCCAAAGTCATTCGTGATCTGGCCCCAAGTAACTTATCTTCCCCCTCATTAACTGTGTTAAATCTACATGAATCTCCTTCATCAAGAAAGTTGAGGTTCTTGAACTTTGTTTGTCTCTGGCTGTTTGTACTTTGGGTTCTTTCTGTCTAGAATACTCTTCCCTCAGATAGTTACCTGGCTCACTTCTTAAATTCATTCGAGTCTCACTTTAAAAGTCATCTCCACAGAGCTAACTTCCCTTATCATCCTATCTAAAAATCAGCCCCCATCACTTTATCCTTCCCTCGGTGCAGTAGAGCCTGATAGTTGCAAAAATCCATCTTTTCTTTTTCCTGTAGAATTAGAGCTGCCCAGCTATACTGTAGAACCTCTCCCTTCTTGCAGTTGGTGACCTTTCATTAAGTTCTTCCGATGGAATGTAAATGGAAGCGGTGTGTACCCCGCCCCAAGCCAGCTCCATATACCCTGGGGGTGTCTTCTTTTTGCTCTCTTTCCTCTCCCTGCTGTCTAAGGCTCAATGGCCACAATCACAATTATACAGATAACAACAAGGCACCTGGGCATTGGGAAGCAACACAAGGAGAAACTAGATCCCTAACTGACATGTGGAGCCCAGTTTTCCCCCAACCTAAAACACTCATCTCAAACTATTAAGTGGGAGAGAAACAAACTTCTATCTTCTTTAAACCACTGAGTTTATATCAGATTTCTTTAGTGTAGCAGCTTAGTCTTACCCTAACTTGTTTTGCTACATTTCTCCTCATAGCCCTTATCGCTACTTGGCATGATCTTATATGTGTTTTTTTTATTCGCTTATGTTTTCCTCAGTAAAAAGTGCCCCATGAGGGGAGCAGCTCTGTGTCATTCCTTGCTCTATCCCGGCATGTAGAATGGCACCTAGCATGTACTGGGTACTCAAAAACCTGGCTGGTTGACTGGTGGGTGCATGAATGAGTGTTGAATTAATTATACCTCCCACTGGGGCTCTGCATTCAGACCTGCTCTTCCTGCCCCCTCTGTACCTCTGGCCTTCCCACCTGTGCTCCACAGTATATGTCTATGCGCTCTACAGATGCCTGGGCTGAGTCGACATGAAGTCTGGGCTTGGTTGCAGAGACCCCAGGAAGCATAGTTCTTGATCATAAGCAGCACTGTAGCCTCCCCAGCAAGTACAGCTGAGTTCTACAGAAATGTAGTTCAGTAACTTGGCTTTCAGGGGGTGTATACCTGTGTCAGGTACCTGTATACTAACAGCCATTTCAGAAAGTAGACAGGTCGGGAAAGCAAAAGGAATTGAGCCCTGCAATAAACTCATCTCCAAGATTAAATCTTTGAAGATCCTCAGATAGCCATTATTTCCCTGGCTCCCTTCCAACCAGGAGAGTCAGCAAAATGATCAGTGTCTTATCTCCCAGGTAAAGGAAGATACTCAAAAGTCCATTTCTTTTGAGTGTATAAAATAGAAAATTCTACTGAGTGGTTACTTCCTGTGTTTGGCAGTTTTAAGATAGACAGTACTTTTCTGGAACAGAGGGGGAGTTGGCAAGAGCAAGTTTTCACATGCTAAAATAGCTCATCAGCTTCTCCTGGCATGATTGCTAAGTGGGTTTAAGTGCTGCATTTTTTTTATAATTTACAGAATTGTGGATTAAATATACATTATATTTCATTTCCAAAGCTAGCTCAAGGGTCCAGATAATTCAAAGCAAATGTGAACTAATAGATTAAAAAAAAAAGTTGAAGAAATTTCTTCACAATTTCACCTTTTGACTGACTTACTTGAAAAATTAAATTGCTTACACACACACTCATGTGCACACACACACAGAAGAATTAACTGTATGAAACAATCTTTCTTGTAGTCAAGGCTGGACTTCTAATTATTTTATTAGTCTTTCCCCTCTTACTTTTTCTACATAGATTATACGTTCCTTGAAAGCAAGATTTGGGTTTAATATTTTCCTTGCTTTAATCAAAGAATTTAACACAGTGCTGTAAATGCAATGCAATCTCAACAAACGATTAAATAATTAGAGTTTGAAGTTAATTTGTTGTTGCAATATATAAAAAACCTTCAAGAAACTCTAAATTCTATCTATTTAGAGATTATTAAACCCTAAGTAATTAACATTGATACACAGAATGAAGATTCAAATTGTATTAGGCCATTTTGAAGGAATCATGCTGTGGCCATGGACAATTTCAACTTTATCTAAACTGAAGACTGAAAATTTCACCAGAAATTTAAATATAAATCCTCCTCTATAGCATTTACTTTATTTCTTTAGGATGCTAATGAATTCTTCCAGTACTGCCCTTAGACACAGAGAAGCAGAGCCTTTATCCCAGGCCCTGTGCTTCAGGGTCCCAACCTCTGTAGATATGGGGTGCTTTCCTTGAAATTTTCCTACTCCACTTCCAATGCCTAGGATAAACTAAGACCATCAGTGTCATCCTCACAAAGTGCCCCAAATCCAGGCTGGAATCCAAATGGCCTCTGGCCCCATTTTCTCCCATGTGGGGCACCCTATGACCCTTTATCCCCTGTGTGGAGTCAACCAGATGTCCCAAAGAGCTCCAGGACTCATGTCTATGGAATTGCATTAGAGCCCCATGTCTGAGAACTGGTTCCAGGAGAATGGTCCACCAAGTGGGTTACTGTACCTGGCAGATGAGGTATTTCTTTCACAGTATTGTACAAGATTTGACTGCAAGAATGGTGTTGACACACTGATTTTGGGTGGCACTCACTCACATGGGAACATGAGTTCAAGGACCTGAGCTACCAATTATTTCTCTCTGACCATTGGATTTTACCTGCATATGGGGGCCTTTGCATTAGTTCTGGAAGTACTGCCTCTAGCATCCAGAACCAGAGGGAGATAAAGGTCATGGCAGAAATCTCTTATCCTGAACAACCACTATCACTGACACTAACCCTGTGGTATATTTGCTCTGTGTCAGAAAATATTCCCTAGGTGGTTGTGCCTTAGTTTTCTGAGGGATTTCAAGACTGTTGCTCCATAATGCCAATGGGTCCTTCCAATCTATATCCTATCTTGACTCAAACCAATGTGGTAACATCTTGCTTTCCTGGGTCAGTCTTAAGCCATGCTGGATGTATTGGCTAAGGCTGCTGTAACAAATTACCACAAACTTGGTGACATTAGACAACAGAAATTTATTCTTTCATACTTCTGGAGGAGAGAAGTCCAAAGTCATTTTCACTGGGCTGAAATCATGGTGTCAGCAAGGTCATGCTACTTACAGAAGTTCTAAGGGAGATTCTATTCCTTGATTTTTCCAACTACTGGTGGCTGCATTACCCAATCTATGGCTTCATGGTCACACTGCCTTCTCCTCTTCTGAGTCAGTTCTTCCTCTGCTTCCCTTCTATAATACATGTGATTGCATTCTGGGCCTACTTGGGTAATCTAGGATAATATTCTCATCTCAACATTCATAACTTAATCACATCTGAAAAATTTCTTTTTATTAATTTTGAATTTAATTTATTTTTTTAAACAGCAGGTTCTTATTAGTTATCTATTTTATACATATTAGTGTATACATGTCAATCCCAATCTCCCAGTTCATCACACACCACCCCCCCACACACCACTTACCCCCCTTGGTGTCCATATGTTTGTTCTGTACTTCTGTGTCTCAATTTCTGCCCTGCAAACCAGTTCATCTGTACCATTTTTCTAGGTTCCACATATATGCGTTAACATACGATATTTGATTTTCTCTTTCTGACTTACTTCACTCTGTATGACAGTCTCTAGATCCATCTGAAAAATTTCTTGTGTTGTATAACACAAAATTCACATGCACAATTTCCAGGGATTAGGACCTTGATCTATTTGCAGGTTGTTATTCAGCCCACCATACTGGACAAAGGGGGGACATTCCATGAGCAAATATGCCATTTGTTTTGTTCTCCTTACCTACCCTCTCCATTGGTGCTGATGTGTGGAAAGTAAAGGCAGAGTTAACACTGAAGGAGATCTCAATCTAAGAATGCAGTGACACCTGCCTAAAGTGTTCAAGAGTAGATGTGGCTGTTAGATCTGTTGTTTGTGCTATAAAACTCTGAGTGGTAAATTAAACATCTATTGTGCCCATTTTCCTCCATATCCTAAACAAGATTTGCATTTGTAATTGTCATCAATGAGGGAGAGTCCTTGAAAGACAATAGTATTCACAGGTAGCATCAAGGGCAGTGCCACATCATTTATAATGAGGTAACCAGTACTGAACAAATGGTATTGGGAAAATGTACAGGCAAGGAGACTTATATTGTTTCAATGAAAACAGGCTCCCAAGATTCACATCTCTCACCTTTTTCTCATTGTGGGAGATATGAAAATAGTTAAGAATGGCACACTTCACAATAAAGAACACAAAGAAATGATTCCTAGGCATGAACAGGAAGAAATGATGCCTGAATGATGCAAATAATCTTCTCATGCACAGATTGGACAAGAAACAAATATTTAAGTACCTCTTTTCTACTCATTATTCTAAAACTTCATTAATAAATCACTCTAACTCACATGGGTACATACATTTTGGGATGCATTTTTAAATCAAATTATGTACATAGATGGGGGCCACAGAAAAAGAATTTTTCTGGAGGCCAAAACTCTGAGCTCTTCTATATGTTGTTTCCATGAGAGGGGCAAAAAATGACTCGTGCTGGAAATTCAGTTACAAAATTCTTGTTCACATACCTGATAATTTGACAAATTGTATGAGCAACTGCTCTTAGATTTAGATTCATATTAAAATTGATGGAAATTTTGTAGAGACAAGGGTTTTAAAGATTTTATATATGCTTTATCCCAACTGAGTAGGAAACATTGTGAGACTAGGGAGTGCCTGTTTTACCCCTTTAATCTTCTGCAGGAGTGTTTTTTGGTTGTCACAATGATTGTGGAAAATGATGGACATTTAGTGGGCAGGGGCCTTCAATCTGTGGCATAGTCTAGCACGATAAAGAAGAAATATAATCCTGCGACCAAAGAATCTGCTTTAAATGATCTGATTTTTGGGCTTCCCTGGTGGCGCAGTGGTTGAGAGTCCGCCTGCCGATGCAGGGGACATGGGTTCATGCCCCGGTCTGGGAAGATCCCACATGCCGCAGAGTGGCTGGGCCCGTGAGCCATGGCCGCTGAGCCTGCGCGTCCGGAGCCTGTGCTCCGCAACGGGAGAGGCCACAACAGTGAGAGGCCCACATACCGCAAAAAAATAAATAAAAATAAATGATCTGATTTTTAAACTGAAATCATACCTAATTATCAAAAATGTATTTTAAAAATTTACCATCATCAGAATATAGTCTGCTCACATTTTGATAATTAAATATGTAAGATCTTCGTGATTAGTGAGATTAATCTTCCACCCTGAAATATTAATTGAAAAGCATGTAAAACAAGGAAGCCTCTCCAGATTCTGCCCTAGTGACATGAATTCCTACAAGAAAACTTTCCACTGAACCAGAAGTTTGCCTCAGTTGGTTTTCATGGAAAGTTTATTTTGAAGGTATTTATTATTCAAATATAAAAATGATTCAGCCAAACCATGAATCACTATCATTAATTATTCACTGGGATTAAGGAATTGGTTATAATCATGTCTCCCTTTAATCCTGTTTTATTAATTTATATTCTTGGCAAACTCTTCTACTAAATGGATTCAAGATCACTGTGGGGACCCAGAGAAAGAATGGAAGGTCCCTGGGGTCAAAGAGCAGCCTTTGCTTTAATTTGATAAAATAAATTAGCATGGGATTATGGGTGCTATTAGCATAATATCCTCCACTGGTCTTGCTCTGGCCTTTGGGAGAATGTTGAGTGATTATGTTGAATCTTGCCTGATTTTCTATGAAATTGGAACTTCCCACATATCCATCCTGAAATAGTCAGTGTGAGAGGTTGCTGCTCTTTGTGAATTTACCTGTGTGTGTGTGTGGTGTGTGTGTTTGTCTAGTATTTGTATATGCTGGCTTATGGAGAAAAAAAGTCAAGGTGGCTTTCAACCTCACAAAAGACCTCCAAGGTCATGAGTCATCCATCTAGCATTACTCTTCTACTGTGGCAGTGGAACAAAGACGAGCAAAATATTTCCCCTGAGACATCACTTCCAAAGATTAGACCTGTGCAGAGGTGTTTCTAGCTTTACTTTCACTCTTCTATGACTTTAGTTATAAATTCTAGCACCTGAATCATCACCAAGATTAAGCCTTAGCTATCTCTCAAGAAAAAAGAAGAGTTCTGTATCTTTGGCATATACTGGTCAAAGTTCTGCTTTTTCTTCATATGTTTTAAAATTAGCTCACCTGGAGTTTAAAGAGTGTTCAAAGAGTTCTGGGTTTTGTTGAACACACACATATTTCCCCTGAGTGTTCCATTCATCATTTTAAATTTCAGCCTTATTTACAACTGAGCTTCGATTTCTCAGCCAAAGGCAATGTGTGGAATTTCACCTTTGCAGGGAAGAAAGCATTGCCTGTGTTACATGGACCTTCTGAATTCTGGTTCTAACAGCTAACGCCTTTGCATCTTTGTTTGCATTTTATATATAGAACATGGGCGTAGATGTCACACATTCCTCCAAAGACAGAAAGCAGAAACATGGATGTACCTTATTTTATGAAATATATTTCTGGATTTGCAAATTAGTCATGTTTTAAATTAATTGAATCTAATTTTAAATAATCTAACTAGTTTCAGAATATTTCGTGTTGGGAAAAATCAGCTTTGCTTTTTTCTGACTTAGAAATTCCAGTCTATAATCATTGGCTTTGCTTTTTGTTAAAAATGAAATACTAAAGTCTAGACTCTTTTTCCAATTTTATCACTTGTTATCAGATGACCTTGGTATTCTGAGGGATTTGAAGAAGATGGAGGCCTAGCCTCACTTTCAGAAACCTTGAAATTAGATGGAGAAGTAGCTGAAGGTCCTTGCCAGATACTTATGTCTTACCATTCCTTGCCTATGGTTTGATCATGGCTGTTAGAATACGACAAAATTGGGTTTGAACAAATTTCTTCTCTCTACTGATTGGGTGAATTTGAACAACGAGAGACTTAAACTTCTAGAACCTTTATTTTTGGGTTAAGTTTTAACATATTATATTCATGAATATAATCACATATGTGTCATACAGTTAATAGGGATCACTGGAAATACGGAATGTGAATTTCCTAGCCCAGAGCTGGATGATGCACTGGGTATAATAAATATAGCCATAACTTCCAGCCCCACTCTCCTATTTGTGACCAGCCATTTTGTTCTTGGGACAAACTTGTCATGACATGTAATCATGTTTTAAGGAGACATGTAATCATGTCTCCTTAAAACTTGATAGAACAAGGAAAATATGTAGCCACAAAGGCCTAGGTCAGGGTTTCCTAAACTTTGTATATCATGAAACACACAGAAAATTATACTATTTGTGAGGCACATTGGAGCCTGTAAGAATATGGCCCAAGTTCTCTGCTTCCCCTTCCTCCACACACACGGGCCACTTGACGGCTGAAGGAATCAATAAATCAGCAATGCCAAACCCTAGAACTGTGGGAAGCTATGACCTATTCAGGACAATGTCATGTGGACATTTAGGGAGTGCAGTTTCCTCTATCAGCACCTTTAAAACAGCTATGCAGGGCTTCCCTGGTGGCGCAGTGGTTGAGAGTCCGCCTGCCGATGCAGGGGACACGGGTTCGTGCCCCGGTCTGGGAGGATCCCACATACCGCGGAGCGGCTGGGCCCGTGAGCCATGGCCGTTGGGCCTGCGCGTCCGGAGCCTGTGCTCCGCAGCGGGAAAGGCCACAACAGTGAGAGGCCCACATACCGCAAAAAAAAAAAAAAAAAAAAAAAAAAAAAAAAAAACAGCTATGCAATTTAGAAAATGAGGTCACAAGAGTTTAAGAAACAAATTGCTCACACTATGTGTTAAGTGAGATATCATTAAAAAGTATTCCATATCTGAAATCAGAGGATAAAATAAGAGTCTCTTAATACTGTAAGAGGAACCTGTCTAAAAAAGAAAATGTTGGTTTTTGAACTGAAGGCACCTTTCAGCCATTCTTTCTCGATTGATATGTAAGGGAAATTTGGTGCCCTTCTTGTTTAGGACATGGAAAAATCTGGCCACTGGCATTTCTAAATTCCACTGTACACAGATAACAGCACTAGTAGGGCCTCCAAGATCAAAAGTTGGCTCCTCTCCTCTTTTCCCATTGCTCTGTGTCTTTCATCCTCCATGCCAATATAGATGAGAAGACCTTGAGTACTGTTACACATAGGCATTGTGCAAGACCTCCTCCAACCCACCGGAACCAGGTGAACAATCTGCTAGCTGGGACTGAGGTGCTCACCAACACTTCATTACCCTGGAGCTACTGCTATCAGATAGCAAATGAAAATCCTAAGATTGCTTTGCAAAAATGAGTTATTTCATTTTATAAAATTTGTATATGGGCTGTTCAAAGTTATTTGATATTATGAATGTGAGAGGGAAACTCCACTGGGACTTGCAGAGGCAGCAATAACATTTACATAAATTACTAAGCCTGACATCCAAATAGTTTATTTTTCAATACCCCACCACTCTTCATGATAATTCTCAGCCATAACCATAATGCTTTCAGTATCAGCCTTGTTTATCACACTTCGAGAATGCTACCTGTTTTGCCTGTAATCCAATTCTAAGTGCTTTATCTTAAGAACATATTGGACTACCTGCAAGCATAAATAGAGGAGCAGGAAATGCTTCTGTACCAGTCTGCCTCTACTCAGCTCTTATGCAGAGGGATGCAGCCAGAAAGTTTATCCAATCAGAGTCAAGCTCTCCAAAGGAGAGGTGTTCAATGGTCAATCTTATAGCAAAATAACTCATTTCATTTTTTTTTTTTTGTATTAGAAATTTGGCTCCTCTGAGTGCTGATTCTGAGAGCAGGCAACTGGTTTTAAGGACTACTCTTGCTGTCAACAGTAGATATTGATTTTTCAGATTATTTGTCTAACAGACCCAGGTGTAATGGTCACTGGGTCTGAATTTCAAAGTGGGTGGTGGTTTGTGCAACAATAAATGTTGATCCAGGCCCTGCTCCTTATGAAGCCTTTCTTTTTGTCAAGTCTACAGGTGAAACTCAGTTGAAAATGAAAGGCCCACTGTGCCTCTGTGCTGTCCTACATTGTTCAAGTGGAGGCTTCTGCCAGAGAGAGGTTCAAGGCCCATTGTATCATATTCTGCCTGTTCAGACCTTCCCTCTCAGTCATGGAATGGGAAAGCTGGGTAGAGCTGGGAAAGAAACATGACACAAGGACCCCAAATCATGTCCTGCAACTTGTCCTGCCACCAAATTGCTTTCCTCTCAAGTCTCCATGTCCTCCTTTGCAAAATGAGAATATTGGACTAGATTATATATTCTGGAAGGGGGTAATATTGCCCCCTGGCAGGGAAAAATCAATTCTTGAAGGATTAGAAAATTGTTACCTACTACATTGGTTTGTGACCTTTCAAAGCTCAACCCAACCCCCCCCAAATAATATTCTTTAGTATTAAATTTCTCTTGTTAGGAAGAATTTAAATATAATTTAATTTTTATTCATAGGGGTGTGATAATAGAAAAAGAAAAAGTTTGAGAAACAATGTACTAGAATAGTTGTAAGGTCTCTAGAATTCTAAAATTGTGAGATTCAATGAAATACAGAAATTCCCATGAGATGGTAAGACCTAGAAAATGAACTTAATAATGCAACTGTCTGTAATTTATAGGTTTAAATTTGCAAAATTTAAATTGGAGGTTATATCTTTATAAACTGTTTCTGTTACAAGGTAAACAGTGGTACCTAACTATGTCAATGTTACATTTATTTTCAGGCACAAATAACTAAGAAAAAATGCACTTTCTAAAATATATGATTTTTCAAAAAATAAAATAAAATAAAATATATGATTTTTCTATAAAAGAAATAATTTTAAAATAGCACAAGTATTTATCTAAAATTGATTGGAAGGCAGATGCAATTTAAATCAAGATATAAGAAATTAAAAACTATTATCTTGAGTTTACTATCTACTTAAAGTTTCCAGCCATTAGCAAGAATTGCTTCATTTAATATTTGTCCCAATTCTTGTTCAAAAAATACTTAACCACTTCTCATATTCAATTTCCATTTGCAAGAATCAGTCTTTTCATTTTGATCTAACTTTCAGATGCTGAAATTTTACAGAGCTGCCTCAATCATTTCAGGGTCAAAAGGTCTTAATTGCCAGTTTATGGACATATTAGGTAAAAGATATTAATTCTGTATTCTTTAAATTCTTATTTAACTCTGTTTCCTATATCATTTTCTCCTTTGATTCTTCTTTACAAAAAGGACAATCAGTTTTCTTAAATAAAACAAAACAAAGAGGAAGGGATGCTCGGAAAAGCACTGGTCATTAGGATAAGAACACGGGCTTTAAATTTGGGTTCAAATTTTTGACCTTGGAAAATTTTCACAATGGCATAAGCCTCAGTTCCTTTGTAAAACATCTGACCTAGAAATATTATAACAACTCAATGGGTAAGCATATAGAGAACCTTTATAGAATTTGTACATAATAGACACTAATTATGGTAATTGTTATTATTAAACAGGATTTAAAATTATAAAGCTTGGCTCTCTATATTTTAAGCTTAAATTGTTGGATGTTTTATATGCATCCTCTCTTTTCTCAGCACATCCCAATAAGCATTATTCAAAGTATAAGTAGCAATTAATCTACAGTCCGCCTAAGAACTGTCCAAGTACTGTTAGGAATATAAGATGATGCCTGTAGGAACTATGGAGCCCTGAAGTATAGGGATTGTCCAGGTGTTGGATTGACAATCTCCCTTGTTAGTCAAAACAGAAGTCCTCTTCGCTTCTAGAACTCTTCCTCTAAAGTTCCTGAGCATTGTTTATGTTTTCTAAAGTAAAAATAACATCCTCCTTGGAACTCTCGCTTATTTTCCATCAGTAATATTTGACCTCTTCTCTTTTCACTTTAGCACTATTATTTTAACACAGCTACACATCTGGCCAAGAGTTGCTACCATGTTTAATGCCCTATGAAAAATTAGGCATTTTATAGGAGTAATTGCTATGTCAGGCAGCTGGTAGTCAGACACAACAAGGAATCTTATCCATTAGCAGCATACCCCATCCTTGGGCAGGATGTCTGTGTGTGTGTGTTTGCACACTGAAGTCTGAAGGCAGTATCAATTGTTGCTCTACCGAGGTGAGCCTGAAAACTAAGCATAAGATGACAAGTACACTGGATCTCTTTGTAGTAATAGCAGCCATACTGTTTGCTTGCAACTCTGAATATGAAGTATTTGATGGTTGTGAAGTGATAGATTGGTTTTGTAAATATTCTTACTCAAATTTTTGAAAGAGTAGATCTCTATGTGATACTTTTATTACCAGTCTCCAAGGGAAGGTGGTCTGGTCTGCTATTTCTGAAGGTTACTAAACTAGACACATGATACATTAGCTATAACAACACTATTTTTCCTCCTCACTCCCTGATTTCAGAATAATGACTTTTGACATTAGAGGGATAAAAAAGCATAGGGTATTAACAGTGGAAGAAATCAAGATCTTACCTGCTTTAATTTCATTGTTTGAGTGAGGAAGAAACTGAAGCAAAGAAAATCCTGGCCAGTAGGTGAGTGTGGATGAGGGAGGCCATTACTGGAGTGCTGATGCCCAGGGCAGTATTTTTCCCATAGTTCTTTGTTGCCTCCAGAGATTTATACAGAGGTTCAGCAGGAAGGTCATGGAGATGTGTGAGTGACATGTAGTCTTTGCATAAAGAGGGATCCAGATCCTTTGGAAAGATCATTAATGAGCTGTAGGTGGGTCTTTGGCACTATGACTGACTCTGCTTTATTTACACCCAGAAAGACAGTTAATAAACGCTGCTAGATTGAAGTTAAGTCAGGCTTGGGTGTTTCTCAACAATCCCTTTGAATCACCAGCTTGCAAAGTGGAATACCTATAACATATAATCACACTCCATATGAACATGTAGCATGTCCTCAGTTCATGTGGTATAATCATTGTAAATTCAAGAAAGGTTTTCTCCTGGAGTATGGATCTGAAGAAACAGAATACGGGTATAAATTGAAATTTAATAAAAAAATATGGTCTCCTAGGATTAAAGAAGGCATTAAATAAATATTTTAAAAATGAATTTGAATTACAGAAAGAGGTTGTGGCCAGTACTCCACCAAACGTTCTTGCTCTTCTTTCTATAGTAGGGAATTGTGAGTGGGATATGGCTGCCCCAACTGAGATGTTACTTCCCAGCTCCCCTTACATCCAGCTGAGGTCACATGACATGTTTTCATGACCGTGAGGGGAAGTGATGTGTGTCACATCAGGGTGGGGGACGTTGAGAAGCAGTTTAGCTGTGTCTCCTCATTTTCTTTCCTCATCTACTAACTGAATGCAGAACACTCCCAGGCCCTGGTGAGCAGGGGTAACAGATTTGCAAGATGGAGGCACCTGAGTCCCTGAATCTCCATGTGGAAGAAAGCCAGTTGCCAACCAGAGATACCCTCTTTGACTACTACCTGAATAGAAATAAATTGTTATTGTGTTAGCTCCTGATACTGAAGACTTTATACATTAGAGCAGCTAGAGTCAGTTTAAAACACAGGTCAAAGTAAAAATGACCAGGTTTGATCCTGACAAAATTTACCTTAGAAGGAGGCTACAGATTCCACAAAAGAGACATTGACTGGTACCAAGTATTGTAGGTACCATACAAAGAGTTGTATATCTCAAACTCCATCTCTGAGTTATATATATTTAAGAGTCATGAACTGGGGATAGTAATTGAAAGGTCAGATTGATGAGACTAGCTCCAGAGATAAGATTTCTATGACAGGTTGATGGATACTCCACTATCAAGGTGTATTTTTAATCATAATCTCATTACTTTACTTCTGCTGGTTGGACTCACCTTGCAAGAAGAATATGGTTCTGTATCAGAACTAAGAATGGCCTTCATGGCCAGGGGAAAGTGACTGAAGTAGCAGAGAGGAGGGAGACAGAGACAGAGGGAAAGAGAGAGAAAGAAGGAGAGAGAAAGAGAAAGAGGAGAGAGACACACACCTGAGAATAAGTGAGTGAAGAGATTCAGCAAAGTACTGTTGGAGGGAGTAGAGAGATTCGAGGGTTAGAAATTTAACGTGGCGTATGCAAATGTCTCCATAAGACCAGGAGGAAGTCATCTCAAGTCAATAAGCGTGTCATGGGGAGAAATGAGGATTTAAACTTAATAGCAAATAGATCCAGCCATGCAGCTTTGTAAAGCTGTGGGGGAGTTTGGTTCTTAGCCTAGAGAGAGCTTAATAGAAGTCAATAATGAAATCATCAAGATGCAAGCATTAAATGCTTAAATGTATTGTCTTTGCCTTTGATTACAAAGGCTTTGCGTCTCTCCAAGTACAGCCTCAAAGTACACAATAGAATCTTCACTCAAAAGAAAACAAGGTACTCACTTTACAAAAATACAAGCCATATTGTCTTAGTTCATTATCTCTTAGTTTCTGGTGGGAAAATCGAAAACAAGCAAATAGAAATAGTCAAGGGTATGGAGACAAGTGAAAGCCCCAGACATGAAGTTGAAACGCATGTCTAAATAGTTTTTCTCTAATTGCCATTCAGCTAAAAATATTGCTTTTACATGACCTTTTCCCCCCAAAAATCCAACAACAGTGATGACCAGTTCTTCAGCACATTTCAATGCTTTATCAACATTTATTTATTCAACTTCACTCCAGATAGGAATGTAAATAAATTTTACTTACACAAAGCTAAGTCCAAGGATAATTTTTAGTTTAGCATACCTCATGCTGGTGGAAACACTAGGAACAGATCGGATAGTAATTATCTAGGGAGAATCATAAAGAAAATATCCTTGTAAAATTACAGATAAAAAATCCTAACCCTGATGATACTAGAATTATGATAATATTATTTTTTAGTAATATATAGGACATTGTTTAAAAACATACATTTTATTCATATATGTATTCATTCAACCAGCATATATTGAGAACCTCCTCTGAATTAACCACTGTTCTTTGTTTGGTCATTGTAGAGATGAATATGAAATAATCCCTGCTATCAAGAGGGTCAAACAGAATTATTTTACTCTCTTCAAAAAATAAATTTCTAAATAAAAAAGGGAAAAACCAAAGATTATGGATTACATAGGAAATTACATTATAGTTACCAAAATAGAATATAACAGCATTTACATATTTGAAAATTGTTAACAGAGTAAATCTTAAAAGTTCTCATCACAATAAAAAAAAATGTAACTATGTGTGGTGATGGATGTTAACTAGGCTTATTGTGATGATCATTTCACAATATATACAAATATTGAATCATTACATAGTACCCTTGAACTAATATAATGTTTTATGTCAATTATACCTCTATAAAAAATGAAATAATTTGTTCCAAAAAAAGAGAAAAGAACAATAGATTTTTCTATTTAAATCTACATAAAGATTAGAAACAAAAGGTAAAGTGAGGGTTTTCATTTTTCATTCTTGGAAAAATTATTCTTTTTGAATCTCACAAAAAATTTCTAGGCCTTATCCATTCCTCTTTCTGGGTCCTCTCTCTCATCTGCCTCAAGTAGGAAGAACATTAGAGAGAAAACACACATCAGTATGTTATAAATAACATACCAGATGAACAAAGTTAGAAATGTGAATTAAAAACCCTCCTGCTTTGCTTGTTTCCTCTTTTCTGGGATCCCAAGGCAAACATTCAAAAATGAACATCAGGCTCCAAAATGATGGCGACCTGTAAGGTTCAAGCTATTGATTGTTTCCTTCAATGGAGACACCACCTGAATAAACTCATTTATTCCACTTTCTGTAGTTCATGAAACTGAAGGGGCAACCCTGAGAAAAGAATCCAAATCTTTGAATGAAATATAAATTTTTTTAAAAAGGTCACTTTTTCCTTTCTTTATTTTTATTTTAATATTTTAAAATAGGAATATAATTTACATGGAGGAAAGTGCTCCAATTTAAGTGTACAGTTTGATGAGTTTGAATAAATGTATGTATTCATATAATCACTACCCCCCAAAAAATACAGAATATTTTAATCACTCCAGCAATTTCCCTTTCCCATCAATGCCTTGTCTCTTAGTGGGAATCACTGCTCTGACTTCTCTCCCCATAACCTAGTTTTGCCTAGTCTATGAAAATATAAATGAAATCATGCAATGCATATTCTTTTGTGCCTGGCTTCATTCTCTCAGTCTGGTGTGTTTGCCATTCATTCATGCTATTGCATATAGCAATAGCATGCTATATGCTATCAATAATTCAATTCTTTTTACTGCTGGGTAATATTCCATTGCAGAAAGAACATGATAATTTGTTCAACATTCAGCAGTTGATGGATGTACAAGTTGCTTCAATTTTTTTTTTACTGTAATGGATATATATGACATGAACATTCTTGTTCAAGTCTTTTTGTGTACACACATTTATATTTCTCTTGGTGGTAGAGTTACTGGTTCATAGGCTAAATATATGTTCAACTGTGCGAGAAACTGCCAAAGAGTTTTCCAAATGGGAAGCTATTTAAAATTACCATCAACAATAAATAAGGGGTTTACTATTTATTCTTCATCTTTGCCAACATTTCGGGTTGTTAGTCTTTTTATTTTATTTATTTATTTATTTATTTTTGCGGTATGCGGGCCTCTCACTGTTGTGGCCTCTCCCATTGCAGAGCACAGGCTCCGGACACGCAGGCTCAGCGGCCATGGCTCATGGGCCCAGCCGCTCTGCAGCATGTGGGATCTTCCTGGACTGGGGCACGAACCTGTGTCCCCTGCATCGGCAGGCAGACTCTTAACCACTGTACCACCAGGGAAGCCCTGTTAGTCTTTTTAATTTTAGCCATTTTAATGGGTCTGAAATGGTATTTCATTAAGGTTTTAATTTGCATTATCTTGATTAATAATGATGTTGAGGACCATTTCACATGGCCATACCTCTACTCTCTTTCATGGAGTATATGTTCAAGCCTTCTGACAATTTTTAAGAGGATGTTTGTCTAGTTTGTCTCTTTATTGTTGATTTGTAGGGGTTTTTTAATATATTCTAGATATGTGCCCATTGTCATATATATATGGACTGCAAATATTTTTTTCAATTTGTGGCTTGCTTATTCATTTTCTTAATTATGTCCTCTGCTGGACAGAATGTTCTTTTAATTTTGATGAATTCCAATTTATTTATTTTTAATTTGTTTGGCTATTGCTTTTTATGTCCTGTCTAAGAAATCTTTGCCTAGTTTAAGTTTGCAAAGGAATTCACTTATGTTTTCCTCTTAGAGCTTTATATGATCCATCTTAAATTAACTTTTGTGTATGGTGTGAGGTAGGGGGTCAAGCTTAAAGGGAAAGAAAATTTTCTTTCCCATCACTGAGAACTGAATTCAATATATGTTGTGTGTGTGAGCTCATATACATATGAAAATGTATATATTTGTAAAATGTCATGATATATTGTTATCTTTAGATACATATAGAATGAACACACAATTCATCACAACTACTAAGTTTCCAAGTGTACAGGAATCATCAGGCCATGGCTGCTTCTGCCAGGAGTAAGGATAAGAGGTCAAGGTTAACAAGTAGTTTGGAAAGTTTTCAACATGCTAGTAAAAATTGATATCATCAGATCAATAAATTGAGAAACAAGAGGAATACATTGGCCATATAAGAAGACTTCAGCCTACCTAGAGTTAAGGGATTTAGCTAGCATCTCAAGAAGTGACCAATTTGTCTCCAGAAATCCTTGGGAGGTAGATAGAAAAAGAAATCATTAGACTTTGATTTATGCTTGGAAAAAACGTATTACATCCAATAATAATGTGAGACATATGATTCTAGATATGATCCCAGATGTGGAAACATAACCAGGGGAAAACAACAATATATTAGCTATAGGTTCAACATCTTGGAGGAAGATGCAGATATAATGTATGTTACATAAAAATCCTTTAGATAAACTTTTTTAAAAGTCAAGAATTATTTATGGGCATATGTTGCCAATATTTAATATCTTTATTCACCTCAGACTACTAAAGTAGGTATGTAAAATAATTCTGATTTTGTTCTGAAACACATTTTACTTTACAATCTGTTCATTCCTGTGAGACTACACCATGATATATATATTTCCCTGTATATCATTACCCAGTTTATCTACACCAACTTTACCACTACCACATACCCTGATTTTTTTTCTTCTTCTCCTTTTTCTTGGGCAAGAACATGACAAAATGGGTTGGTAAAAGTTCTTCTAGTCTGCTAAGATGTCTTCATGAAATTATTTAGAACCATACAAAAAAAGAATTTAAAGGATCTAAAAAGTTTCCCAAAATACAATTCTTATAATTGTTGTAAGTGGAATATTCATGCTTAAACGAAGTTGGAATGTCTATTAAATACAAATAAGTATGTTTTTGCTTTACAATGTCTCAGACACATCAACATGATAATACGTGTTATAGGTACAGTATGTTCATGCTTCTGAAATGTATTTGACCACAGAGTATTTTATTAGCATCTTCTGGACTAGCATCTCATTTACATTTTCTGGAACAGTGTCCTCTGGAACAAAGTTTGAGAAATGATATTCTAGTCTAAACCAACCTGTAATAATATCCCTGAGCACCAAACTCTTACAGTCCCCAATGCCCACAGAAAGTTTAATTTTCCCTTACATACCATTTTAGCCATCATACAACACTAATGAAGAAAGACCCAATAATATTTGATGGTTTTATGCTAAAATTTGGTGGGCTTCACACTGACTTACAGCAGACTTCTCTGTTCAAATCTTGTCCAATAGCCCCTAGCCTAATAGCTTGTCAAATCACAATGTAATTCATTCTTTTTTCCCCCTTGAACCTGCTGGAAGAGTTAGTATGTAAATTTCAACCTATTTTTAAGGGTTATTTTCACTCAAGTGAAATCTATCAAGGAAGGAGGGTTATTTTTACAGCATACAGCAACCGCTGATCACCATGGCAACCAGCCTGGTGAAATGCAATAAAGCATCCCTCTGTTATCGTAAACACAAAAGGGAAACACTGAAATCTAAAAGAAAGGCAATTATTGTAGGAGAAAGAAACAACACGCCAGTGGAACATTTGCCATATCATGTGACTTCACCCAGCCAGGCAATATTTCCAAAGCTAGCCCTGTCCAGACTTTGGACTCTGCTAGTTGGGACTGAACAAAGGTTAGGCAAAGAGTCCTTGAAAGCATTAGAGTTATCTTTATTTCCAAATGACAAAATCACACACATTATTTCAAACCAATATAAACTTTTTTTTTTCCTTTTCTCATTTCTTAAAACATGAAATGGGCTTAGAAAATATAGACGTTTGGGAGGAGGAGAAAATACCCATATCAGTCTGGTTTTCTTTGGGGGAATATTTTCTTGTTGGCTGTGGAATTGTGTATAGAAAAAAAAAAGAACAGTTTGCATAGATCACAGCATTTCTTTTACATAGATTCTCCTCTCTTAATTGTCTTTTACTAGAATTATTAGTAAATTCTAAGTAGAAGAAAGCAGAGCCACTGTTAACAATTAGTAAAATTTAGATTCAGTAAGCTCTGAGAATCATGTAAAACCCAGGAAGTCAGGAGTATTGGAAGACATATAAATTGAGATAAGTTAAAGTGTAAGAATTTTTGTGCTTATACTGTAGGTTAGGGAATTGGGGTCCATAAGTGTTTGAGCTAAATACAAAGAGTAGCCTGGAATTGTAGAACAAGCACCAGATCAAGAATTAAAAGACTAAGAAAACAAGTCATTTTATTTTTTGAGGGTTTTTTTCTGCACCTACCTGTATCTCGAGTATCAATTTTCCCCTTCCCCACACTTCCAACTAGTATATTTAGGAATCAGGGGGGATTGTATCATGCCTGCTCCCAGGCTGTGATCTTGACCACTGCTCCCATGCACTGCACTATTCACTTAACTGCACATGGCCTGGAGATCCCAGCACATACTCTCCCCTGACACAGGTCTGCCCCTTCTACGTGGAGATTTGTGGAAGTGGGCAGGGTGTTTTCCTTCAAACAGCTACCATGTGAAGTTTGGTTTTATTGACTTCACCATGTTTGTGTGAAACTAAAGGGAATTACATCATATGAAACAAGACAGTAAAACTGGCAAGTCATATATTTATAGTCTAAGGAGAATGTACCAAAGGTTAAACGCTTCATGTGTACAGTTCAGTTATGAAACTTGCCTTCTAGTCTGGAATTCTCTTTGAGGAAAGTACCTTCCTTTGGTCTTCACCTTTTAATTTTCACCGTGCACATTTCCAGCCCCTTTGGAGATGTCTACCTCCTAGTCACTGAGATTGGGCTCATTCCAAGATCAAGTCTCCTACCAAACACTATATGCCGAATAATGATCCACATTTGGCCATACAGCAGCGAAAAAGACAGATGAGAATCTGAGCCTCAAGGAGCTTGTAATAAGGTAAATAGGTAAGAAAGATATAAACCAAATGTGTAGTATATAAGATGGAAATAAATTCTGTGGAGTAAAACAAAGCAAGCAAGGAAGCTGGTGAATACAGGCGTAGAGGGGAAGATAAAAATTTTAACAGGGTGCTTAAGAAAGACTATACAGAGTGGGTGACTTTTAAGTTAAGACCTGAAGGAGGTGAAGAAGTAAAGCACATAAAAATACAGAGAGATGGATATTCTAAGTTGAATGAATGAATTTGCAAAGGTGTTGAGATAGGAGAATTCCCAGAATGTTCTAGGAGGCTCATGTGGCTAGAGCACAGTGAACAGAGAGAAAAATTGTTCAGAATGAGATGAGGTGGAGTAGAGGGACAGCTCCTGTGTGTATATATATATATATATATATATATATATATATATATATATATATATATATAATTATATATATGAATATCATACATATGATAAATATATTTATATGTACATATATGATAAATATATAAATAATTGAATATCATATATAATAAATATAAACATATGTATATATAAACTCTATAAGGGCTTATATATGCTACTGTATGGACTTAGGTTTTAAAAAGAGGAGTACTATGATCTGATCTATATTTCAATGGGGCAACTCTGACTTTTGTTTTGAGAATATATTGTAGAGAGGCAGAAACAGAGAGCCTAATTTGCAGGCTCTTACAATAATCCAAAAGAGAGACAATGGTGGCTGGACAAAGATGATAGGAGAAATAATTTTCTTCTATATATATGCTTGTACACACCTATATATTTAAGGCACAGACTATAGGATTTCCTGGTGGCTTTCTAAACCTGTGTTATTGTACCTCAAATGATGTCTCAGAGGTTCAGGAAAGATGGTCCATTTTGACCTGCTTGTGTAAGTTCCATAACTATTCCAGGGTGAAAGATGGCACTCCATATCCAGTCACCTTTGACGTTTTCTCACTGATGGAAGTTTAAAATACATCTCTTTATTCTTCTTACAGTCCAACACATAAATATTAGGTCTCTTTCTCATACACACACCAACCCATCCACCTGCATGTATACACCTCGTATGCACGTGCATGCACACACATGCATGGATACACCTCACAAGGACAAACAAGAATTCTGAGATATTTGCTATATACTAGTGCATCACAGAGTTTGCCCACTGATTATTGATGGCCTCCAGAACGTTGCCTGAAGTTAGACAGGTGCAGAAAACAAAGCAATGAAACAATTTTCTTCACTTACATTTCAAAATTTGAAATGTAAATACATGGTTTTCAAAGAATTTAGTAGCATTCTTAAAACAGACACATTTATTTTTTAAGATCTGAACTGCATTCAGGGCCTGCATTAGGAAGTTCAACCTCACTGACATTTAGTTAACAAGGTACAGTTCACTTCAGCGAAAATATCTTCTTTGTATTTCCATGTTAATGCTTACTTCTGTTAAATTTGCAATTCTTTTGTGGTACATTGTGTCCAAAATTCTCAGAAATAGGCAAAAGCCTTAAGGGCATCTTTTGGAAATAGGAAAGATCTATAAAAGTAGGAACACTGAATACCAGAAGCCAAAATTAGACAAACTGCAACAGGACTTCAGTATGTGCTGCTACGAGTACATCTGTGAGTGCAGTGATTTTATTTTGAAGGGGCTTCAGAATAAAAGATCAAATACCAAGTATGAAGATGAATTTCTGAAAACTGGATCTTATTGGACTGCAGATGTTATTCTCAAATAATAGCACAAAGTCACTGATGTTTTTGCATGATTGCAGAAATAAGCACAATAAGTTTTTCTAGGAAAGTGACTGTTTTCCCCCAGAACAAAATTAAATAATGTTTCCAGTAAAAATGGAGGGAAATCTTTGTTATCAGAAACACAGAAAAGAAGAAAATGCCAGAGGTATGATTCAAAGTGACACCCCTTGGATCAGTACACACCCTGTGTGAGTTCAGGTCATGCTCTTACTGTAAAACTTGTGGAACATTAATGACAAAGGGATTCCTTTGAGATAACTCAGAATAAAGCACTAACAATTTTGAAATCAAAAGACACCATCTGGACATTACTAAACATCAATGACACAAAGTGAACGAGTAAATGCCATCATTTATGTCTGGGGGCAGATATTTTGCTTTATATGTGGATTAAATGACAGGTGTGCAGAGTCTGAAACAGATCCTGACATGTATCTGGTAAAGGAGAAGGATTAGAAGACAGTTTCATAAATCACTGAGGAGCCATGATACAGGAAATATAATGTTTTTGATTACTTTGTGAGATAGGAAATAAACTGAAAATAATACATTGGATCAATACAAGCAGAAAAACAGGTATGCAAATAAAATAGAAATGTTGCAAGGCCATTCCATACAATATTTCCATACATATTTCCAGAGACTACTTGTTGGTCAACCTATGACTCATTAACATAATGCACTTTTTGAAGGAAATAGTGAATTGTGAACATGATCACATCATATACTCTTTCTTTTTTTCCCCCAGCATGTCAGTACAGACCATTTCTAAGACTTCATGTACCTTGTTCTAGTGGTCTAACTTGGTGATAAAGTGTGTACTAATCACTTTGGGTAAAAGCATTCAAATTTTTTAAATGCTGAGGTTAAGATATTAGCAATATTTTAAGACATCCAAACTATGGTGCAAACATTTCAACCACCAGAATTTTACTTTTTGGCACTGTTTGATTTTTATAACTTAAAGACCAGATCAATTGGCCATTATCTGTAATATTTTAAAACTAAATCAAAATACTGCAATAATAATGAGAAGACATACTTTCAAGTTCAACAAAAATGAAGACTGAAACATTAAACCTCCCAGCTTTTTATTGTGATGGGTTCTTCACCTTTAATGCAATGGGTCCTTCACCTTCTCTATATTATCTGCCAGGAGTTATGAAAAATGTCCCTGAGGGCTTCCCTGGTGGCGCAGTGGTTGAGAATCTGCCTGCCAGTGCAGGGGACATGGGTTCAAGCCCTGGTCTGGGAGGATCCCACATGCCGCAGAGCAACTAGGCCTGTGAGCCACAACTACTGAGCCTGCACGTCTGGAGCCTGTGCTCCGCAACAAGAGAGGCCACGATAGTGAGAGGCCCGTGCACCGCGATGAAGAGCGGGCCTCGCTTGCCACAACTAGAGAAAGCCCTTGCACAAAAATGAAGACGCAACACAGCAAAAATAAATAAATATTTTTTTTAAAAAAGTAACCACTTTAAAAAAGAAAAGAAAAATGTCTGAATTTCTGGGACTTTGTTTGATCTGAACATCCAGAAATCGCTGACAAAACCACCAAAATGTGTTTACTCTTCACTGTAACCTATATGTGTAAACTAGCATTTTTTACATTAATAGAAGAGTAAGAAAATAAGTTAAAAGATGTGAAAATTGTATAACTAACATATTGAACAAGCCATAAATTTGTTTTGACCTTTCACTATGACTTTAAGATTTATTGTGTAGGGAAAAGTTTTCTTCCCTGACCCTGGATTTTAAAAACAAAAGTGTGTGTGCGTTTATGTGTGTGCGCGTTTGTGTGTGTGTGTGTGTGTGTGTGTGCGTGTGGCCGAGGGTGAGGGTGGGGTTAGTTCCATGACTCTTATGTTTATTGTTTACTAACAGAGAGCCCTTTATTACTGTGATTCATAAACACTGTGTCAGTTCATGAATCAGTCATTAAATTCCAAAATTTATTTCAAGATAACTCTCTCCACCATCGGCCCCCTGTATACTGTCTGCTTACAGAGCTAGAGGAGTTGGTTGGTCCTTCTTTTCTCTTTCCTTGCTTAGCATTGCCTCTCCTCTCCTACTTGATACTTGCTTTAACCTTACCTGAGGGAGAGAAAACGAAGGGAAAAAGCCCCAGTTCAACCTGGGCAGTGCAGTTGTCTTCCAGTCTTAGGGCTCTTTGCGGGCAGATGACCAAAGGAGGCTTGTGTCTTGGATTTTTTTAAACAGCCTACTTCCCTGGATGGGCCTTTTGCTTGCAGCTTCCATAACTGGACAGGACTCTCCTTAAGGTGGCCTTTTGCCCCTCATCCCCTGATTCATTCTATACCCAGAATCTCTCTATTGAAACCTCATTGCCATTTCCAGGTGATCCTGTGCAGGACATAAAATATCTCCAAGCTGGTGTTTTTTTTCTACTGCGGGTCACATGTGTTCCACCAAAACGCTCATATATTACAGCCACTTATTTGAAAATTTGTATTTTGTTCTGGACCCACACTTGTGTTTTTTGCAGCTATTGTGTCTTGGTTTCTTGGCAAAGCTGCAGTTTAACACTTCCTACAATTTCAAACAATACTTTTCCTTTAATTCATGACCACTCACCTCAAGCAGACCGTTAGGGCAATCCAGCTCTCCTTCTACATTTCTCTTGTCAGTTCACTGTTCAGTCTCCTAAATTAATATTTCATACCTCCTTCATACATCTCAAACCACCACAACTTCTCTCCCCCTCATTCTCAACTGTTGACATTCCTTCTCATTCCACTGAGAAAATAGAAGCAATCGAACTTCTACGTTCCCATGACCCAATGTACCAAACAATCTGCCCATGTACCTATACAATATATTGCTTCCCCAACCATTAAATGAATAGACGTTTTCCACCCTTATCTCCATTTATTATCTGTAGTTCAACCCATCTACTTCTAAAACGACACCACTCTTCAATTTTCTACCCTCTTTCCTATGCTATCGAGATTTCCCACCTAGTTAGTCATTCTTAACTGTGTACAAACATGCCCCTTTCATCTTTATGTACTGCCTTATGATTTTATTCCCCTCTACAGAAAACCCCTTAAAAGTGATTTCTTATACTTTCTGTCTCAACTTTGTTCTTACCATTTTTTCTTGAATCAACTCCAATTAGGCTTTTATCACTCCCTTCCAATAAAACGGATCTTAGGAAGGTCACCAATAGCCATGCTTCTAAATTATTTTAACTTGACCTAAAAGCGTTTGACACTAGATTTGTCCTGCCTCTATGAACCAGTCTCTTCACTTGGCCTCATGATATCCCTCTGCCATGGCTGTCCTCCTTTTCCACTAGCCACTTCTTCTCTGTCTCCTTTATTGGTTTCTCCTTGTCTTATTAACTGTGTGTGACCTTGTGCAAGTTACTTAACTCTTCTGAGTGTCCTCATCCATAAAACAGAATAAACAATAATATCTGACTCATGAGGTTGTTTTGAGGATGATGAACCTAGTTGCAGGGCAGGAATAAAGAGGCAGACATAGAGAATGGACTTGAGGACACGGGGTGGGAGGGGGAAGCTGGGGTGAAGTGAGAGTAGCATTGACATACATACACGACCGAATGTAAAACAGTTGGCTGGTGGGAAGCAGCAGCACAGCACATGGAGATCAGCTCGGTGTTTTGTGATGACCTAGAGGGGTGGCATAGAGAGTGTGGGAAGGAGGCTCAAGAGAGAGGGGATATGGGACACGTGTATGTATGTGGCTGATTTGCTTTGTTGTGCAACAGAAATTAACACAGTATTGTGAAACAATTATACTCCATTAAGGTTTATTTTTTTTAAAAAGTGCTTATTGTCTGGTACAAGGAAAGCACTGTGTATGTTAGATTTTGTCATATCACCATCGGCATCATTATCGTTCTGACCAATTATGCTGCAGAGGACCCAAGGCTGGGTTCACAGAACCTTTTATTTTTTCTATCCACATAATTCTTTAAGCAATTTTATCAGTTTTATGACTTTAATTACCATGAAGAGCTTGATAATTCCCAAATTCATGCCTCTAGTTATTTCTCCTATGAGTGCTAGACTCATATATTTAACTTTCTTTCTACTCAATATCTCCACTTGATGTTCCTAAGCCCTTCAAGCAAATTTCTGATTTGTTCCCCAAACCTAAATCGCCTATGAATTGTACCTTCTCAGTAAGTTGCAACTCTATTCCATTGTTCAGGCCAAAACATTGAAATCTTCTTAGCGACCTCTCCAGCTACTTTTTTTGAGATCTATAATTGACTTTAGAATTCTAAGTATACTTAGTGGGATAGTATAAATATCCCAGTTGGGGTAAGCTTGAATTTTGGAGGTAGTTAGCTAACATAATATCACGAATTCCCAGTCCTGGCATAATCAACCAGCATAATCAACCACCAGTCAGAACCTCATTCCAGATCTGGTCACTACAAGCCCTTCTGTGTTCCCTGTCTCATTGGCAACCAACTTTTGCTGACTGGCCTACTGGATGTCAAATTTGATTTTTACTGGTGAAACTAGCAACCTATTCATTTGCATGATGATGTTACAAATGGGCTGTCTTTTGTGAAATTAAAGCATTTAACATACAAACATTGTTATACAGCTTAGAGATTCTCTCTATCCTTGAAGGCCTATATTCTGCAACGCCAAGGGATGGGCCCCCTGAGGTTGGATCTCCATGTAGTCCCTGTCCAACCAGTAATTTAGGATTTCTTATTGCAAGATTCTGACTACGGTGCACAGAATCTTGCTTCCTGCCTTGGAAACGTTGCCCTTCTACCTAGAGTTAATTTTTTTTAGCATATGAGAGCTGGACTTTATTAAATCTGTCTGGGTGAGTCTAGGAAATATTTTGTGCCTCATGTAAAGAGTGTTTGGCCAATAAAATAGGTGTGTTGTAGAATTTGGTCTAAGTTCTTTGTTCATGATAACCAGATATGTTTTTGTGAGGTTGTGAAGAAACTACTCTTCCTTCACAACTTTAAACTTCTTCTGTGGCAACAATTATCTACTGAGAATGAGAGAAATATTACGTATGACCAAATTGACTCAGATCTGTTTTTAACACTCTTCTCACACACTCCTCATTTTTTCTCTCAATAAATCATCCACTAAGCATTGTGAAGTAAGGACTGCTTTGTTCACAACTATATCTCCAGCATTTAGACCTGAGTCTGGCATATAGTATTGAATAAGTTCTCAATACATTTTTGTTGTTAGATAAATACTTTGCATTCATATGAAATAAAATTTAATTTTGAAGTACTATTTTATTTTCATTCATCTTAAAGATTTTCTTGAATCATTTTTAAAAACATTTTCTAAAATTTTTATCCTATGGGTGCACCCAACATCCATTAGGTAGTCCTTAGAAACTTGTAGCTTCTGAAGCACTCACCTAACACTCAAGGTAGAAGAGAAATATTTTCCAAATTAACCTAAAATTCTCAAGGCTCTACCTCTCCCCACCATGCTGGTATTTTCCAATCCCAAACAAAGCAACGTTATTTTTTAAAAATTTTATTGAAGTATAGTTGATTTACAATACTGTGTTAATTTCTGCTGTACAGCAAAATGATTCAGTTACACACACACACACACACAGACACATATATATTCTTTTACCTATTCTTTTCCATGATGGTTTACAACAGGATATTGAATACAGTTCCCTGTGGTATACAGTAGGAACTTGTTGTTTATCCATCTTAATATAACAGTTTGCATCTGTTAATCCCAAACTCACACTCCTTCCTTACCCCACCCTCCCCCTTGGCAACCACAAGTCTGTTCTCTATGTCCGTGAATCTGTTTCCATTTCGTAGACATAATCGTGTTGTATTTTAGATTTCACATATAAGTAATAACTTATGATATTTGTCTTTCTCTTTTTGACTTACTTGTAAAGCAACATTAATTTCATTCATTCACACCCCTCCTACTGTGTTGTGCCCCTCAGGCCTGACAGAGTGAGGAATACGACCCTGCCGGGCCATGTACCTCTTAATGACTGTTCACCTTGCTACGCAAAGACCCATGGAAGATTTGAAATGACTTCTTGTAAGGACCTGATTATTTTCTTGGACAAGGACTTTGTGTAGGTTGTAAGAAAAATGGGGGGAATAGAGGGATTGTTTTTCCACCTCCTTTATTTTAAAAGGAGGCTGTTGAAATCTCTCTCAGGACCCCTCCATCTCTCACTCTCTGCTCGAAAAACAACAAAACAGCAAAATGGTGAGAGTGTTTAGAAGCCTCACCCAGTCAAATCCTGTGATTTACAAATTAGGGATGAATGTGGAATTCAATAAAACCCTAGGGTAATTCCATCACCTGCACTGCCACCACACCCCGTTTCATGGCTTGGGGATAGGGTGAGAAGAATAGGGGCAGGGTGGAGTGGGCATTTTGGGAAGGTAGTTAAAGTACCTGTGTGGTCCTTGGTAGGTCTTAGGACACAGGCAAAGATACAAATAGAGAAGGAAAAGCAATAGATGATGAACGTGGGGTTGGGGGAGGAAGGGACACACAAAGAACAATGTCAAAGGTAAATATTTGAGCTAAAAGGAGACCAGGAATGCAAAAAAAAGAAACCTAGGTTATCTTTTGACCTATAATTCTACTCTCTAAACTCTGAGTAGATTTTAACAATTCTTCACTTACATTTTTTCCTCTCCTCCCTCCTCTTTCTGATTTCTCTACTTTTCTTTCCTTCTCTCTGCCAAAATACAAAATGGTGATTAGGCATCAGAGTGAGAGAGGCAGAGGTCTCTTAAATTCCTGTGGTTCACAATTCAAAGGTTTTTGTTTGTTTGTTTCTGTTTTTTTTTTTAATAGAGAGTCTCTGGTTTGGATTTGTGCCATGCAGAGAATGCATAACAGAGGTCCTGTTATGCAAGCAGGATCATTGAATGAAGGATTTCCCTCTCAGTGCTGATTGTTATCTATCCCCTGCTTATCTAGCTAACTCATATACAAATCTGCCTAGTTTTCTCTACCCCCAGTATTAAATCCTAATTTCTAGGGAGAAAAGTTTCTGGGACAGAAACTCAGAAGTTAAGTCCTTGGTCCCAGTCCCAGCTGCCCACAGACTAGTTATGTGGCTTTAGTGGACGTTACTTGCCTTAAATCATAATTACTATTCTCTGTCTTTTGTCCATTGAGTTTCCATCCTAATCTCCACTTTTGGTGATTCTAACAGAGGATATTATGTGTAACTGGATGATTATATACGGAAGTGACACATATATAAACGGGGCACCCTCTCACAGTATTATAGCCAAATCATATATGTATATTCAGTACTGTGAAAACTGTAAAGCACCATACAAATATTATTCATTCGTCTCTCCTTCTTCCCCACTTTTTATCCCCTTATCCTTTTTACCTAGACATGCACTAAAGAATGTGACTTCAATGATTCTATGTAAGTCCCTCTCCAGAAATGCCACTGTAACTGGTAGTTCTAATGTCAAATTGAGCAGCTGTCTCTCCAGTGTGGACTTGTTTAACCCAATTGTCATTCAGCTGGTATTCACCATTCTTTCCTGGAAAAACCACAGGGGTGATGTACATTAGCAGTGAGACAGATAATAAAAGGGAGCAACTTGGAGAGGAAGGGAGAAAGAGATAGGCCTTGAACATTAATAGACAAGAAAAGAGAATTTGGCCAACAGAAAGGTTGGCTGTAGCTCATCTCTCTTCTCCCTCCCATCCTACTAACTAAGGGAGGGAGTGTGTCCAGGAAATCGAAACCACCAGGTCCAGGAAGATCTTACCTGAGGGAGAGGTGAAAATATTCCATACTTAGGTGACAAATTCAATAAGATTATGAAATGGACTGTTGTCTCTAAAATAGTGGGATCTTATCTGTTCTTTGGAGAATTTACAGTTCTCTCTGGAAAGCTCTCATACTCATTAGCACCTACTAGAAAATTGGGGGTAATTTTACATGTTGGAGAACATGAAGACAAAACATGATTTTCTGACATGTAAGTTTAAAACATTGAAATCACAATCTTGTTACTGGCTGAACCCAGTCCACTGAGTTAGTCAAATTCAAATGGCATTAGTCTTGCCTTCTCTACTCTATGTTTTGTAAGGAAATATTAAATCGACCTAATGGGAAGCACAAAAGGTCAGACTTAGATATTTTAGGAAAAAATTTCTCTTGAAGACTTGCCATTTTGTGCTAAACATCTCAGAGAATTTTTACCTGCATCGTCAACCTGCACAAAGTTGCAGTCTCTTCAAAATATTTTAGTAGAACTCCAGGCTTCTTCTACTGTTGCCGAGGAGAATAATGTGTCTCTTTCTCTATAGTACTTAGGTTAAAGGGATGGCTTTCTTTTGCTAGTCAAATGTCCAAGTTCCATAGCTTTTCTTTCCATATCCAACTCAATATTTTCAATATATCAGGGTATGGAAAGAGTCATCACTCTTAATGTATGACTTTGGATATGACCTGAATATCTACATATTTATTAAGAATTTTATATAAACATTTATGTATCTGGTTTCTACAGCTAATATATAAACAGAAGATTGGGATTATATTGTACTCATTCTGTGCTTCCCATGGCACTGTATATTACAAGTGCTCTCTAGAGAGATAGAGAGAGAGAGAGAGAGAGAGAGAGAGAGAGAGATCTTTCTCTCTCTCTCTCTCTCTCTCTCTCTCTCTCTCTATATATATATATATATATATATATATATATATATATATATTCAAAACTCTTTGTAGCCAAAGTGTTAACTTTGGACTGTCTACAGAGAATAATAGGCCAGGAAACTACTGCCCATGGGCCAAATCCAGCCCACCATCTGTTTTTGTAAGGTTTTACTGGGAAGACATCCATGCTTATTTGCTTATGTATTGTCTCCAACTGCACTTACTCCATAGCTGCAGAGTTGAGTAGTTGTGACAGTGACAGTCTGTCTTGAAAGCCTAAAATATTCATTATTTCGTCCTTTACAGAAAAAGTTTGCTGATTCCTGGTCTGTATGAATAGTAATGTCATAATATCAAAGAATTACTATTAGTCAGAAGACACCTGTGCCCAGCTGAACATAATCCATTGAAAGGAGAGTAGAGTTGATGAAAAAAGTCCCCAATATTTTATTCACTAATCATCCACGAATCTTATTTGGCATCCACTCTCTGCCAGTCACTATTTTAGTGCTTGAAATATAGCAGTGAACATAACAAAGTCCCAGCCCTCCCAGAACTTTCATTTTTGTGATGGAGTCAGAAAATAAACACACAAGTAAAATAATGTCAGAGAGTCATATGTGCTAAGGAGAAAATAAATAGAGCAATGGTTATAGATCAGTGCTGTCCAATAGAAATATGTCATATAAGCCCTATATGTATGTTAAGTTATTCTAGAGTAGCTCCATTTAAAAGTTTAACAAGTGAAATAATTTTTAACATTGTTTTATTTAACCCAGTATGTGCCAAAAATCATCACTTCAACATGAAATATTAATGAGATAAGTTGTATTATTTTTTTTCATACTAAGTCTTTGAAATTCAAGGTTTCTTACACATATTTGCAACCTGTTTCAATTATGAGTAGCCACGTTTCAAGTGCTCAATAGCCAAAATATGACTACTGTGTTGGATAGTGCCAGTCTAGAGAATGACTGGAGAAGCTTCTCTAAGAAGGTGGCATTTGATCTAATACCCGATTAATGAGAAGACAGCCAGAGAGAAGGACCAGCTGGTGCAAGAGAACCCAAGCAAAATTAAGGAGCTTCAGAAAGTGGGGTGACAATATCAGAACAAAGAAAGATTGGGAGCACATGAGGCAGAGAGGGAGGCAGGAACTAGAGGACCAAAAGCCTTGTGGCTATCTAGGGAATCTAAATTTAGTTCTAAATGGGATGAGAATATCCCTGACTGGTTTTGAGTAGAAGATTAGTATAACTTGGTTATTCTCTTTTAAAAGTTACTCTCATTGATGTGTCTCCTCTGTGGTGTATACTGGGACAAGAATGCAAACAAGGAAACCAATTAGAAAGCTATTTTAGTAGTCCAGTTATAAGAAAACAATGACTTGGATATTTGTGTAACATTTTATGGATTTCAGAATTTTTATACATACCTACCTCTAATGTTATTAGCTAGTATATGAAGTAATTAGCACTATGCTGGATGTATAGTAAGGACTCAATAATTTTTGTATAATATTATTAAGAAATTCAAATCTGGAAGATCCTTCTACATAAGCTAGAGCAGTTCTTTGACAATCAGGCTTCCTCTGTGGCCAGGTAGTCTTAGATTGCTTGATTTAGGCAAGAGATAGAGACTTTACAATTTCTTCAGTTTGGAAGGATTTATTGTGAGGTTGCACATAATAGTAGGAAAGACAGGAATCTCAGAGAACTCTAGAAAATCCTCATAGCTGAATTACTCCTTCAACAGCAAGTATTCTTTGACCTCAATTATAGGGTATTGATGTTCATGGGAGTCACTTTTTCCCCCCTTTGTATTACCTCTCTGCTCCATCTGGGGAATTCTTCTCTTATTTCTTACATCAGATTCCTAGGAGGAAGAGTCTACTAAACCTAGTGAATCATTGTCGTGCCTGTTAGGTTAGAGCTTTCCATCCAGACCACTGAAAAGTCTGTGGGTGATTGCCCTTGAGTCATGTGCCCACCCCTGGTCCAATCAGCTACGGTAGAAGTATAGGAGGGTAAAACCAGAGTTATGTAGTACAGAACATGGTCACTGTTGAAGAAGAAAAGGCTTATCTCAGTAAGGACAATGGATAATGTTTTTTCTATTAAAAAAGAGGGTTGTGTGTAGAGTAGATACTGCAATTAATCTGCTCGATGTCTTGTGTTCATTCAAAAGATGTTGCTTACTTGTGCCAGACACTGCTCTGCCCACTGGAGACATGGTAGTGAACAAAGCACAAATCATCCTGCCTTCCTGGAGCATGCATTCTACAGGATAGATATAAACAATAAAACAATAAATCAGTAAAATATGTATGCCAATGAGTAAAAAATATTACAGACAAAAATAAAGCAAGAAGGGTGATTAGCTTTGTCCTAGGGAAGTGTACTTTGATTTTACAACTGGTGGTCAGGTGAAGCTTGAAGAAAGTGAGGTGTTAACTATGCAGTTTGCTAAGATAGATCTAGAGAAAGAGAAATTTTGCCAAAACTGAACTTCAGTGCAAAGGCTCTGGAATGTTGGGGGATCCACGGGAATACTAGTGTGACTGAAGCAGAGCAAGGGAGGGACAGAGGTCAGAGAGACAATGGGAACTAAGGTACTTGGGGTCTTATAGGTCATTGTAAGGCCTTTGGCATCTACTCAGAAGGAAATGGGAAGCCATTGGGGGGTATTGTGCACTGGAGTGACCTGACTGACTTCAATTAAAAAATTTAAAAAATGACTTTACCATAAGGAAAATACAAGGAGATATAAAGGCAGAAGCCAATAAATCAGTTGAGAGGATTTTGCAATATCCAGGGAGCAATACTGGTGGCTTAGAAGTGTTGAGAATGGTCAGACCCATCAGGGAAAGCTCCAGATGGGAAAAAGCTTTATCAGCCCTTCTGAGAACTCTTCTTATTTGGACAATGCTGGCCTCTCTACCTCTTTGTTTACCTGTAATTGCCCATCTGGACATAGTCTGTAGCATTATAAATCTCTACCACCTAAGGAGAATTTGGTAGCACTCCAGACAACTGACTCAATAAAGCATTGTGTTTCTTGATGACTTATTTCTCAAGCTGGATGTGGAATTGAAGGGAAATGTATCTGAGGAAGAAGCCAAGCCCTTAGGCTATGATAATGAAAATGACCCGTATAGGGGAGGACCATTTACTTCAAGGTCAACAACGTAATATCTTCTTAGCTCAAGTCAACCTTGGGATTGGAATCATGGCAATTCCTGTTTGCTGCCTTTACCTCAGTGAGCCACCCATTTGGCTTCTGGTTGCAGCCATCTTGACAGAGGGCACCTGCCCACCCATGGTGAGTGCAATCAGATGGAAGGTGCATTCCCCACCCAGCTGCCCAAGGCCCACGCCAACCATCTGGAGTCACTAGAGCATGACTGCTCCAGCTGGGGTGGGTGAGGAAGCACTATGAAAAAGGCTGGAGAGTTAAGGAATCTGTGCAGTTCAATAAAGAGAACTGGATTCCAATATCAGTCAGGAGGTCTGAAATCTGTTCCCTACTCTCTTGCAGAGAATATAAGAATATACATAAATTCATTTCAATAGACATATAGTAACCATGTGTCAGGAATATGCAGGGATGATAAATAATACATATCCCTAACTTTAAGGAATTCATATTCTATCAATGGAAGTAAACACATCAATGTACAACTAAGAAAATATGTCAAATATTATTAAAATGCATAGAAACTGTTATATAGACATAGATTAGGGTGGGACTAAACCTGGCTAGAGGAAGTGAGTAAGTCCTGTGTTTTGAAGAAAAAGTCAAATTTGTCATTGGGTAAGAGAAAGAAAGACATTCCAGGTTGAACATGCATTTACAAGCATAAATAGAAAGATATGAATGTGGATCATATATTTGGCAAATGATAAATAAAATATTTTAACCAGAAAACAGTATGCAGGACAAAGTGAGTACAGATTTGGAAAGATAAGTTGTTAACAGGTTGTAAATAGCCACTTTATTGGGTAGGAAATACAAGCCCATAAAACATTTCTTATTCCTTCTTCTTTATCAGGAGAGTAACATGATGATTTAATAAAACAGGGCATAAATGTCTTCAAAATCTAAACTTGAACTTGACTTTATCACTTCACTTTGCTTTTTCTTTACTTCATTCCCTGTTCTACACAATATCACTGATTTTCCCTTTTTTAGTCTCTCTCCACATTTTTGTATTTTTCCCACAGGAAAAATAATACAATGGACATCAATACAACTAATAAAATACTAAAAAGAAAATAACTAGAAAATATCCCTTCTTCAGGTTTGATAAAAATGTGGGCATTAGGTCTTCACAAACATACAGAGTGACATTTAAATTCTTTTCTGACTTTAGATGCAACCCACAAACCATGATTTGTTTTCATTTTAACCCAGTCATATGAAAATATTTTAATTTCCTTGAAAATTAATGTCTCTGGAACTGTGCTTTTCCCTCCATGGTGATATAATCTATATGCACTCACTGCTTTTGTATTTTCTTTCTTTACCAAGATAGTTCTCTGGGTGAAGAAATTCTGTTGTTGTTGTTATTTTGGTTATTTCAGTAATTTCTTGATTATCATAAAAACATTGGGGGAAAATCTATCCAGACTCTTTGAATCAGGGAAGTCAGAGAAATTCTTCCTCAGATGTGGAATTATAGTATCCCTAGAGGAGCACTAGACCAAGCATCAGGACACCTGGCCTGCCACCAACTAACTTTGTGTCATTTGACAAGATGCTTCAGTCCTCTTGATGTTCTATCCTCACTGAAAATGAGGGGCTCAGATTTAATTCTGACTAACTGTTCTTATGAGTTCAAAATCATTGACAGTAACCTCCTACAGGGTTTCTCTATTTGTAGAATTTCTAGCTACCGACTACATTTCATGGAAACTGCCTGTTGATTCAGTAGGTTCCAAAGTACACCTGCCCATCTGACTTTCCAAGGCATCATCCTATTCATCCAGATCATGAAACACCAAGTCTGACCATGATAAGAGACTTAAGTAATTTTTGGATCATTTACCAGCTTACATAAGCAAACCCTATAAATCACCAAGCATGAATTCCTATTCACCCAGATTATAGTTTTGAAAAGCTAGATAAGAGCAAAAGAAGAGGAGGGAGACAAAGAGAGGAAAGATCGGTGATAGAGAATTTGAGATCCAAAGAGGGATAATCTGGGCTTCAGTACTGAAGTTTGCTTTTTCATAATTTGCCCTAATGGCTCACTCAAGCATTGAAAGGTCAGAGATTCTTATCTCTCAGCGAGGTGACACATCCATTTATCACACTCAAGCTAATGTAAATGCGTTGAATAACTCCAAAGGGGGGTGGGGGAGATTCTTTATTCTAGCCTCTATATTCTTTCTTCTTCTTCTTCTTTTTTTTTTTTTTTTTTTGGTTAATAAGTTTTTGTTGAACAGAGAAGATATATATGTTAATGTTCAACTTGAATTGTAAGTCGTTTAAAAGGATTTCTAATGATCACTTTCATATTGAATTATTAGACAGTCAATTAACAGACACAGAGCCAATCTCCACCATCTCTTACTGGAGGGAAATGAATTACGGGGCTATTCTATAGGAAGACAAGATTCACTGAGTCATATAAGTCAGAGCAGTTGGTGCCTCAATATAAAACAGAAAATCGTGTGCTATTTTCTCCAAATATCTTTTCCTGTATGTTCACAGGTAGTTTCTTCAGCAGAACTTCATTTTCCCCCTTGGAAGAGTATTCCTGTCTACCCAAGTCATCATGACCCTCGAATTCTAGGGTTTTCAAAACACTGGAGTCCCAATGTTTTTAAAAATCAGCCAGATTTTTCCTTAAAAATTTTCAAAGTTATATGACTATCCTCAAAATAGTTAAATCGAAACCTCCTCATTGAATACACATTATTTTTCTTTTTTCTTTTCTATAACCTTTTTAAAAATCATATGCTGCATTATTGATAACTTTCTTAAACCAGTAGATAAAAGGAAATGAGCGACAGACTATTTCTATAGATGTGAGGTGCCTGCCTGCTTCTATTACATGATCTCCCTTTGGCAGGATCAGTGCTTATTTTCATAACCCATTTACACTCTCCCATACCTAAGTAACATAGATGTAGCGTGAAAATCATCCTCTACCACACACCATAATAATGTCTGAATAATAATACTAATAACACTAATAATAGTAATAATAATAATAATAATAGCTTATTATTAAGCAAATGTCCTATAGAAAATGTTTTCTCTGTACCAGGATTGTGCTAAGAACTGCCCTTTAAGATAGGCGCTATTATCTCAATTTGCTAGATGAGAAAACTGACACCAAGAAAGTTTAAATAATCTTCTAAGATAACAAAGCTAATCAGGCACAGAGTTAGGAATTTAATTTGGGTCTCTTTGACTGCAAATCCTCTGCTTTTTTTTTTTTTTCCTCTGCTCTTTTTATTACAATACAGTTTTGCAGCACTTGATTTGTGACAGATTCATGACTCATAGATTTTTTTTTTTTTTTTTGGCAGTACGAGGGCCTCTCACCGTTATGGCCTCTCCCGTTGCGGAGCACAGGCTCAGCGGCCATGGCTCACGGGCCCGGCTGCTCCGCGGCATGTGGGATCCTCCCAGACCGGGGCACGAACCCATGTCCCCTGCATTGGCAGGTGGACTCTCAACCACTGCGCCACCAGGGAAGCCCCAAAATATATTTTTTTAATATCAGAGAGTATAACATGAAGTGAGTCATTATTGTCTTGTGAAACTTTTGTTTTAGATTTTACATTCATGTGAACGTGTGTGTGTAAAGGGATGTGGTATAAATTGTATTTCTCACAGTCAAAATAATTTGAAAGCCACTGTATATTATGCTTTTTCTACATTGTATTAACCCCTTGAGGGTAGAGACTCAGTTTGTCCACTATTGTATCTCAAGATCATAGTTGATGTTAAAAATATTTTTTACTGAATATGGCTATTTCATAATAAAAATGTCATTCCATTATTAAATCTGTGGGTACAGGCAGAGTTTCATCTGAATGGTGAAGTGTTAGTTATGAAATATGTCTTCCAACCAAGAAGCAGAAATGAAAGGGAAGCCCAGGAGTGCTATAGACTGAGGCTTTCTTCCCATGGTATTGACCCTGAAGGAATTCACGGTTTCCCAGCTGGACTACTGGACTGGGGAATTCACATACCTGCATCCTTCACTCAGAGTCAGGCTTCTGGCTGGGAAGTACAGCATCAAGGTAGGGAAATGTAAAGAGCTGCCGACCGTTTGGGGATAGAACATAAATACCTCAGAACAGTAGTGAACAAGAAAGGGCTTGACAGCCCTGAGAGCAAAGCTCCTATACTTTATTAACTGGTCTGTGTTTCTCTAATTCTTTTATTTTCTATGTTCTCTGTTATTTTCCATTGCACTTCGTAAAATATTGGAAATTTCCAGTATTTTACATCTGCTTTTAAGAAGCTCGGGAAGGGAAGGAAGAAATTGTTCCCATTGTTATCAAAATAGCATCAATTGTTTCTTTTCCTATTTTTTAACTTGTTCTTTGTAAGAAATTTAGAAAATGCAGAAAATGTAAAAAAGATATAAAAATTACTAGAATTTTCATACCCAGAGGTCATTGCTGTTAACATGTTGGCATATTTATTTCTAGTTTTATTTTTATCTACTTGTGTGAAAATATTTTTGTCAGGTCATGTTCTACATATAGCTTGGTATCCTGCTTTTTTCTCTTAATTCTGACCTTCAAGTATTTTCATGTATTTTCTTTTGACTTTAAACAGTCCTTAAAGAATATAATTTTAATAGTCTAATATTTTATTGAATAGTTGTATCACAACTTTTTCTCTAAATTCACTTATGTTTAACACATATTGCTTTTGATTGTAAGATTGTTGTCAATCTTTCTTCATTATTACACTTTTCCAGATAGATATCTAGTAATATTGTTTTCTCTCTCCTGAAATCTTCAACATTTCCTGCTCTATCCTCATTCTCAGGAGATGACCTTGCTTTTTATTTCACTATTTCAGAAAAGAACCTCGACAAGCTTCCCCCATAAAATGTATCTATTTATTTATTGGCATCTACCTGACTTTTGCTTGTTAATATACAACTGTCTTTATTCCTATTTTAAGCTCACAGCTCCACTTGTGAGCAAGTTTTCATCCTCTCCTGCTTACTCAATGATACCACTTTGGAAATTCCCCACTTCACATTCCACATTATACAATTTTCTCTTTCCTGAATCATTCCCATTTGCTTATACAAATCTGGGAAATAGAATTATTTCTATTTTACATACATGGAAAGTGAGATTATGACCTTATCCTGACTTTATCACTGTCTCTTTTTCCACTGTATTAGTTAGCTTTTGCTGTGTAATAAGCACTCACACAATTTAGAGACTTGAAACAATATACATTTATGTAGCTCATGATGCTGTGGATTGGTTGAGCAGAACTTTTGCCTAGGTCAGCTGGGCTGTTTCTGTTGGGCTCACTAAAGCATCTGCAGTCAGCTGGCAGGCCAGATGGTGGCTGGATGATCCAGGATGGCTCCACTCATGTGTCTGCCTGTGGACAGGCTATTGGCCAGAGCACCTTATTTCTTCTCCATAACAGTCTCTCACTTTCCAGCAGGCTAGCTTGAGCTTTTTCACATGGTAATGATCTCAGGACTCTGAACACAACAAGAAAGGGCACGTCCCAAAACACAACAGATTTCAAGCTTCTGCTTGCTCACATTTGTAAATGTGCCATTGATCAAAATAAGCCATGCTATAAAATGCATGTTGTATAGAAAAACATAACTGTAAAATACAGAGGTGAAAGAGAAGGAGAGATATTCTGACACATTTCATTTACAGGGCTGCAGATATATAGACATCATTACTTCAGTAACCTCCCTCAAAGATGTTATAAAAGTACTTTAATATATAATAGATATTCTGAATGTTATTTTTGTTCTTTCTCCTGAGATGGAGGGCCAAACTGTGTAACCAGTTGACCACAGACATATGAATGAGCCCAGCAGATAACAGCCAAATGCCTAGAGAAACTATGTTATCATCAACATAGTGGCAAGGGGGTCTATAATATTGATCATAATATCATTTACTGATTTTAGAAAGGGGAGCCCCATAAGCACTGGTGACAGTTGTTTCCTAAGATGGGGAATAAGGATTGATGGTAGAAATTTTTTTTTTGTAAATTTAATTGACTTCACATATCATCAGCATCATGGGAGTAGACAATGCATCTCAATCCCACTTTAAGTCAGCTTTTGGTTAAGGCTTGCATAAATTAAAAGCCTTTTTCCTAACCAGTCAACTACACAATGCTTTCTTACTAATTCAGGAGAGGATGAAGACCAGATAAGAGGGAGTACAAGTTGTCTCAGGTGACCTTGTTTATTAAAAAAGAAACGTACAGAAAAAAAAAGTGGTAACCATATATAATCCTAGAGATTAAAATGGGGGAAACATAGAGAGTAAAGAATTTGTACCAGGAGGAAGAGTGTTGGGAGTTTGAATTTGGGCCCAACATATGGAATGGGATGGTGTTAGGAGGTAAGGACAAAGCGTGACAAAGTCTGAACCACAGGTTCAAGATGGGTCACAGAAAGAGTGGGACGCATATTAGAAGAGGGACAGGGTAGACGTTTACTACTCACAATCCCTCAATAGGGCAGAAAACTGAAGCGAGTTGTGTCTTTAAGACAATATTCAAGAGTTTGCTTACAGGTTCAACTTTGTTTTCTCCACAATGAATATCTAACTGTCCAGGGGGTTTTCCACCATGTTATGAAAGATACCCAGACTCTGGGTGAGTCATGCAGTGAATAGTGCATGGATCTTAGAGTCATATGTACCTGGATTTGAGTGCAGTCTCTAACACTTGCTAGTTGTGTGACCTTCAATAATTTAGTTAATACTTCTCTGGGCTTGTTCCCTTTTCTATGAAATAGAAATAATAATACATACTTTCTTGGATGACCGTGAGGATTAAATAAGAATATGGATGTAAAGGGTGGCAAACAGATTAAGTATTCAGTAAGTAGTGTAATTAATATTGTCAGATAATATGGATTCAATTTCTCTCAGTTACCTATTTTGTAGCTTGGGTAAGTTACTAATGTCCCTAGACCTGTTTTCTTTTCTGTGTAATTAGGATCCTGTTAATTTGTGAGGTTCAGAGTGTTCCAAAAATCCTTTAACTTTGAATACAAATACTGTAATTAGGGTCTATAGCACACATTTTCCTGCACCTTTGAGAAGGCTGGGAATCAGTTATTAATGCATATGTACTTTCCTTAGATTGCAGTGAATAATTCTACTTGAGACTAACTAGAGCTTTTGAGCTTGGGTGAAGAAGAGGAGAGATGTACAGCTGGAATATATTCCTCATGTACAGTACCTGCCCCTGGTGAATATGCTAGCATACTTTGCACAGATGTCTCTTTATTTCCAAACAGGAAACTAATTGCCTTTCTTGTTTCAGCCTGGGAAGTTTTCCTATATTGCCCCACAAATGATGGGAGACATCCCTCAAACTTTGCAGAGCTTCTCCTCTAGTGGTATCTTTAACCAGATAACTCTCAAGTATCTCACATTGCAAGAGGTAAACTTCATTGTTTAAGCTGAAAATCACCTTTATTCCATTATTTTATAATTACTGTTTCTCAATTGTTCACACACACATACACACACACACACACACACACACACACACAAATTGGACTGAGAAAGGGTGAGTGAGGAGAAAATGCTTTCAGGCTTGGTGCTAAAGTCAGGAATCTTTTCATTGTTGTTGTTTGTAACTGGTGATCAAGGTATGGTGAAATCTACCAGGCTGAGCCCAGGAGTCAGAAATGCTCTTCCCACAGGATGTGTGCCTCACAAACAGCAGCGACCCACCATGCCCAGCTTCCCCAGTGCCCCTTGCTGTTGTTTCCTTGGCAACCAAGCAGAGAGCAGGGCATATCCCCGAAAGTCCTGCATAGTTGCTACAGAAACCCTAGGGCTTTCCTAATTAGAGCCAAGTTGAGCTATAGCTAGTGAGGGTGTGCAGACTTGCTTCCTTTGGGGAAACTCTCCTTGAAAGGCAAATCAGAGCACCCCTAAACCATCCACATTTTACCTCTCACCCTGGTGCGGTATGCACATTTGATTTGTCTCAATAACACCAGGCCTCCCGGCATTGAAACAGTTTTCAAAATCCTTGGTGTAACACAGAGTTTCATAGCCAGAGAAAGTATAGCTTCCCAGATATTCTGGGACAGACCTAAGCATGGGTATATTTGGCAGTTTATTGTGTGACCTTATTTTCCTTTGCTATTAGGGAGTGGCAACAGTATGGGGATTTTCAGAGAGCTAGTTGGCTGGTGAAGGAGATATAGTTTGGAGGGAAACTAATTGCTCATACTCTTCACATTACAAACAGAGATGGGTAGAAGCTTGTTCTTCTCAAAACGTCAATAAGCTCTCTACTATAAAACCTATTTTTCAACAGCACAGAGTCTCAATTTTCTTGCTCACTCAAAAAGTTGCTGTTATCAACTTAGATTACAAGTTTGATCCTTGGAAATGCTCTCTCACGAGTACTTTCAACCTCTTGTTCCTTCTTCCTTTACCCTTTCCCAGAAAAACCTCAACTCTCAATTCACCACGTAGTCTCAGTTGTTAATTAACAACTGGCACTTTTAAGGAAAACCGTATAACAGTGTGGTTTGGGGCCACAACCAATCCATGGTCTCTGACCTTAGTTGTGTCCTTTGCTTATTGTCCTTGATCAGTCTCTTTTCCCATTTTCCTCAGTAACAGTTCTTAACCTTCACCTCTCTCTTCCTGCTCCCTGCTTCTCCATCCCTTTCTTTATTCTCAGCAGATGAACTCTTATATAACATCATCAGAGACTTTAAGCCATCTGAAATAAATGGCTTTGACCACTGATCAGCTACCTGCAAATTATCTAAATAACTACATACTCCCTCTGGTCTTATCCTGCATCTTAAAACAAGATGCTCCACTTTTACAATGTTCTTCCACACACATACAGACATCATTTATTGCCCACTTTGTCCTAAATCTTCAACCTCTCCTTCAATACTAGCTCTATCACCTCAGACTATTAACATATTCATCAAAAATAACATCAACATAAAACAAAACCAGAAATCTCAAACCTCCTAGTTACCACCCCATTTCTGTCCCTTTCCTTAGTCAAACATCTTAAAATATATTCATTTATTCATTCATTCATACAATATGTTTGCCTTACTCTGCACTGCTCTGAATACTGGATTACATTGATAAATAAAACAAATAAAATTTCCCATACTCCATGGAGTTTACATTCTAGTGAAAGGACCTAGAGAATAACCAAAGAGTGTGTTGCAGGGTGAAAAGTGCTATGGTGAAAAATGAAAGCCTGGCAAAAGACAATATAAGAGTGAAGTTTAAAATGGAAAAAAATTACAATTCAAAATAACACCAAAAACATTAAGTTCATGGGGATAATTACAATAAAGTATGTGAGACCTCTACAGAGAAAACTATGAAATATTATTGAGAAAAATAAATAAATAAATATGCTATGTTCTTGTATTAGAAATTTCAATATTATACAACTGTCATTTCTCTTCAAATTGATCTACACATTCAGTGACATATTAATCATATTTCTATTCAAAATGGTAAGGGCCAAGAAGAGCCAAGACAATCATGAGGAAGAACAGAATTGAAGAACTTACAGAAATTAAGACTGTGAGATATTGGCATGAAAATAAACAAATCCATGCAATAAAAAAGAGAGTTTAGATACACACCTATACATATTTTGTCACTTGATTTATAAGAAAGATGGTACTGAATAGTTGTGGAGAAAAGTTAAATGTTTCAGTCACTGTTGTGGAGTCAAATGGATGTATGGATAGATAGATGGATAGATAGATAGATAGATAGATAGATAGATGCTAGATAAATAGGTAAATGATAACTAGACAGACAGATAAAGAGATGAACATTGACCTAACTCACAGCATACACAGAAACAGATTCCAGATGGGTTTTAGCCCTAAGTAATTCTAGAAGATAATATAGGAGAATATCATTACAACCTTGAGGTAATTTGAAAAATATTTTTAAAAAGCATAAATAGCACTAACAACAAGAAAAATATTGATAAAATATCAATAAACAGGACTACATTAAAATTTTAAATTTCTGTTATGCCAAAAGAGATGGCATTAGAGGATTTTGAACAGAGAGGTGAGTTGATCTTACTCCTTTCTTAAGGAATGACTGTCCATGCTGTCTTGAGAGTAGAATGTAAGGAAGCAAGTGTGGAAGTGAGGAGGTGATTTAGCAGTGGACACAATGTGAGTGGTTAAATTCTAGTGAAGGTGTAGCTTATGAGATTTGCTAAAAAATTCTTAAATGTGAGAGAAAGAGTCAAAGATTATACCAAGTTTCTTTTGATCTAAGTCAAGTCAGTCAAACACTTTTCAGACTGTTCTGACTATACAGCAGGTATCCTCTCTGCTCTATCTGATGTTAGCAGCTTGCTCATTCTAAAAACATCCTATTTATCTGTTATTGGTGAGCTCTTCACTTCTGGTTCTTCACTTACCCCTCTAACTTTTCCCTTTCAAGTCTTCTCATAACCTCCCCCTCTGCCTCCTTCTTAGATCTGCCTCCTTAGGAGTCTGACTTCAAACCACTGCTCTTTTTCTTCTGCATGTATTATGATCGTGACCTCATCAACTCTGGTTTAATTACCACCACATGCTTATGATTACCAAAGATATAATTGTGCAGCTGGACATTCATTCAAACATCAAAATTATATATGAAACTTCCTGCTGGATACATCATCAGATATCTTCCTAAGCATGTCATACTCAGAAATCCAAAACAAACTCACAGTTTTATTCCACTCCACAGTGACATGCAAGTCTTCTAGGTCTCAGTCCACCCAGCTACTTAATCCCCAAACCAGGAAGTCATCCGAGATTTCTTCTTGTCTATTACCCACCCAGCCCTAATAACTAAGGGTTAACAGTTTCACTTCCTAAGTATTTCTTGAACCTATCCCCTCGTATCCAATGTGTGCTATTCTGACAAGCCCATCATGCTCCTTCATACTGACATAGTGTAATTTTTTCTGATTGTAATTCTATATTCTTGCCCTCTTAGAATCCAACTTGCACACTATACCTGGATGACTGATCTAAAAATTATGATCTCGTAACTCCTCTGCTTAAAACCTTTCAATGGCTTTTTATAATTTAAAGGATAAAGCAGAAATTCTTTAACTTGCTACTTAAGACCCTCCATAATTTGGTACCTGTTTACTCTCCAATATCCTTTTCCACTTCCTGCCTTGAATTTGGTGCTTAAATAATTCCAAAATTGAAGGTGTCACACACTTTCTTACTCCCTAATTTTATAAATGCAATTTCCTACTTTTACAAAGCCATTTTCTTTCCCTTTTCATTCACTAATCACTCAGTAATTTCTTCTTATTCTTCCTTGGGACTCAAATCAAATCTAGAATTTAAAGTCAAAAGATTTGAATTTGAAAAAAAAAAATTATTCCACTTACTAGATAAATGATTTTTATGTCTCCACTTATTCCTTTTTACATCAGGGATACTGAGTGTTACTTCAAAGTATTGTTATAAGGATTGAGATTAGATATTTAAAGCGTTTATCTCACTAAGACGCTTACTAAATAACGAATGTAATCACTGTTCTTTTTATTATTATTAAACTTCTGAAGGAGGGCTTCCTTCAGCTACTAGGTTCAAAAAAATATCCACATCCACACACCCTGTGCACACTAAAGTTAAAGGACTTTACCACATTACAATATGCTATCTCTATATTCTATTGTTCCTACCACCACATTACATAAATTCATGGGAAGTGTGGCAGATACTGCTTGATGTCCACTCTTCTCTTTTTCCTTTACTATTTGAATTCTACGTTTAACTGTGTATATTGCTTCCCAGAATAATATTTCTCATTTCCTTTCAATTATTGCTTCATAAAATCATCTCAAATCTTAGTGATTCAAAACAATAACATATTATCCCTCACATTTTTGTGAGTAAGAAATTCAGGAGGAGCCAATCAAGTCCATTGGCTCAGATCTTACACATGGCTTCAGCCAGCTAGAGATAGACCTAGAAGAATAGGGTGGACTGAACAATAGATGACCAACTAAGAATTTCTCTCCTTATGTAATCTAAGGGTCTTTCCATGTGGCCTTTGAATGGCCTTTTTGGACTTTGTCACAGCGTTGTGGCCTCAGGACAGTCAGACTGCTCTTTGATCCAAAAGATAGATTTCCAAGAGAATAATCTGGAAACGATATTACTTATTATCTATCCTCTTAGTGTTACCAAACTCAGGTTTGGCTGCTCACCACTTGAGAACCAATACTCAAGGACAAGTGTTGGTTGGAAAATGAAAGGTTGCTTTATTAGGGGGCTATCAACCTGGGGAGAAGGAGGACTTATGTCCAAAAACAACTCCAAACATTCTGATCGCCCATGAAAATTTTAAAGGGAGAATCATTTGGGGAGGGGTCAGAGTCTTCTTTGAAAGAAGGGGGAGAAATTGGAAGTCCTTTTGAGTAAATGTGGAAATATCCTGAATGTGCCATCAGAAATGGAAGCTTTCAAAGCATGATTTATTGTACATTGTTGAATATTGAAAATTTATGTTTACCACCTCACCATGATATGCCTGGACAATTATAAATTTACCAGTTAGTTTCTTCAAGAGTGTGTGTTCCAGAGTGTTTGAATGGCTGAAGTTCATGTTGTGTCTGATTCTTACACATATCTGAAAATGGGAGCCTATATTCACTTTGAATCATAACTATCTCTGAAAGATAATAATGTTAATTAGGCTAGATCAGGAGATCTGAAGAGAGAGATTACTTACAATCACCAAACCCAGCCTTCCCTGGAGGAGAACAGTGGTCCTCTTCGTCTGTTCTCCCTGCTGGTGAGGATATCCCAATCCATCCAATCCTAACTTCAGACAGGAGTTGTTTAATGAGCACAAACCACATTTTTTCCAGCCTAGCCCTTCTCTTTTGAATTGCTGTGTCGACCCCTGCTATACATGAATTGGCCTTATCATCAAATGCCTAGATCCTGACTTCAAACCTCAACCCATTTCTAGAGCTTACCTTATCCTGCACACCACGTTACCTGATACCAGCTTTTCCCATATTCTCTGATTCTTCATCCTCATTATAGTTTAGACCTAATACTGAAATTGTTTTCATAGCTCAGACTTGGACTTCTCTAAAATCAGTAATAAATCTCCAATTTAGCTTCATTTTCTCTGGGCTACTGGGAATCCATCCCTGTGATAATGGACATTAGGCAGCATGGAGTCACCTTCATTGGTAGTCACATTCTGGGATTTTTCATGGGATTGAGAGACAGTATAACACAGTGGTTAAAAGTCCAGGCTCTAGAGTCAAATGCCTGAATAGGAATTTCTTTTTGACCTTGACCATGTTGTTTAGCTTCTCTGTGCCTCAATTTTCTCATCTGTACAACAGTGGCAATAGTAAGACTCAATTCTAAGGTTTTAATAGGAAGTGAATAAAATAATGTATGTATCAAAAAGAACTATATCCATCATATATTAAACAACAAACATTCACTAGTGTCACACTGATATTATTATTATAACTATTATTCACCAGTTTTATAATTGGACCCCTGCCTGTCCAGAGGCTCATTGCTCATTTTAGTTTCAACCTTGGCAACTGGATCCTGGTCTTATTTCCCTATGACTTGAGACTCTGTCTTGATAAACTTCTTAATTCCCAAAGTTAAAGATGTTACCTTGATTTTATTCCTTTCTTTATCTCATACCATTTGTTGGTATATACTGGATCCCTAACCCCCTGTCAAGTTTCTGAGACCCTGCCAACTGTGGTAGACAGAACTAGTTTGATTTTACAAATTCTCTTTTCCCTTTGCTATGGGTTGGATGCCTGTAGATACACTCTGTTAAACTAGCTGAATCTTCTTCATGCCACAGGAGTGTTACCTGTTATCTATCACCATTACCTTTGACAAGAATTCCTTCTAGCTCCTGTAGCTGGATCTGTTCTCCAAGCATCTGCTGCACTTTACTTCTAATCCCAAAATCTGGCCCATTTGAACTTACTTCATTGAACTTAAAAAGAACCTGCCTTCCCATGTTTTTTAATATATGGTATTGCTACAGAAATCATAAGTAAGTTTGAATGCTTGTATGTTGACTTTTCTCATGAAGAAAATAAAGATTAAATTGCTCAAGACTTCTTTTAAGAAAATCTCTCAGTATTTATATTTGAGCTTTTTTTAACTCAAATATACACTTGACATTTTTCATCTTGTAAAAATAATATTATCTTTTGTCTCTAGAATATTTTAATTTGTAAGTCAATTTTCTAGCTTTAGTTCATTTGTTCTTCATAACTACCTTTTTAAAACTTTGAACCAAGGATCAGTAAGTTTATATAACTTGCTCCAAAATAAACATATAGTGAGAGCCAGAAGGTGTGTTCTTTTTTAGTGAAATCAAATTCTCAACAAGTGTTAACTTGTGATGGACATGGAAATAAGCATAAAAATTAATTTATCCTGCATTATTTAGTCAAAATGAACAAAAGATATTTGTGTCCATTTATGAATTTCTTATGTATTGTCTTCCTTTAGGTAGAACAGGGCTAGGGTCTCAGTCATGTGTATCGGGTCTTATTTAAATCTCTGAGGTACTCTTTTCTCCTAAGAAGTCCCATTTTTATAGGTCTCATGTACCAAGAACGATGGTGACAGCCATTCTTCTGACTCATAAAAAGACCTTTCCCTTAGACCAAGTTGCTAACTAAAAATGTTTATTAATGACACCAAGGGGTATACAATAAATTATACACCTCCTGAGTATGATATTGAAAGAGAACTCCCTTGGTGCCTAAAGCAATTGTTCTTAGCACCTGAAATGGAGTCACAATAATATAGCACTTGGTTTTTCAAGCAACTTATGTCACAACTCAGAACACTGTGATCAGGATGCATCACTAGTCAGAAGGTGTCAGAAGGAGAGAAAGTTAGAAAGATGTAAATGTTTTGTAATATTATTATAACAATAGGACCATCTGGGAAGTGTATATTATAGACAGCACATTCTGAAGATTAAGAATATAGCCATTAAATGTCTCACAGAGAAAATTAGATTTGGCCAAATGATCTGAATGAAGAGTATACCAAAAGAACGTGACCCTCCCTGAGGACTTTGCTAGCTAGAACAATTTTTGAGTAACTATTTAGGCACTAAATCCTATACTATGGCTACTCAGGACACATTCAACCAAAATCAAATTAGTAGCACAAACCTTCAGTTTATATTGGGAAAATATATATTAAAAATGACATAACTAAATATATATATATATATATATATAATATTTATACATGTCAACCAGTATAGCACACATTAAATGCACACATGTTGAAAGAGAAATGTAGAGTAGAGAAATGGTCAGGGTTTAATGGAAGGTAATAAGGGAAGATTTCTAGAGAAATGTGTTTCAGACTGGGGCTCAAAATATAGTAGAGACAGGGAAAAGTGACTTCCACTTGGGGTGATTGAATAAGGAAAGATATACACAGTTTAAATGTGAGAAATAGCAAAGCAGTTAGCTTTGTTCCTGTAGAAGGACTGTACTGACAAAAATGAGATATCATATTGGCATATAAAGATGGCATTTTGAAATACAAGAATGTTGTGTAACTAAACTAAAAATCCTAAATACCAAAATCAATTTTCTTATAGCACTGTTTGGGTCATATTACTCTTCTGCTCTAAAGCCTTTATGGAACCCCATTATTTGTTAAACAGAGGAGTGACATCATCAGAGTGAGTTCTCTAGGCAAACATTTGGCTGCATCCTGCATTTATAATTTACTTTCTCACTACTCATCACCCCCAATACACACTCTGATCATTTTCTCCAGCCAATTAGACAACCTTGAAATTTCAAACATTCTCTGAAATTGTCTTACACAATCCCATCTCTCTGCTTGTTGTTGTAACATTCCATCAACCTGAGTATTTTCTTTTATTAAGCATATTTGAGGTATAATTTCATTGCATAAAATTTACCCATTTAAAGTGTATAGTGCAACAGTTTTAGTGTGTTAAGAGAGTTGTGTAACCATCACCATAATCTGTTTAGAACATTTGCATCATTTTCAATAGAAACTCGTATCCAATACCAGTCTCTTTCCATTCCTATCCCTCTTTACCCCTTCCTTAGACAATTATTAATCCACTTTCAGTCTATAAAGTCACCTTTTCTGAAACTTTTGTATAAGTAGAATCAGAATATATTCCACCATTTGTGACTGGGTTTCTTTATGTAACATGTTTTGAAGGTTCATCAGTATTTTCTTTTTTTTTTAATATTTTTTATTAGTTTCTGCTTTATAACAAAGTGAATCAGTCATAAATATACATCCGTTCCCACATCCCTTCCCTCATGCATCTCCCTCCCTCCCACCCTCCCCATCCCACCCCTCCAGGTGGTCACAAAGCACCGAGCTGATCTCCCTGTGCTCTGTGGCTGCTTCCCACTATCTATCTACCTCACGTTTGGTAGTGTATATATGTCCATGCCTCTCTTTCGCTTTGTCACAGCTTACCCTTCCCCCTCCCCATATCCTCAAGTCCATTCTCAAGTAGGTCTGTGTCTTTATTCCCGTTTTACCCGTAGGTTCTTCATGACATTTTTTTTTTAATTCCATATATATGTGTTAGAATACGGTATTTGTCTTTCTCTTTCTGACTTACTTAACTCTGTATGACAGACTCTAGGTCTATCCACCTCATTACAAATAGCTCAGTTTCGTTTCTTTTTATGGCTGAGTAATATTCCATTGTATATATGTGCCACATCTTCTTTATCCATTCATCCGATGATGGACATTTAGGTTGTTTCCACCTCCGGGCTATTGTGAATAGAGCTGCAATGAACATTTTGGTACATGTCTCTTTTGGAATTATGGTTTTCTCAGGGTATATGCCTAGTAGTGGGATTGCTGGGTCATATGGTAGTTCTATTTTTAGATTTTTAAGGAACCTCCATACTGTTCTCCATAGTGGCTGTACCAATTCACATTCCCACCAGCAGTGCAAGAGTGTTCCCTTTTCTCCACACCCTCTCCAGCATTTATTGTTTCTAGATTTCTTGATGCTGGCCATTCTGATTGCTGTGAGATGATATCTCATTGTACTTTTGATTTGCATTTCTCTAATGATTAATGATGTTGAGCATTCTTTCATGTGTTTCTTGGCAGTCTGTATATCTTCTTTGGAGAAATGCCTATTTAAGTCTTCTGCCCATTTTTGGACTGGGTTGTTTGTTTTTTGCTATTGAGCTGCATGATCTGTTTATACATTTTGGAGATTAATCCTTTGTCAGTTGCTTCATTTGCAAATATTTTCTCCCATTCTGAGGGTTCTCTTTTGGTCTTTTTTATGGTTTCCTTTGCTGTGCAAAAGCTTTGAAGTTTCATTAGGTCCCATTTGTTTATCTTTGTTTTTATTTCCATTTCTCTAGGAGGTGGGTCCAAAAGGATCTTGCTGTGATTTATGTCCTAGAGTGTTCTGCCTATGTTTTCCTCTAAGAGTTTGATAGTTTCTGGCCTTACATTTAGGTCTCTAATCCATTTTGAGCTTATTTTTGTGGATGGTGTTAGGGAATGATCTAATCTCAAACTTTTACATGTCCCTGTCCAGTTTTCCCAGCACCACTTATTGAAGAGACTGTCCTTTCTCCACTGTACATTCCTGCCTCCTTTGTCAAAGATAAGTTGGCCATATGTGCATGGGTTTATCTCTGGGCTTTCTATCCTGATCCACTGATCTATCTTTCTGTTTTTATGCCAGTACCACACTGTCTTGATTACTGTAGCTTTGTAGTATAGTCTGAAGTCAGGGAGCCTGATTCCTCCAGCTCCGTTTTTCGTTCTCAAGATTGCTTTGGCTATGCGGGGTCTTTTGCTTTTCCAAACAAATTTTGAAATTTTTTGTTCTAGTTCTGTGAAAAATGCCAGTGGTACTTTGATAGGGATTGCATTGAATCTGTAGATTGCTTTGGGTAGTAGAGTCATTTTCACAATATTGATTCTTCCAATCCAGGAGCATGGTATATCTCTCCATCTATTTGTATCATCTTTAATTTCTTTCATCAGTGTCTTATAATTTTCTGCATACAGGTCTTTTGTCTCCTTAGGTAGGTTTATTCCTAGATATTTTATTCTTTTTGTTGCAATGGTAAATGGGAGTGTTTTCTTGATTTCATTTTCAGATTTTTCATCATTAGTGTACAGGAATGCCAGAGATTTCTGTGCATTAATTTTGTATCCTGCTACATTACCAAATTCATTGATTAGCTCTAGTAGTTTTTCGGTAGCATCTTTAGGATTCTCTATGTATAGTATCATGTCATCTGCAAACAGTGACAGCTTTACTTCTTCTTTTCCAATTTGGATTCCTTTTATTTCCTTTTCTTCTCTGATTGCTGTGGCTAGAACTTCCAAAACTAGGTTGAATAAGAGTGGTGAGAGTGGGCAGCCTTGTCTTGTTCCTTATCTTCGTGGAAATGGTTTCAGTTTTTCACCATTGAGGACGATGTTGGCTGTGGGTTGGTCATATATGGCCTTTATTATGTTGAGGAAAGTTCCCTCTATGCCTACTTTCTGCAGGTTTTTTATCATAAATGGGTGTTGAAGTTTGTCGAAAGCTTTCTCTGCATCTATTGAGATGATCATATGGTTTTTCTCCTTCAACTTGTTAATATGGTGTATCACATTGATTGATTTGCATATATTGAGGAATCCTTGCATTCCTGGAATAAACCCCACTTGATCATGGTGTATGATCCTTTTAATGTGCTGTTGGATTCTGTTTGCTAGTATTTTGTTGAGGATTTTTGCATCTATGTTCATCAGTGATATTGGCCTGTAGTTTTCTTTCTTTGTGACATCCTTGCCTGGTTTTGGTATCAAGGTGATGGTGGCCTCGTATAATGAGTTTGGGAGTGTTCCTTCCTCTGATATTGTTTGGAAGAGTTTGAGAAGGATGGGTGTTAGCTCTTCTCTAAATGTTTGATACAATTCGCCTGTGAAGCCATCTGGTCCTGGGCTTTTGTTTGATGGAAGATTTTTCATCACAGTTTCAATTTCAGTGCTTGTGATTGGTCTATTCATGTTTTCTATTTCTTCCTGATTCAGTCTTGGCAGGTTGTGCATTTTTAAGAATCTGTCCATTTCTTCCAGGTTGTCCATTTTATTGGCATAGAGTTGCTTGTAGTAATCTCTCATGATCTTTTGTATTTCTGCAGTGTCAGTTGTTACTTCTCCTTTTTCATTTCTAATTCTATTGGTTTGAGTCTTCTCCCTTCTTTTCTTGATGAGTCTGGCTAATGGTTTGTCAATTTTGTTTATCTTCTCAAAGAACCAGCTTTTAGTTTTATTGATCTTTGCTATAGTTTCCTTCATTTCTTTTTCATTTATTTCTGATCTGATCTTTATGATTTCTTTCCTTCTGCTAACTTTGGGGTTTTTTTGTTCTTCTTTCTCTAATTGCTTTAGGTGCAGGGTCAGGTTGTTTACTCGAGATGTTTCCTGTTTCTTAAGGTGGGATTGTATTGCTATAAACTTCCCCCTTAGAACTGCTTTTGCTGCGTCCCATAGGTTTTGGGTCATCGTGTCTCCATTGTCAATTTTTTCTAGGTATTTTTTAATTTCCTCTTTGATTTCTTCAGTGATCACTTCGTTATTGAGTAGTGTATTGTTTAGCCTCCATGTGTTTGTATTTTTTACAGATCTTTTCCTGTAATTGATGTCTAGTCTCATAGCATTGTGGTCGGAAAAGATACTTGATACAATTTCAATTTTCTTAAATTTACCAAGGCTTGATTTGTGACCCAAGATATGATCTATCCTGGAGAATGTTCCATGAGCACTTGAGAAAAATGTGTATTCTGTTGTTTTTGGATGGAATGTCCTATAAATATCAATTAAGTCCATCTTGTTTAATGTATCATTTAAAGCTTGTGTTTCCTTATTTATCTTCATTTTGGATGATCTGTCCATTGGTGAAAGTGGGGTGTTAAAGTCTCCTACTATGATTGTGTTACTGTCAATTTCCCCTTTTATGGCTGTTAGTATTTGCCTTATGTATTGAGGTGCTCCTATGTTGGGTGCATACATATTTACAATTGTTATATCTTCTTCTTGGTTCGATCCCTTTATCGTTATGTAGTGTCCTTCTTTGTCTCTTCTAATAGTCTTTATTTTAAAGTCTATTTTTTCTGATATAAGAATTGCTACTCCAGCTTTCTTTTGATTTCCATTTGCATGAAATAACTTTTTCCATCCCCTTACTTTCAATCTGTATGTGTCTCTAGGTCTGAAGTGGGTCTCATGTAGACAGCATATATATGGGTCTTGTTTTTGTATCCATTCAGCCACTCTGTGTCTTTTGGTGGGAGCACTTAGTCCATTTACATTTAAGGTAATTATTGATATGTATGTTCCTATTCCCATTTCCTTAATTGCTTTGGGTTCGTTATTGTAGGTATATTCCTTCTGCTGTGTTTCTTACCTAGAGAAGTTCCTTTAGCATTTGTTGTAAAGCTGGTTTGGTGGTGCTGAACTCTCTCAGCTTTTGCTTATCTGTAAAAGTTTTCATTTCTCCATCAAATCTGAATGAGATCCTTGCTGGGTAGAGTAATCTTGGTTGCAGGTTTCTCTCCTTCATCACTTTAATTATGTCCTGCCACTCCCTTCTGGCTTGTAGAGTTTCTGCTGAGAGATCAGCTGTTAACCTGATGGGGATTCCCTTGTGTGTTATTTGTTGTTTTTCCCTTGCTGCTTTTAATATGATTTCTTTGTGTTTAACTTTTGAGACTTTGATTAATATGTGTCTTGGTGTATTTCTCCTTGGATTTATTCTCTATGGGACTCTCTGTGCCTCCTGGACTTGATTAACTATTTCCTTTCCCATATTAGGGAAGTTTTCAACTATAATCTCTTCAAATATTTTCTCAGTCCCTTTCTTTTTCTCTTCTTCTGGAACCCCTATTATTCGAATGTTGGTGCGTTTAATGTTGTCCCAGAGGTCTCTGAGACTGTCCTCTGTTCTTTTCATTCTTTTTTCTTTATTTTGTTCTGCAGCAGTTATTTCCACTATTTTATCTTCCACCTCACTTATCCGTTCTTCTGCCTCAGTTATTCTGCTATTGATCCCATGTAGACTATTTTTCATTTCATTTACTGTATTTTTAATCGATGCTTGATTCATCTTTAGTTCTTCTAGGTCCTTGTTAACTGTTTCTTGCATTTTGTCTATTCTATTTCCAAGATTTTGGATCTTGGAAATAGAATCTTGGATCATCTTTTCTATCATTATTCTGAATTCTTTTTCAGGTAGAGTGCCTATTACGTCTTCATTTGTTAGGTCTGTAGGTTTATATCTTGCTCCTTCACCTGCTGTGTGTTTTTCTGCCTTCTCATTTTGCTTATGTTACTGTGTTTGGGGTCTCCTTTTTGCAGGCTGCAGATTCGTAGTTCCCGTTGTTTTTAGTGTCTGTCCCCCGTGGCTAAGGTTGTTTCAGTAGGTTGTGTAGGCTTCCTGGTGGGGGGGACTAGTGCCTGTGTTCTGGTGGTTGAGGCTCGATCTTGTCTTTCTGGTGGACAGGTCCACGTCTGGTGGTGTGTTTTGGGGTGCCTGTGGCCTTATTATGTTTTTAGGTGGCCTCTCTGCTAATGGGTGGGGTTGTGTTCCTGCCTTGCTAGTTGCTTGGCATAGGGTGACCAGCACTGTAGCTTGCTGGTCGTTGAGTGAAGCTAGTTGCTGGTGTTGAAATGGAGATCTCTGGGAGATCTTCGCTGCTTGATATTATGTGGAGCTGGGAGGTCTCTTGTGGACCCGTGTCCTGAAGTTGGCTCTCCCACTTCAGAGGCACAGCACTGACTCCTGGCTGCAGTACCAAGAGCCTTTCATCCACCCGGCTCAGAATAACAGGGAGAAAAAGTAGAAAGAAAGAATTAGTAGAAGCAAGAAAGAGAGAGGGAAAGAAAGGAAGAAGGGAAGGAAGGAAGAAAGAAAGAAAGGAGGGAGGAAGGATGGAAAGAAAGAAAGAAAGAAAGAAAGAAAGAAAGAAAGGAGGGAGGGAGGGAGGAATGAAACAAAAGGAAGAGTGAATGGAAGAAGGGTGGGAGGGAGGAAGGAAAGAAAGAAAGACAGGAGGGAGGGAGGGAGAAAGGAAAGAAAAAGAACGTGGAAAGAAGAAGGGTGGGAGGGAGGGAGGGAGGAAAGAAAAAGAAAGAAGGAAAGGAGGAGTCGAGGGAGGGAGGGTAGAAGGGAAGGTAGGAGAAAAAGAAAGAGCAGGTAAAGTAAAATAGAATAAAGTATGAAATATAGTAGCGTTATTAAAATTTAAAAGTAATTATTGAAAAAAAAAATGGACAGATAGAACCCTGGGACATATGGTGGAAGCAAAGCTATACAGAGAAAATCTTACACAGAAGATTACACATACACATTCACAAAAAGAGAGCAGGGGGAAAAATCAAAAATCTTGCTCTCCAAGTCCACCTCCTCAATTTGGGATAGTTCGTTGTAAAAAGAGGAAAAGGGCGAGAAGTCTGAAATCTAGCTCTCTAAGTCCACCTCCTTAATTTGGGATAATTCGTTGTAAAAAGAGGAGAAGGGGAGAAAGTCTTAAATCTTGTCCTCAAAGTCCACTTCCTCAATTTGGGATGATTCGCTGTCCATTTATGCACTCCACAGACGCAGGGCACATCAAATGGACCGTGGAGCTTTAATCCGCTGCCTCCGAGGCTGCACAGAGAGATTTCCCTGTCTCTGCTCTCACAGCTCCCGGGTCTCAGCCTTGGACCTGGCCCCGCCTCTGCGCGTAGGTCGTTGGAGGGCGTCAGTTCTTCGCTCAGACAGGATGGGTTTAAAGGAGCCGCTGATTTGGGGGCTCTGGCTCACTCAGGCAGAGGGGAGGGAGGGGCGCGCAGTGTGGGGCGGGCCTGCGGCGGCAGAGGCCGGCGTGACGTTGCACCAGACCGAGGCGCTCCGTGCGCTTTCCTGGGAAAGCCGTCCCCGGTTCCCGGAACCCCCGCAGTGGCGGGGTGCACAGGCCCCCCGGAAGGCGGGGCGGACAGTGACCCGCGCTCGCACACAGTCCCCACGGCGGCGGCAGCAGCAGCCCCAGCGTCCCACGCCCGTCTCCGAGGTCCGCGCCCGTCTCCGGCGCTTCCCAAAGCAGCCCTCTTAATGCCCTCTCCTCGCGCACCAGGAAACAAAAGGGAAGAAAAAGTCTCTTGCCTCTTCGGCAGCTCCAGACCCTTTCCCCGGACTCCCTCCGGGCTAGCCGTGGTGCACTAACCCCTTCAGGCTCTCTTCCTGCCGCCAGCCCCAGTCCTCTCCCTGCGCTCCGACTGAAAGCCGATACCCGAGCCTCAGCTCCCAGCCCCGCCCGCCCCGGCGGCCGAGCAGACAAGCCTCTCGGGCTGGTGTGTGCCTGAGGGCACCGATCCTCTGTGCCGGAATCTCTCCGCTTTGCCCTCCACACCCCTGTTGCTGTGCTCTCCTCCGCTACTCCGAAGCTTTCCCCCTCCGCCACCTGCAGTCTCCGCCCGCGAAGGGGCTTGTAGTGTGTGGAAACCTTTCCTCCTTCACGGCTCCCTCCCACTGGTGCAGGTCCCGTCCCTATCCTATTGTCTCTGTTTATTCTTTTTTTCTTTTGCCCTATCTAGGTATGTGGGGAGTTTCTTGCCTTTTGGGGGGTCTGAGGTCTTCTGTCAGCGTTCAGTAGGTGTTCTGTAGGAGTTGTTCCACGTGTAGATGAATTTCTGATGTATCTGTGGGGAGGAAGGTGATCTCCGCGTCTTACTCTTCCGCCATCTTCCTCCGGGGTCCCCATCAGTATTTTCACATGAATCTGTACTTCATTCATTTTTAATTGCTGAATAATATTTTATTATATGGATATGTTACATTTTACTTACAAACCATCAGTTGATGTACATTTAGGTTGTTTTCACATTTTTTTTTTTTTGCAGGTACAGGGCAATTTATTTATTTGCGTACATATATTAACTTTTTTTTTAACATTCTATTGGAGTATAATTGTTTTACAATGGTGTGTTAGTTTCTGCTTTATAACAAAGTGAATCAGCTATACATATACATATATACCCATATCTCCTCCCTCTTGCGTCTCCCTCCCTCCCACCCACCCTGTCCCACTCCTCTAGGTGGTCACAAAGCTGATCACCAAGCTGATGACTGAGCTGGTCTCCCTGTGCTATGCGGCTGCTTCCCACTAGCTATCTATTTTACATTTGGTAGTATATATATATGTCCATGCCACTCTCTCACTTCGTCCCAGCTTACCCTTCCCCCTCCCCGTGTCCTCAAGTCTATTCTCTAGTAGGTCTGTGTCTTTATTCTCATCCTGCCCTAGCTTCTTCATGACCTTTTTTTTTTTTTTTAGATTCCATATATATGTGTTAGCATACAGTATTTGTTTCTCTCTTTCTGACTTACTTCATTCTGTATGACAGACTCTAGGTCCTTCCACCTCACTACAAATAACTCAATTTCATTTCCTTTTATGGCTGAGTAATTTTCCATTGTATATATGTGCCACATCTTCTTTAACCACTCATCTGTCGATGGACACTTAGGTTGCTTCCATGTCCTGGCTACTGTAAACAGAGCTGCAATGAACATTGTGGTACATGACTCTTTTTGAATTATGGTTTTCTCAGGGTATATGCCCAGTAGTGGGATTGCTGGGTCGTATGGTAGTTCTATTTTTAGTTTTTTAAGGAACCTCCATACTGTTCTCCATAGTGACTGTATCAATTTACATTCCCACCAACAGTGCAAGAGGGTTCCCTTTTCTCCACATTCTCCCGGCATCTATTGCTTGTAGATTTTTTTGATAATGGCCATTCTGACTGGTGTGAGGTGATATCTCATTGTAGTTTTCATCTGTGTTTTCACTTTTTGTCTGTTATGAATGATGCTGCCATAACTGTTGGTTTATAAGTCTTTGTGTGGACATATATTTTAAAATTTTGTAAGTATATACTTTGGAGTGGAATTGCTGGATTAGACAGTAACTATGTAAAACATTTGGAAGAGACGCCAAACTGTCTTCCAAAGTGGCTGCACCATCTTACATTGTCAACAGCAATGTGTAAAGTTACCGATTTCTCTATATCATTGCCAATACTTGGTATTTTCTGGTTTTTTGATAGTAGCTATCCTAATGGATTTTTGGGTTTTGATTTGCATTTCCCTAACAGCTAAATATGTTAAATGTCTCTTCATATGCTTATTGGCCATTTGTGTATACATTCTTTGGAGAAATGTCTATTCAAATCCTTTGCCCATTTTAAAATTGTAATATTTGATTTTCTATTTTTGAGTTGCATGTGGTTTTTTAAAAATATATTTTGTATATCAGTCCCTTATCAGATATATGATTTCCAAATATTTTCTCCTATTCTGAGGGTTGTCTTTTCACTTCCTTGAAGATACCATTTGCAGCACAAAAGTTTTTAATTTTGATGTAGTCTAATTTACACATTTTTTTTCACTTTTTTTGGTGTCATATTTGAGAGATCATTGCCTAATTCAAGGTCACAAAGTTTACTCCTACATTTTCTTCTAAAAGTTTTATAGTTTTAATTCTCACATTTAGGTCTATAATCCATTTTGAGCTACTTTTTGAGTCTGGTGTGAGGCAAGGGATAAAATTCATTCTTTTGTATGTGAATATCCAATTGATCAATCCAAATGATTGATATATCATTTGTTATAAAGATTGTCCTTTCTTCCATTGAAATGGCTTGATACCTATGTCAGAAATAAATTAACCATAAATATAAAGATTTGTTTCCACACTGTCAATTCTATTCCACTCATCTGTATGTGTATTCTTATGCCAGTACCACACAGTCACACTTGCTCTACAAGCATAGGGGGTTATGACACTGCCATTCTTGGCTTGTCCCAAGAACCTGTTGGGAACATGGAACCTCCACTATATCATTAAGCTGGGGCAGGAGGGATCAGAGCCGAGTGTTCTTAGTCTGCTGCACCTGGGGTAACCTTGTGCTCTATGAGTGGAGACTGGGTGGAGGAAGAGATCCCAGTCCTCTTGATATGCAGAATAGAGCTTCTGCAGCACAGGACTAGGAGAGATTAAAAAAAAGAGTAGTGGCTTTCCCCTCCTAGAGTAAATTTCTAGTCCCAGACTTGGAGGTAGAAAAACAAGGAGCTCCATTTTCTTGACCACACCTATCTGGATTAGAGTTATCTAAGTAGTCTCCATAAAACATAGTTTGGTGTATGAGGGCATGGGTCAGGGCTCAAATGCCACAGATTCTTGCAGTTCTTACAGAGGTTTAATAAATATGCTTAAGTGCGTGTATGTCTATTTTCTGTATGCCCTTAAGACAATTCTCAGAGACTTTAAATGAGAGTATATTTTATTTTTTTAAATAATTTTCTCCAGTTAAAAGTTATTTTCTGAGTAGAGAGTCTATCACATTCCTCTCTCCTTCATTCTGGAAGACAACTGAATATTTTATCTTCAAGATAACCTATCCTTTCTCTCCAATGGTTTCTAAACTTATCACTCCACCTATGACACTCATCTCCCCCCACCCCATCCCCCACACACATATAGTAAATTTAGGCTACATTTCTTTGGGGATATCTACTTCCCTGTAAAACATAATATCACAAAGATTAAACTTTTTATCATGCCACTATAAGCCATTACTTGATCTTCGTTTCCCTCTGCTTTATCTTAGTTTCATTAATCTCTCTTTTTCTTTTTCTAAAATACAGTTTTGAAATAAAATAAAATAAAATATAGTTTGGGTGTAGAAGTAAATTCAAAAAGGACATGTTTAATGCTTATGTGTCCCATTATGATAGCTATTTAGGGTGGAAAGTTGAATAAAATGTGTTCACTACCTTTGATAAGCTCACAATAAAGTGTAGGTGGTAGACATGAAAAATTACTATAAATCAATGTGTTCACTGCCATAAGATACAATTTGTGCAAATTGGGAAGAATTTTTTGGTTTATAGGGCTTTTATGTTTTAAAAAAATCATTTTTAAACCCCACTGCTCCCTTCAACTATTGTTCTTCTTCCCTTCACAGACTTCATGTATAGGACTTTCTTAAGAATTATTGACTATTGACTCCATGTCTTAACTCCCATTCTCTCTTCAAACCAAGGCAATCTGACTTCTTCCTGTATCACTCCACTCAGGTTGCTTTTCTAAAGTCATCACTGACCTCACATTGCTACATCTGAAGGACATTTTTCAGTTCTCATAAGACATCATCTCAGCATTTGACAATGCCAACCACTATCTCTGTCTTGAATGGCTTTCTTTCCCTGCTTTCTTAGCATTACTTGTGCTAAATGCTTCTCACTCTCCTTTATGGTTCCTTCTTCTCTGTTTCTTCTAAAGAGTGAAGTCCCTCAAAATTTTCATCCACTGACTTCATCACTCCCATGTATTCAACTGCCATCAACTTCTCACTTCTTACTCATCTCAGTTCCTTGACTTCCAGATCCATATTAAAAATCCTGTTGGCTATCCTGTAGATCAAACCTTTAATGGCTAAACTCATTGTGTCTGGGGAAGTCATCATAAAGTCACATCCTCTAGCAAAGTGACTCTCCTCCTGTCCTCTACAAACATTCAAGATCATTCGAAGTTTATGTAATCAAATTAGATTCCCTCTCTGCAGCTATGATCCTGGTGACTTCTCTTTCATTTACTGATGACTTTAGCAACTGACACACTTTATTCTATACTCCTGTTTCCATCATGATCCCTGGTAACTTCAACAATTACTTGAATGGCCCATCTGATGCCCTCCCTCTCATTTTCTTGATCTTATTCCCATTGACCAAGTTCTCCACCCAACTCACTTACTCAATTCCATGTCACAGCCAAAGGCACTATCTCTGGAATCTCAATTTCAATAATCTCTCCCTCACTCTCTCTCTCTCCCTCTGTCTCTGTCTCTCTAATACCTCCTTTGCTTAGAGCTTACTCTAACTCCCATCCAACAACTTAAGAACCTCCAATCCTTTGATCAGCTTCCACTATCCATCCCATATCCATACCCATTCTATAATACTATATCATAATCATGCACTGCAAACATCACTGATTATTTTATTCTTCTTTAACCTCATAATGCTGGCTTAACAAAATTCTAATGTGGATAAATCCAACTATATATCTACTCCTCACTTGCACTCAAGCAGCAGAATATTGCTCCATTCCTTTCCTCAAATTTCCAAAACTCCCTTATCCTCAGCTGACACTTTGCTTCATAATACTTTGATAAAATGATAGAAATAAGAAAGAAACAGCCTCATCTAATCACCACCATATCTACCAATCTACCTTTATATGTAACTACATCCTTCTTATTTGGTATTCTGTTGTCTTATCCCCTTATAATCAATCCATTTACTACACAGCAGCCAAAGAGAAGTCAGATTATGCCACTTTCCTACTTAGAATTTTTGTCTTCTCATTTCTGTCACAATAAAATGTAAATTGATTACTGAAGCCTACATGTCTCTTTATGTTGGGATCCCTGCTTACTTGTACTATCTCATGACCCAGGATTCCCTGTACCCATCTGCTCACTATGCTTTAACCACACGGATCTTTTATTTCTGAAACATGTCAAGTTCAATTCCACCTTAGAGCCTCTTACTCATGGGTTCCTCTGCCTGGGATGCTGTGTGTCCTCAGGTCTTCACAAAGGTAGCTCCATCTCATTGTTCAGCCCATAGAACATTTTCTTAGAGAAGACTTCCTCCACCATTGAATCGTTATGTTCTCCACTTGCAATCACTATCTATCACATTCCTTTTCTTTTCCTTCTTACCAGTGTTTGTATTAGCACTTTCCATTTATCACTTCAATAACTCACCACCACGTAACTATTACATTTATGCATTTAGCAGTTTGTATACTTTGCTTTCTCAACTTGAATGTAAGCTACTTGAGGTCAGGATCCTTGTCTTTCTTGTTCTTCACTGTAGAACAGTACATGACCCAATGGCTCGTGTTCAATAAATATTATGCTGTGGTCTATTTTATCTCTGGTGTTCTCCTATCTCAAAGGATGACCCTAGCACCACACCACCTGCCCAGTCAGAAATCTCAGCTTGAATCTTTGCTTCTCTCTCTCACTCAGTTGGCCATGTCAAAAAGTCAAATCCTGTAAAATTTACCTCCAAAATATTTCTCAAATCTATTCACTTATCTGGATCCCCATTGGCACTGCCTTAGTTTAAGCCTTCAGCATCTCATCACTGGATTACAGTAACTACATCATACAAGTCTGTACTTCTAGCCCTCCCACTTCTAATCCACAAAGAAAAATGAAATATCAATATTTATAAAATAAAAACAAATTAATTTACTGTCTAAAACACTTATATAACCCTTTATTATCCTCCTGATAAAGAAACGTGGTATACAAAATCTTGCATAATTTGCCCTTTGCTCTGCTTATTAACATCAATCTGGCTACTGTCCTCCACACAGAAGTCTCAGTTCTATATGTACTTTCTACAAACAGTCAAATGCCATCTCCAGGCTTTCTCTTACATTCCCCTGGAAATCATCCCTAGCCATCATCCCATCTTGGCTTTGTTGCCTGTCATATTTGCTTCTATAGAATCTGTACTTAACCTTATGGTGATTATCTGTCCTGATGTAGCCTTATTACTTTCCTGCATGGCAGTCTTTTAGGGGTTGTGCTTTATTCTTCTCTGTATCACTGTGTACCTGGCACAGTTCTTATTATACTGTGTTTACTGGCATTCAGTAAATACTTGTTCATTGAGTAAATTAATATATGCAGACACAAATGGTTCAAATAACCATCAATAATGTTAGGAGACTTGAGGGAAAAAACTATATACCTTTATTTAATATTGTGGCTAGAAAGTGACACAAAGAACTAGCTCTTTAATAAATAACTAAATTTTGATGATAAAACATGCAGGAAAAGTGTCCATGAAAGCTTTATAACTCTGTGAAAGCCACAGCTGAAGCCATTATCCTTATGTTGTTCATCTCTTGACCGATTTTAATGTCTATGAGACTGAACTCTTTTTTTTTTCCCCTTCATTTTCTAAGAACAATTGACTCTGCTTGCCTGGCCTGAGGAAGGCTCCTGGGTATCATTGCTCAGGCAGGTGGTTTTCATTTGCCTGTCCAGAGATGCTGGCACTCCTGCAAACATAGCTCCCATCTCACTCCCAGCCAGATCCCCAATGCTGCCTGCATCTGATACAATGGCTTGTTATTCCTGGAATATATGGTTGCAACGGTAATGTAGTCCTATCTTCCTTCAGCAACTCTCAGCAAAAAAAAAAAAAAAGAGGATTTATCAGATTATTTACTTTGCAAAATATATTTTTGAATTTAAATTTAAATACACTATTTAAAAAATATGTCTGCTGAAATAATAACGGTTGTCCATTTAACCTTTGACAAAGGAACTGAATTGGAGTGGGACCTCATTGTTAAGCCCCGGCAGCTGCTGCCTAGGTTTAGTTTCCTAAGCAACCTGGAAACTTAATTATACCCAAACAACAAGGACAAGTATTTAGAGGAAGAAGATTTAGTTCAATCACCATAATAAAGCATCTAAAAGCTAAGATCATTGAAGGAAAGAAAAGTACAAATGAGAAAATGCTATTTGATGATCAGGCAAATTAACTGCAGAGCTTTTAAAACAATATATATTTTTTAACATCTTAGTATTTTAAATCTTTATTAAATGATCCTCAAGGTTTCAGTGGAATATCACTCTACAACTGTTTATGTAATCAGCTTAAATTGCATTGCCTGGGACAGTGCTTGCACCGAGGAGCAGCAGCAGGTTAGGTAGGTATTCCTTAAGGGGATGATCTTTGAACTAGACCTTGAAAGATGTGTAGAAGTTGGATATGCAGAAGGTTTACGTATACTAATGATCACAATTAGTCTATTTATTCAATTCAAATTCCCAGTGTATTGCCATCACTGTTCACAGTTACATTTCCTGATGGCCCCTGCATCATTCTACTTCCCCACCTCCCCCACAAACACTGGCTCTGGTCAGGGTAAAAGAGTTATAAACAATCTATCTCCTTCTATGATTCCACATTGTTGTTAATGCAGTCTCAAACCATTGCTCTTCTTATTCTGAGAGTCTTCAAATTAAAAGATCTGTAGAGATCAGATTCTAGAACAAATTTCCAAGTAATTTACCAATCCTTTCATCAGCACTTATACAGATGATCAAAGACATTCTGCTTTGATATGTCCCACTGAAGGACTTTCTCCAATTCATTTAACAACCTATTGTGATATTGGAAAATTCTAATTGAAAGTCTTCCTAACATTAAACCAAAATCTGCCTTTCTGTGTATCCTACCCATTGGTTCTAGTTATACCCTCTAGTCAAAACTAAACCCATTTCTATTTCATTGGACATTTTTATATTTGAAGTTGATGCTATGTTACTCATTTTTGTTTTCTTCCCCAAACTAATTATCTCCATTTCTTCCAATGAATTTTCAGTTTTTGAAGAATAACAGATTTGGAAATCAAAGGGGTATTTCCTCCATCATCAAATTTAAGTCATTCCCTTCCATAATTTTTTATCCTCTCAATTATCAGTCTGCTGATACAAAAAAATACAGTTCAGTATTTTTTATGACAAGACTCTAAGGTGAAAAAGATTCACTCACTGTTCCCACACTGAGCAACAAATCCCATACCCTTGATTGTCATTTTAAACAATTCAATTTACTGCTCTGAATAAAAGATGGTAGATCACCTTTCAGACTTGATTAGCCTGGAGAGCAACCAAAAACTTTTCCATTGGTATGTGGCACAACCTGCACTATTGTGCTCTTCTCAGAGCAGATTTGGGTCTCTGGAATGGCAGAGATGTGTTAGTTACATCTAATTTGTTTATTGTAGAAAATAGAAGAGAATGATTATTTGTTCAAACATTTGCTTGTCTTTCTCTATGTGTCCAAAACGATTTGTTCACTGACCCCCCAAATACTTCTTGCCGATTAGTACATCAGATCTTTTCTATTTTCAAGATTTTATTTCTGGAATTTGTTTTCTGCTTTTCTCTGTATCAATTCATTCTTGCGCTCTCAGTGGAGATTTTTAGATTTTTTTGTACACACTGTTATACTCCTACATTTGCTTTAGAAATGCTCTCCAATTCTCATACATATGTGTCCTTAGAGCTATTGAATAGGAACATGGACATCTATTACAGATGGAGGTGTTCACATGTGTTTTTTCCCCATCTATTTATCCAAGTATATTAATGCTCCTCAAAATTAATTATTATTTTCTTCACTTTTCTCTTTCCACATCTAATCCAGGACCCAGTTTAAAATTTCTTGGTGCCTATCAAATGCTTGAAGAAAAGAACTAGGAATTTTTTTTTCAGTTATTTAACTTTATTTTTGAATCAAATACATGGCCGATGTAAATAGTTCTACTTAGACTAACAAACATAACATATCTTTGAAGCAAATCTGTGATAAATATGTAAAAATAAATATAGACCTAGATAAAATGCTATGTGTGTATAAATTTAGTATAAAGCAGCACATTTAAAACCAGAAAACTTGAAAAAACGGATTGAAGGTCATAATCTTATACATTAAACTATTTAAACAGCTGAATTTCTATTCAAATCTTAAGAGGTAAATAGAAATATGCCTTCACTCTGATGTTTAATAAATCCTCATTAACACAAAATCCTTCCACTTGTTCAGATATACACACGAATTGTTCACAATTCTCTAAAGCATCATGAAAACACAGCATCTCTTCCTGTAAATGCAGAGAGTCACAAAAAACAATTTTATGTTATATAGGTGGCTGCTAAAAGATACCTCTAGAAATCTTTCTAATTTATGACCCCTCAGTTTTAGCAAAAGCAGTGAGTGAAACTGGTTGGTCTAAACTTCTTGTGCTACTCAAGTTTCTAGCTGTGTCTGAGCTGTTCTCCTGTCTGAGTGATTGTAAGGAGTCCACACAATGTCTGAATATTTATCAAGTTTTTATCAAGGTTTCCTCTGATGACTTTGAGTTTCATGGCTCTCAGATCACACCTCCTAGATGAAGCACTGGACTGTGAAATGGATTATAGAATCACCTCCTCCCCCTGCCCTTCTCAAGGAGCCAGGTCTTAGCATTCACCATCCTCAGATAGGTTCTCAGTGCAGGAAGAAAAACACATAAAATGCTTTGTTCCCCTTAAATAAGAGACAAGCTAGAAAAACTGATCTACAGATGTTTTATTGGTAGGAACCTCTTTACGTCATAAACCCAAACCATATGAAGAAGAACAAGTTAATTACACAGTCTTATAACTAGTCTTCACAAAGCTGAGCAATATACAATGAGTCTATAGTTGGAACAAACTCGTACCTGGACATAAAATGTATAACTCCAGAGCTGTCATGAGATCTGTAATAGTATGAACAAGAAGCACCTGTAGATGAACAATTGCTTGACCAGTGGGAGAAAACCATCTGCAGCAGCATTAATTCTTAAAGTCTTTCTCTTACTGCCAAATATTGGGGCAACATGTGGGCCCTACTTGCCATAGCAGATAGACAAAGACATAGGCTGCCCCCTGGCATCTATATTAGGCCTATTCAGCAAGTATACCCTAGAGGAAAATAGAAAGAATTCTGATGCTCCATTGATGAGTAGCATTGTAAATCAGAACTAAGTCGATTTATAGACATTCAGCTTCTGAAGACTTTAAAACTTAGATACTGAACCTTGGTCAATGGCAGACAGAGTAGACAAGAACCTTGTTTCTCATATCATATCCCATTATAAGAAAATAACTAGTCTAAGAGGTACCAGCATAAGACATAGACCAGGGTACACAAGTGGTTTGGCAGATAGCAGAGAACTAGTCTATAAAAGAAAAAAAAAAAATAAATTGAGCAAGAAGAGTAAGGAATTTGTAATATAAGACTGGGACTGAATTATAGGCATATAAGTATATTAATTATGGTTAGTTAAACACTCATTTTTATGATATTATCCATATAATAAACTGTATGCAGTACATTAAAAGAGCTTCAATTCTCTTCTACTTATATTTTTATTGTCTTTTTATACAGAGTCCCAATAAAAGAACACCCTTGAGAATTGTTAGTGTTCTATATCTTGAAAAGAGCTCACTGAAATAAGTGAACAAAACTGTCAATTACGCTCAACATTTTGTTGCTTAAGTGGGAAGACAGTACTATGGAGTGGGACCCAAAGAAAACACATTTGCACTTGAGTCTTCCAAATATTACAGTAGAATCTGGAAAATGGTGAACACATTGGGAAAACAACCAAACCACAGCCTTGTATACCCCAGAGTAGTTATGGTTTGGTTCACTGTCTCCCCTCCTCCATCTCTCCCCCACCCACCCTGTCCCCCAGTTTTCATCTCCTCTACTCTGTCTAGAGGGTGCTGAGAATATCTCATCTCAAAATTGTTTTCGAAAAATCAGAATCATGTTCTAAAGGTATTGAGATATGTGGCCATGAGCTCAAAATGCTCCATGAAGTTGACAGATACAATGATGTTCCTAACATGATTAATACTAAGTGAGAGTAATGTCTTTTCTGTGTATATTAGAATCAGATTACAGAGCTTTTGATTAAGCCTATCAAATGCTCAAACACCCAAGTTATCTGAGCTCTGAAATGTCAGCATTGAAGACTGGAAGATACACTGGAGTGTACGTGGTCCAAGCACTCATTAGTCATCCTAAGGAAAAAGGTAGATCCAGATAGATTCATAACTCAATGTCTTCAGTTTAGCAATCTTTTCACTATACTGCATTTGTCCATTAGTGCAAAACAATTACAAAATGACTGACCATGTTGGTCTATCTGTCTATCTTTCTCCTTCTTTCTATTTCTCTCATTTTCTTTTCTAGTGAATATGGCATGTAGTAGTTAAAAAAAATGGACTCTAGGGTCAAACACATTTCTTCAAACCACAACTTTCTAATTTATAAAGTAGATACTCACGTTATGGGGTTGTGGAGAATATTAAATGAGATAATGCATGTAATGATTTCAGCTCAGGGTCATAAATAAGTGCACAAAAAGTGTTAGATATAACTGTAATTACTTTAAGTAATGCCTGCTTACTATCAAAAATGTGGGGGCCTCCCTGGTGGCGCAGTGGTTGGGAGTCCGCCTGCTGATGCAGGGGATACGGGTTCGTGCCCCGGTCCGGGAGGATCCCATATGCCGCGGAGCGGCTGGGCCCGTGAGCCGTGGCTGCTGGGCCTGCGCGTCCGGAGCCTGTGCTCCGCAGCGGGAGAGGCCACAGCAGTGAGAGGCCCGCATACCGCAAAAAAAAAAAAAAAAAAAAAAAAAAAATGTGGAAAGACTAGGAAAGATAAGATACACTATTAATATGGTCAATAACCACTTAAAGATAACCACTGTTAATGTACACACACACATGAAAACACACAAGCACATATGTACACATAGAAAATGCCACATGTTCTTATATGTTCAAACATATTTTTATATATACTTAATATATTTTATTACTTTTTTATATCATTGAGTTCACAAAATATAATGAAATTAATTTACTAATGACAAACTCTTTTGCAAGTAGTTACCAACTTGTTAGTTTCTAGTACCATCTTCATCCTGAAGAATATGAAAATGACTCAAGGAACCACACTTGGTAGATTTGTTATCAGCTTCAAACTGACAATAATGCAGAAAATGATAAAGTGACTAACCATCATTAATTATTAGAGAAATACAAATCAATACTACAATGAGGAAACCATAGAAGATGGCAGAGTAGAAGGACGTGCTTTAACTCCCTCTTGTGAGAGCACCGGAATCACAATTAACTGCTGAACAGTCATCAACAGGAAGACGTTGGAACTCACCGAAAAAGATACCCCACACACAAAGACAAAGAAAAGCCACAGTGAGATGGTTGGAAGGGCAAAATCACAATAAAATCAAATCCCATAACTGCTGGGTGGGTGACTCACAAACTGGAGAACACTTATACCACAGAAGTCCACCCACTGGAGTGAAGTTTCTGAGCCCCACGTCAGGCTTCCCAACCCGGGGGTCCAGCAATTGAAGGAGTAATTCATCGAGAATCAAATTTTGAAGGCTACTGGGATTTGATTGCAGGACTTTGACAGGACTGGAGGAAACAGAGACTCCACTCTTGGAGGGCACACACAAAGTAGTATGCACATCAGAACCCAGGGGAAGGAGCAGTGACTCCATAGGAGACTGAACCAGACCTACCTGCTAGTGTTGGTGGCTATCCCGCAGAGGCGGGAGGTGGCTGTGTCTCACCAAGAGTACAAGGACACTGGCAGAAAAAGCTCTGGGAAGTACTACTTGGCATGAGCCATCCCAGAGTCTCCAATTAGCCCCACCAAAGAGCCTGCATAGGCTCGAGGGTTGGGTCAGCTCAGGCCAAACAACCAACAGGGAGGGAACCCAGCCCCAACTACCAGCAGACAAGCAGATTAAAGTTTTACTGAGCTCTGCCCACCAGAGCAACAGTCAGATCTACCTTCCACCAGTCCCTTCCATCAGGAAACTTGCACAAGACTCTTAGATAGCCTATTCCACCTATTAGGTAGACAGCAGAAGCAAGAAGAACTACAAGCCTGCAGCCTGTGGAACAAAAACCACATTCACACAAAGATAGACAAGATGAAAAGGAGGAGGGATACGTACCAGATGAAGGAACAAGATAAAACCCCAGAAAAACAACTAAGTGAAGTGAAGATAGGCAAATTTCGAGAAAAAAAAAAATCAGAGAAATGATAGTGAAGATGATCCAGGACCTCTGAAAAAGAATGGAGGCAAAGTTCAAGAAGATGTAAGAAATGTTTAACAAAGGCCTGGAAGAATTAAAGAACAAAAAAACAGACATGAACAATACAACACCTGAAATGAAAAATACACTAGAAGGAATCAATAGGAGAATAACTGGGTCAGAAGAACGGATAAGTGACCTGGAAGACAGAATGGTGGAATTCACTGCTGTGGAACAGAAAAAAGAAAAAAGGATGAAAAGAAATGAAGACAGCCTAAGAGACCTCTGGGACAACATTAAATGCAACAACATTCACATTATAGGGGTCCCAGAAGGAGAAGAGAGAGAGAAAGGACCCAAGAAAATATTTGAAGGGATTATAGTCAAAAACTTCCCTAATATGGGAAAGGAAATAACTACCCAAGTCGAGGAAGCACAGAGAGTACCATACAGGATAAATGCAAGGAGAAACATTCTGAGACACATAGTAATCAAACTGGCAAAAATTAAAGACAAAGAAAAATTATTGAAAGCAACAAGGGAGAAATGACAACATACAAGGGAACTCCCATAAGGTTAACAGCTGATTTCTCAGCAGAAACTCTACAAGCCAGAAAGGAGTGGCATCATACACTTAAAGTGATGAAAGGGAAGAACCTACAACCAAGATTACTCTGCCAAGCAAGGATCTCATTGAGATTCGATGGAGAAATCAAAAGCTTTACAGACAAGCAAAAGCTAAAAGAATTCAGTACCACCAAATCAGCTCTACAGCAAATGCTAAAGGAACTTCTCTAAGTGGGAAACAGAAGAGAAGAAAAGAACCTACAAAAACAAACCCAAAACAATTAAGAAAATGGTAATAAAAACATACATATTGATAATTACTTAAACGTGAATGGATTAAATGCTCCAACCAAAAGATGCAGGCTCATTGAGTGGATATAAAAGCAAGACCCATATATATATGTTGTCTACAAGAGACCCACTTCAGACCTAGGGACACATAGAGACTGAAAGTGAGGGGATGGAAAAAGATATTCCATGCAAATGGAAATCAAAAGAAAGCTGGAGTAGCAATACTCATATCAGATAAAAGAGACTTTAAAATAAAGAATGTTACAAGAGACAGGGAAGGACACTACATAATGAGCAAGGGATCAATCCAAGAAGAAGATATTACAATTATAAATATATATGCATGGAACATAGGAGCACCGCAATACATAAGGCAACTGTTAACAGCTCTAAAGGAGGTAATCAACAGTAACACAATAATAGTGGGGGACTTTCACATCTCACTTACACCAATGGACAGATCAGCCAAACAGAAAATTAATAAGGAAACACAAGCTTTAAATGACACAATAGAGCAGATAGATTTAATTGATATTATAGAACATTCCATCCAAAAACAGCAGATTACACTTTCTTCTCAAGTGCACATGGACCATTCTCCAGGATTGATCGCATCTTGTGTCAAAAATCAAGCCTCAGTAAATTTAAGAAAATTGAAATCATATCAAGCATCTTTTCTGACCACAATGCTGAGATTAGAAATCAATTACAGGGGAAAAAAATGCAAACACATGGAGACTAAACATTATGTTACTAAATAACCAAGAGATCACTGAATAAATCAAAGAGGAAATCAAAAAAACCTGGAAACAAATGGCAATGAAAACACGATGGTCCAAAACTTATGGGATGCAGCAAAAGCAGTTCTAAGAGGGAAGTTTATAGCAATACAATCCTACCTCAAGAAACAAGAAACATCTCAAATAAACAACCTAACTTTACACCTCAAACAACTAGAAAGAAGAACAAACAAAACCCAAAGTTAGTAGAAGGAAAGAAATCATAAAGATCAGAGCAGAAATAAATGAAATAGAAACAAAGAAAACAATAGCAAAGATCAAAAAAACTAAAGGCTGGTTCTTTGAGAAGATAAACAAAATTGATAAACCATTAGCCAGACTCATCAAGAAAAAGAGAGAGAGGACTAAAATCATTAATACTGGAAATGAAAAAGAGAAATTACAACAGACACCACAGAAATAGAAAGCATACTAAGAGACTACTACAAGCAACTCTATTCCAATAAAATGGACAACCTGGAAGAAATGGACAAATTCTTAGAAATGTATAGCCTTCCAAGACTTAACCAGGAAGAAATAGAAAATATGAACAGGCCAATCACAAGTAATAAAATTGAAACTTTGATTAAAAATCTTCCAACAAACAAAACTCCAGGACCAGATGGCTTCACAGGGGAATTCTATCAAACATTTAGAGAAGAGCTAACACCCATCCTTCTCAAACCCTTGCAAAAATTTGCAGAGGAAGGAACACTCCCAAACTCTTTCTATGAGACCACCATCACCCTGATACCCAAACTAGACAAAGACACTACAAGAAAAATAAAATTACAGACCAATATCACTCATGAATATAGATACAAAAATCCTCAACAAAAGACTAGCAAACAGAATCCTACAACAAAATAAAAGGATCATACACCATGATCAAGTGGGATTTATCCCAGGGATGCAAGGATTCTTCAATATATGCAAATCAATCAATGTGATACACCATATAAACAAACTGAAGAAGAGAAACCACATGATCATCTCAATAGATGCAGAAAAACTTTTAACAAAATCCAACACCCATTTATGATAAAAACTCTCTGGAAGTGGGCATAGAGGGAACCTACCTCAACATAATAAAGGCCATATATGACAAACCCAGAGCAAACATCATCCTCAATGGTGAAAAAATGAAAGCATTTCCTCTAAGATCAGGAACAAGACAAGGATGTCTACTCTCACCACTATTATTCAACATAGTTTTGGAAGTCTTAGCCACAGCAATCAGAGAAGAAAAATAAATAAAATAATCCAAATCAGAAAAGAAGTAAAATTGTCATTTTTGCAGAAGAAATGATAATATACATAGAGAATCCTAAAGATGTCACCAGAAAACTACTAGAGCTAATCAATGAATTTGGTAAAGTTACAGGATACAAAATTAATGCCCAGAAATCTCTTGCATTTGTATATAAAATTTGTATGGAGACACAAAAAACCCCTAATAGCCAAAGCATTACTGAGGGAAAAAAACAGAGCTGGAGGAATCAGGCTCCTGGACCTCAGACTATACTACAAAGCTACAGTAATCAAGACAATATGGTACTGGCACAAAAACAGAAATAAAGGTCAATGGAACAGTATACAGAGACCAGAGATAAACCCACACACCTATGGTCAACTAATCTATGACAAAGGAGGCAAGGATATACAATGGAGAAAAAACAGTCTCTTCAATAATTGGTGCTGGGAGAACTGGACAGCTACATGTAAAAGAATGAAATTAGAACACTCCCTAACACCACACACAAAAATAAACTCAAAGTGGATGAGAGACCTAAATGTAAGACTGGACACTATAGAACTCTTAGAGGAAAACATAGGAAGGACAGTCTTTGACATAAATCACAGCAAGATCTTTTTTGATCCACCTCCTAGAGTAATGGAAATAAAAACAAAAATAAACAAATGGGACCCAATGAAACTTAAAGCTTTTGCATGGCAAAGAAAACCATAAACAAGACTAAAAGACAACTCTCAGAATGGGAGAAAATATTTGCAAATGAATCAACGGACAAAGGTTTAATCTCCCAAATATATAAACAGCTTATGCAGGTCAATATTAAAAAACAAACAACCCAATCCAAAATTAGGCAGAAGACCTAAATAGTCATTTCTCCAAAGAAGACATACAGATGGCCAAGAAGCACATGAAAAGATGCTCAACATCACTAATTATTAGAGAAATTCAAATTAAAACTACAATGAGGTATCACCTCACACTAGTTAGAATGGGCATCATCAGAAAATCTACAAACAACAAATGCTGGAGAAGGTGTGGAGAAAAGGGAACCCTCTTGCACTGTTGGTGGGAATGTAAATTGATACAGCCACTATGGATAACAGTATGGAGGTTCCTTAAAAAACTAAAAATAGAATTACCATAGGACCCAGCTATCCCACTACTTTGCATATACCCAGAGAAAACCATAATTGACAAAGACACATGTACCCCAATGTTCATTGCAGCAGTATTTACAATAGCCAGGACATGGAAGCAACCTACATGCCCATCGAAAGATGAATGGATAAAGAATATGTGGTACATATATACAATGGAATATTATTCAGCCATAAAAAGGAACGAAATTTTGTCATTTGTGGAGATGTGGATGGATCTAGAGACTGTCATACAGAGTGAACTAAGTCAGAAAGAGAAAAACAGATATCATATATTAAGGCATATATGTGGAACCTAGAAAAATGGTACAGATTTACCGGTTTTCAGGGCAGGAAATTAGAGACAGATGTAGAGAACAAATTGTATGGACACCAAGGGGGAAAGTGGTGGTGGTGGAGGTGGTGGTGTGATGAATTGGGAGATTGGGATTGACCTGTATATACTAATATGTATAAAATGGATAACTAATAAGAACCTGCTGTATAAAAAATTAACATAATAAAAACTACAATGAGATATCACCTCACACCAGTCAGAATAGCCATCATCAAAAAGTCTACAAATAATAAATGCTGGAGAGTATGTGGAGAACAGAGAACCCTCCTACACTGTTGCTGAGAATGTAAATTGGGCAGTCAATATGGAGAACAGTCTGGAGGTTCCTATAAAACTGAAGAAATAAAGTTACCATATGATTCAGCAATCCCACTCCTGGGCATATATCTGGGAAAAATGAGAACTCTAATTCAAAAAGATACATGCACCCATATGTTCATAGTAGCACTATTCACAATAGCCAAGACATGGAAGTAACTTAAACTGATGAATGGATAAAGAAGATGTGATATATATGTGTATATAAACAAGGATTTACCATATAGCACAGGGAACTATATTCAGTATTTGTAATAACCTTTAATGGAAAGAATCTGAATCTGTACACCTGAAACTAACAGAATATTGTAAATCTACTATAGTTAAATGTAAATAAATAAAATAATAATTATAATAAGGTGACTAACAATGATTGACCTTTAAATTATATTTCTTGTAAAGATTTTCAAGCCTTTTACAATTTCAATGTCTCATTAAGTTTTTATAGAGATCTGTGGTATAGGGAGTATGGTGAATTTAGTGTTATGTAAAATTAAGCTAATCCAAGAAGAACCACTGAAATTCAATGCATCCACCTGGAAAATCACACTACACAAAACAGTAGTGAATGCTAAGAGGTTGCATGGTTTGGTGGTTCTTGAACTATTCCTTAACCACCTCCAGTGGGTTTGGTTCCTTAAGATAGTGACCTTGTCTTATTAATCTTTGCTCTATTCATTTGTTTATTCATTCATTCACTTATTCCATGTTTATTGAGTTCCTTACTATAAGCCCAATGTTCTGCTAAAGTGTCTGGGGCTAAAAAAAATTTAATAAAATAAGTTCATTGTTTTAAAGGGTTAGAATTCAACCAAGGAGATCAACAAGTAATGAGAAAATTTTAGTGCACTGTGATAAGCATGACAACAGAGGGAAGCACAGAACACTACAGAGACTGGCAGATAGAGATTCATATTCAGCCTGGAAGTAGTCAAAGAAGGGTCCTTGAAGGATATGACATCAAACTTAATTAAATCTTAAAGAATGTTTAGGAGATATGCCCTTACTAATGGTCTGTGTGACCTTGAATACTTATGCTTGATATTTAAGTTCTCTTAACCTCAGTTTCTGCATAAATTTGTTGTTAGTTTTAACACAGATTATGTGCCTTAAGTAGTGTCTGTTAATATGAAATATAAAATAAAATTTGTATTTTTTTACTACTGACTTGAATTGCTTTCCCACTTCATTTTGTGCCCATGAATACTATTTGTTCTTTTCCAAATCAGTAAGTAATGTTTTTTTCTGGAAATATCTTATAACTTTGGGGTAGGATCCTACCTTTAGATAGGACACAAATTTAATTATCCCTGTAAAGGATTGCCTTCATTCAGGGGCAGCAGAGGACTTGTAAACATACATGGAATATTTACAGGGAAGTAGAAAATAAGTCTAGCATTATCACACAATCCAGATGTTCCACTGGCGTTTATATAGTCATCTGTCACTTCCTTTAGCCATAATTTGCCCCTAATTTAAGAGACAATTCTATTCAGAGTTATCTTTTTAAGAGGTATTTTTCTTTTAAAAATCTCTTGAGTCACTTTGGTGTTTTGAGAGTGATGTGTCTACTATACTTATAATAGGTAGAAACGTGAGTTCAGAAAGCCATCAGTATTTAAGAACAACATGCTGTACAGTATACAAAAAATGAAGAAAATTATAAGTTTAAAAAGTGTAGGAAAATAATTGTCCGATACCCAATTTGATCTCCCATCTTTACAAATGGCTGCTCCAAGTTCTGTTCCAAAATGGTGTCAGGGCTTTCACTGTTGTCATCAATTGCCATCAGCACTGCCTTTAACTAACATAATCACTGATTGTTAACAATTAGTGCCCATTAGTATAGAGTAAAATTAAGAGTCTCAGTCATATAGAATTGCCCATTATGTCCATAGAATACACAAGGTTCATCACTTATGATTAACAGTACAGAGTGAATTCAAAAAAAATTATGAAAGACCTGTCACTTTATAATGCTGCCAGATGTAAATATCAGACAAACTGTCAAAAATCAATGTTCTGCTATGGAACACCCAGAATTTAGATGTAACATTATGACGAATTAGGGAAACAATGTGTTAAGTGGATAGGAACTTTGAGTGGAGAAATAGACAAGGAATATATTTTTGAATATCAAAAAAATGTATGAAATACATTTGATGTAGTTAGGTCCCTTTATAAAATTCTCCCCTCACTGTTTGTTTTGTTTTTGTTTCAGTTTATATTATATGCCCAAAGAGGTGCCAAAACAGTGGTGAAAAAGGCCAAAGATAATGAAATTTTTAACCCCTGACTTTAAACTACAACAGAACTTGGCTGTTTGTAATTTTCTTGTGGTAGTGATTATTAACACTCAACTCTAACTGAACATATTTTAAATAGAGGACTCAGAACTGAAGAAAAAGAGTGTGATGCCTGGAGCTCCAGGCTCCATCATGGACTCTACAGTGATCTTAAGTCTGGGATCTGCTAGGATGGTAGGACAGAAACACAGTAGTCAGAGTCATCTGTAACTGTTGAGCTACCATTCCAGTGGCGTAATGCCTATCAAATGTGAATTATGAAATCAAATACTGGAAATATTAAGAGAAAAACATTTCTGCTTTGTAGACATCAACAGCTATGAAGTATCATTTATGTTTCAACCAGGTGGCACCAAACCCTATGTATATTTCAAACATTTTAATAAAATCTTTGCTATAAAATTATAAGCCTATATGTGTTTGTAATAACAAAGGTGTCCAACCCATTCCCAGAAGTACCTACTTTTAACTGTTGCTTGTGTATATTTTCAGGCATTTTCTATGCATATAAATGTATTTGTATATTCTTATAGACAATATATTCACTTTATATTTCAAATGATATTATATACCATTCTACTGCAACTTGACTTTCTCACCATTTTTACATTATGTTTCATATTATTATTATAGATCTTTCATATATAATGGCTGCATAGTATATTTAATTTTATGAAAAAATATATTTAAACTATAATATACAATTTATCAATATGTATATTATGTCTATTTTTCACTATAGCAAACAATAGAGAGTTAAATATTCTTTTATATTTATCTATTTATGATATTTAGGATAAAGTTCTGAAAACAGTTTCTGAGTTAATATACATATACATTTTCAAGTGTTCCGATATTTGTATGCCTATACCTACATCAAATCTTATCCATCTATTTAAATTGCCTTCCAAAGTGTTTGCTCACGTTTACATTTCCCCTGCTGTGTAAAAGAGCACTGCCAGTTTTTTAATCCTTGCAAAAATAAATGAAAAATGGCATTTTGTTTTAATTTGACTTTTTTTTGATGAAGATAGTTCATCATCTCTATTATACTTATGAGTAATTTGTATTTCTTTACCTGTGTCCTTAGGTTTTTACAAAAATTTTCCCTATTGAGTGGATGGCACTTTTTTCTTTAATGGTTTTATTAATATATATTTCACATACCATAAAATTTTTCTATTAAAATATACTGTTCAATGATTTTTAGTTTATTCACAGGGCTGTGTAAGCATTATCACAGTCTAATTTTAGAATATTTTCTGCACCCCCAAAAGAACCATGTACACATTAGCAGTCATTCCCTATTCCTTCTTCTCTCACCCCTTCCCCAGTCACAAGGAAACATGAATTTACTTTCTAAATGCATGAATTGCATGTTCTAGATATTTCACATAAATGTGATACCATATGAAGTCTTTATGACTGTTTTTTTTCATTTACCTTGGTGTCTTCAAGGTTAATACACATAGCACATTATCAGTACTTCATTTCTCTTTGATTGCTGAATAATATTCCATAGTACAGATATACCACTTTTGGTTATCTATCATATATCTATTGGTGGACATTTGGATTGTTTCCACTTTGGGGCTATTATGAATAATGTTTCTATAAACATTTGTGCACGAGTTCTTGTACAGACATGTTTTCATTTCTTTTGAGTATACCTACTAAGAATTACTGGGTCACATGGTTTAACAATGTAAGGAACTATCAAACTCTTCTCCAAAGAGACTTCACCATTTTGTATTGCCACCAACAATGTATAAATGTTCCATTTTTCGCCACATTCTTATTGACTTGTTATTGTCTTTCCTTTTTATTTTAGCTATTATAGTGGGTATGGAATGATATCTCATTGTATTTTTTATTTACATTTTCCTAAAGACTAATGAAGATGAGTATTATTTCACATGTTTATTGGTCATTTGTATATCTTCATTAGATAAATGTCTATTAAAATCCTCATCCTTTTTTTTTTTTTTTTTTTTTTTTTTTGCGGTACATGGGCCTCTCACTGTTGTGGCCTCTCCCGTTGCAGAGCACAGGCTCCGGATGCGCAGGCTCAGTGGCCATGGCTCACAGGCCTAGCCGCTCCATGGCATGCGGGATCCTTCCAGACCGGGGCACAAACCCGTGTCCCCTGCATCGGCAGGCGGACTCTCAACCACTGCACCACAAGGGAAGCCCATCCTCATCCATTTTTAATTGAATTATTTATCTTTTTAACATTGAGTTGTAAGTGTTCTTCGTATATTCTGAACACAAATCCTTTGTCAGATACATGATTTGCAAATATTTTCTCCCATTATGTGGGTGGTCTTTTCACATTCTTAATGGTATCCTTTAACACACAAAAGTTTTTAATTTTGCAGAAGTCCAATTTACCTATTTTTCCTTTTGTCGTTAATGCATTTGGTGTCATGTCTGAAAAACTATTGCCTAACCAAATATCATGAAAATTTATTCCTATGTTTTCTGAGGAATTTTATAGTTTTCTTACATTTAGATCTATGATCCAATTGAGTTAATTATTGTGTATGGTCACAGCCACTCCAGCTATCTTTTTTTACTGCTTTCATGGTATATCTTTTCACATTCTTTTACTTTCTTTCTTACACTCTTTTCCTCTTTGTCTTTGAATTCAAAGTGTATCTCTTGTAGACATATATAGTTGAATGATGATTTTTTAAAATTTGTTCTGCCAATCTATGCCTTTAGATTTTTGTTTGATTCATTTACATGTAATATAATTTCTCATAAGATAGAATTTACATCTGTAATTTTGCCTTTTTTTTCCCTAAAATGTCTCTTATCTTTTTGCTTCTCTGTTCCTTGATTCCTATCTTTTGTGTGTGTGTTAAATAGGTATATTCTAGTGTATCTGTAGTGGTTTGACTAGTGTCCCTCAAAAGTTCACATCCACCTGGAACTTCAAAATGTAACCTTTATGGGAATAGGGTTTTGGCAGCTGTAACTAAGGCAGGAATCAAGATGAGATTCTACTGGGTTAGTAGATCAGTAAGAAGACCATGTGAAGATGAAGGTAGAGATTGTAGTTACACTGCTACATGCCAGGGAACAACAGGAGACACCAGGAGATGAAAGGAAAGGAAGAATTCTCCTCTAGAGCCTTCAGGGGAAATGTGGCTTGCCAACATCTTGATTTTGGATCTCTGGAATTCTGAACTACGATTAAATAAATCTCTGTTAAGCCACTCAATTTATGATTATTATGAAAGCCCTAGGAAATTAATATAGTATATTTTTAATTGCCATATTGTTGCTTTTACTATATTTTTGAGGGTTTTTTCTAGTGGTTGCCCTTGGAATGACAACTGGCATCTTAAATTAAAAAAAAAAAAATCTAGTTCAGAATAATACTAACTTAATTTAAATAGTATACAAAATCTTTGTTTCAATATACCTCCATTCTCTCCCCTTTGTGTTACTCTTGTCATATAAATTACATTTGTATACTTTATAAACCCATCAATACACTTTTAAAATTATTGTTTTATGCAGTTGTCTTTTAAAACAGATAAGAGAAGAAAAATATAACAAAAAAATGATTTTTACTTTCTTTCATGATAACTATGTCATCTTTATATCAGTGTCCTTTTTTTCTTCACATGGTTTAAAATTACCTTCTAATATCCTTTCATTTCAGCCTGAAGGACCCAGCAAATTTTGTAGAGTAGATATGCTAGCAACACATTTTCTCAGTTTTTGATTATCTAGAAATATCTTAATTTCTCCTTCGTTTTTAAAGGAAGGCATATGTGGATATAGAATTCTTGATAGATTTTTCTGACAACAGTTTAAAGATGTCTTCCTACTCTATTCTGGCCTTTATCACTTCTGAAAGAAGCCAGCTGTTACTTTCACTGAGAAGTCCTGATACGTGTTGTCACTCTTCTCTTGCTACTTTCAAGATTTTCCTTTTGTCTTTGTCTTTCATCAACTTGACTATACAGTGTCTAGATGTGGATCTCTTTGATTTATTTCACTAGGAGTTTGTTGATCTTCTTGAATGTGTATTCTAATATTTTTCATCAAATTTGGGAAGTCTTCAGCCATTATTTGTTCAAATATTTTTCTCTTTCTCCTATCCTTCTGGAACTCTCATTATAGGTATGTTGGTATGTTTTATGATGTCATATGTCTCTTATGTTCTGTTCATTTTTCTTCATTCTTTTTCTTTCTGCTTCCAGACTAGATAAAGTTTATTGACACATCCTCAAATTCACTGATTCTTCTGTCAGCCCAAATCTGTTGTTGAGTACCTCTAGTGAATTTTTTATTTCTGATATTTTATTTTTCTGCTCTAGAATTTCTATTCAATTCTTTTTTATAATATCTATCTCTTCATTGACATTCTCTATTTGCTAAGATATGATTGTCCTCCTTTCCTTTACTTCTTTATGTTGTTTCCTTTAGTTCTTTAAACATATTTATAATAACTGATTTAAAGTCTTTGCTTACTAATTCCAAAATCAGGGCCCTCTCAGGGATATTTTCTGTTGGCTCCACTGCCCCCTATGAAGCATCTTTTACTATTGTTTTTCATGCCCTATAAATTTTTTGTTGAAATCTAGACATTTTAGATAATATATGGGATCAGATTTCCCCATCCTACAAGGTCTGTGCTGTTTTTCTTGATGTTTATTTGTTTAGTGACTTCCCTGGACTAATTCTGTGTATTCCACATTCTCTGCAGTTGTAGACTTTAAGTTTTCTGTTAATTTTTTTAAGTGCTTGTTTATATTTTTAAGCCTGGTTTCCTAGGAGTCACAACTGGGTTTACATAATTTAGTTGTCAGCCAATGATTGGTCAGAAAATTTTATTAACTAACATGATTGTGTAGCTTTCACTTTTGCCAAAGGGATCTGTATGAGAAAGCCTTCGTTCAAACTTAGACAGTTTACATGACAGCCTACCACAACTTCCATCTCCTTACAGAGGGCTTCAAGATAAGTCAGAGATGAGCAAGCTACTGATGATTTCTCTTTTCCTGTGTCTTTCCTGGGCATTGACATAGTATGGCATGTGTGCACAGCCTTATAAAAATCCTGGGATTTCAGAGCTTTTCAACATTTCTCATATTTGTTTATTTGTTTTTATAGATCTGGACAGGCTCTTTGTCCTAATTGAATTCACAGACCTAGTCACCTGAGAGGTTGCCAGCATTTTGCAATTGTTCAAATTAATCCTTGGAGTAGGCATTTTCCCACTCTTTCACTGTGTTCTAGGGAAGAGGCTTTTAACAGAGTTCTAAGAACCATCAGATCTCTTTGTTTGCAATGAGGACAGATTTGGCTGCCATGCCAATGAGTTAGTGAGAAGAGGAAATATATATAGTCCAATTTAAAATATTATAGGCTCTGTTGTCTTACTGGTGTTTAATAGTGACTCTTATATATATGTCTTTTAGTTCATTCTTTGGCTTTGGTTAATAGTCATAGTTCTGAAATTGTTGATGTTAGTTTTTTGTTCATACTTTCATTGTTTTACAGGGAGAGCAAGTTCATTGAGGTCTTCACTCTGCCATTCCATTTTTATTGGTCTTTGAGTGCTCTTTTTATATGAAGGAAATCAGCCATTTTTTGTGTCATATATTACATATTACATATTACAGATATGTCATTTCTCTTTTAATTTTGCTTATGGTATTTCTTTTTTTACCACTAAGAATTTTCTTTTTAAATGTTTTTAGAGTCAAATATAACATTTTTGAACTATTTTAGTACTACTTCTATTATTTTATTTTTACATATAAATCTACGATTCATGTGGCTCTTTCAAATGGCTGGTCAATTAATACACTTTTTTAAAAAAATGGATAAATCCACTTTTCCCCCCTCTATTTGAAAAGTCATTTTTTTCTTACTACATTTGCATATAAACAAATATATTTACTTATGAACTAACACAGTTGACCCTTGAACAACATGGGTTTGAATTGCCTGGGTCCACTTACATCCCAGTTTTTTTCAATAAATATGTACTACGGTACTACCTGATCCACAGTTGGTTGAATTGATAGATGCAGAACCATAGATACAGAGGGCCAACTATAAAGTTACATGACTATTTTTGACTGGGCAGGGGGGTCAACATCCCTGGTCTCCATGTTGTTCAGGGTCAGCTGCATTTATTTTTGTCCCAATAACCTGATATTTTCTGTACTGACTATGTGCTTTTTAAACTATTGTACCTTAAAATGATTTTTAATATCTGATAGGAATAATTTGTCATTTATAAACCTTTTTTTGTATTTTTAAAAGCTATTATAGCATTTTTCTCAGGAGAACGTCAGAATCATTTTGACACATTTTTAAAAATCCTGTTAATGTTTTGATTGGGTTCATACTGAATTTATAGTTAAACTCTGGGAAAATCCACATTGTTCAAAAGTAGGTATTCCTACCCAAGAAAAAGATACTGCTTTCCAAATTGTATATATTTTTATGTTCCTCACTAGTGTTAACTTTTCTTCATACATGTCTTTCATATTCTTTAATTTACTTAGCTGTACTTTTCCCTTATTGTGAATGGAGTCTTCTATCTCATTATGTTTTTACATTGCTATTGTTGTAATCACATATTCTCTGTATTCTTTAACCATAATGGGCTTCCTATTCCTTTAAATTTTAAATAAAAATGCTTGAGCATTCACTCCATATAATAATAGTATGCTAACTACTTCATCCCCATATACACATTTTTTTCTGGTGTATTTGAAAAGATGATTTTTTTTAATATATATTAGCTCCTGAGTAAGGTCCACTGTGCATCTCACTCTTTCTTGCATCTCATGAAGACTCTGCTCATTTTAATACTTCTCATGCTTAAAATTCTGAGACTGTAACCCTTTTTGCTTCTTTTTTTATAACAACACTAAATCAGTGCTGCTAATTATACAGATTTTATTGAAGAGTTGTGAACTGTAGGCAATTAGAGTTCAGACATAAAATAACTTCAATTTTAATTTCAGATAGACTTCCTATAAATTCTGTGGATCAGAATATCTGAGTTTAAAAACTGATCTCATCAATTATCATCTTTGGAGTGTTGCATAGTCATGGTGATAGACTCTTGTTTTGTCACTGTCCTCAGTGTGGTTGCTTCTACTGTGTTAACATTACACATGATGTTGGATTTTGGTTTGATACATTATCAAGGATATTTATGTGTGTGTGTGTGTGTGTGTTTGGTGGCTTAGTTCTTCTGCTTTGATGTTGATTGAATTCTTTCTTTGTCCTTGAATCTTGAAGTTCAGTAACTTCTCTTCAAATTGTGTTGCTCTTGATATTTTCAACTATTTTTTGTTATTTATTTCCCTGAGAGCCATAATTTCATTTCTTTCTTTATTCCAGGAAAATATTATTTTATTATATCTTTGAGTATTTTACTTTTCAATTTGTTCCATTCTCTTCTTCAGGAATACCAATTATGCAAATCAGATCTCTATTATCTCTCTTGTAATAGTATCATCTCATGGCTTTTTGCTCTTTTCTATTTTCTTTTATATTATTTTTCCAAGTCATATTTCACACATTCACTCTTTTAAAGCAACATTTATTCTAATATTGAGTACTTCTAATGTGTTTTTATTTCCAAAATCAAATATATATGTATATTTAATTTAAAATATATGATTATATATATATTGAGCTTAGACATGTCACTTTTTAACAACTTCTATTGTTTATCCTATATTTTTTTAACTTGGTTGCTTACATGTCTTCTTTGAATAAGACAATATTCTCTATAATTCAGTTGTGTAAAAGAAATTCATATATTTTCCCATGTAATTCTTTTTGTAAAATGTATCTTTAATTCACTTATATTTTTTCCTGTTTAAAATATTTTCTTTGCATAAGAAACATGTTGGATAATTTTTCTTTTTCTAAATTTTTAATTTTCCTTAATCCTCTTTAAAAGGGAGAATTCTATCTAAGCCCACCAATAAAGGTGAGTTGAGAAAATGAGCTGGGGAAGTCAGCATCTCTTTAATACAAGTATGTTGCCTTAAAAAACTCCTTCATCAAATTTGCTGTATCCTTCAGTCCTGGTGAACAAGTCTCCTGAGCATGGCAAGTTCACTTCTTGAGATGAATGGTTTACCCTGATAAGAAGACTGCATGACAGACTAAACATTTTGTTTATTTATTTTTTTTTTTTTTTTTTTTTTTTTTTTTTTTTCTGTACGCGGGCCTCTCACTGTTGTGGCCTCTCCCATTGCGGAGCACAGGCTCCGGACGCACAGGCTCAGCGGCCATGGCTCACGGGCCTAGCGGCTCCACGGCATGTGGGATCTTCCCGGACCGGGGCACGAACCCGTGTCCCCTGCATCGGCAGGCGGACTCTCAACCACTGCGCCACCAGGGAAGCCCCATTTTGTTTATTTTGTTTTGTTTGTTTCATCCATTTTTATGCATCTCCGTTCAGTTGACTCTTGCCAGCAACTTCAGAGTTGTTTACTGTGCAGCTCTCTCTTTCTTAATGTTCTACCCTTTATGTTTTCTGGGTTGAGGTGAAGTGAATGAATTTGGCAAATATGGGCAAATCCTTCCATTAATAGCCTTCCACCCTATTCTTTTCTGGGTGGGACTGGATTGCTCTAAGAATGCCTTCTATGACTCTTGTACCCACCTTCCTTACCACACATATACCTATTTCTCATGACTACAAGGAAATCAACATTACTTGAGTTTTTCAAGACTCTAACTTATTGCAGGAAAATATGCACACTGACTGAGATTTGGAATAGTATGTGTTATTTCACAATGTGTCTACATTGTACAATTTTCACTCTATTTGGCAGATTTTCTTATCTTCTTGGAAAATGGAATTTTCTCTTTTTTTAAAAAAAGTTTTTGCTTTTGTGGAGCCAGTTTCAGGGAATGGTATGGAATAAACACTTTACTCTGCTTTCTTTTACCAGCAGTCTTAAAAATAAGACATTTTAATATAATATTACACAGAAATAAAATCATTCTTCCATTACTTAGATTGTCAAGTAAAAATTGTGGTACATTTTTGAATGTATTTTATGTGAGAAATTTTTAAAGTCTTTAGTTTCATTTGAGGGAAGGAATTTCTCA